>NC_136068.1:1682403711-1682858711 GCF_964261635.1 Lissotriton helveticus
AAAAAGCACAGAGGCTACAAACAATAAAAAATCTGAAAGCTGCCGCGAAAAACACTGGACTCCTAGCTTCTTCACAGCCTAGGATTTCTAACATCTTTAGTCTGCTAGCCAAGGAAGGACCAAGCAACTCTGCAAAAATTGAATAACTACAGAGCAATCAGGCCCGGCAATGTGAGTGGTACTTGTGGGGGGATGTATGACATTACAACGCATGCTTTTACCACGCATGCTTTTACATCGCAGTTTTTACAACGCATACCATTACAACGCATATCGCTTTGGGGTGCTGGATAGTGAATAGTTTAATTTACTATTCCAACTCGAGTCCCCGTGGATAGTAGGGAAGGTGTTGGATAGTAAATTAAATCTATTCCCTATCCTAGAGGGCCCCCCCAGCGCAATGCGTTGTAATGGTTTGCGTTGTAAATGTTGCGATGTAAAGGCACTGCGTGGTAAAAGTTGCGTTGTAAAGGATGTTTCCCTTGTGGGGATGACTCTGGTGTGCCTTTGGAGCAAATCAGTGTTGAGGGGGAAAAAAGGTCCAAGGCCCGAAATCAGGAAACCAGATATTAGACCCAATCCTGGGAAATGAAGAGAGTAGGACACCTATACCTATAAATACAACTATAATCTCAACCACAATCGAGCAAATCGAGCAAAGCGAGCAAATTAAGAAAAGAGAGAATCTCTCTAAGTATTCAAGGGGAGTATTGAGCCATGAGCAAACCCCCTCCTCTCCCGGTGTGCAAATATCTTCCCCTGGGGCAATTTTATAGCTAGGAAACACCGTACTTACCGAGGAATCGGACTCAGACTCAGACCTATATGAAACGGGGATGTACACCTCTAGCGAAACAAATGAAACAAGTGAAACAAATGATGAACAAATACCAGACGCAGCAACCTCGGAGATTTTAGACTCCAATGAGTCCAGAAAATTCAGTGAAACCTTTCAACTCACGAACTCAAGGAAAAAAAATTGAAAAAAAGAGGGCAAGACACAAAAGAAGATATAACGTAACAAATGAAGAGACTACAGATCCCGGTAGCAACACTGACCAGGCAAGAGCAAGACTTAAACCCATACCAAAAAGTCCGACCTCAAAATCATCCGGAGAAGTAGAACACCTTCATCAACGCAGCCTGGATGAGGCAGAAGGGAGAAGTCAAAAAGCAAACTGGAAATAGATGGGGCTCAAAAACGATGGCCGAGCCCCCGCTGAGCGAAGTGCTGAGCTCCATCAAGAATTTCCATAAGGACATTATAAAAGATACCCAAAGGAATCATGTTGCCATTGAAAAAATGCAAGGGGCAATTAAAAAGGTGGGCAATATCTGTACTGAGATTTCAGATTGAATGGCCTCAGTGGAAGTACGTGCAGAAAATTTGGAAACTGATGTAATTAAGCTGCAAAAACAGGAGAATGAGCATGATGGAATTATAAAGGACCTCATGATGAAAGTTGAAGATCACAAAAATAGATTGAGAAGAAATAACCTCAGGCTCCTTGGAATACCAGAAGGATTTGAGGGGAATGACCCAAGGGGCTCGATGATCAATCTACTAAAATCAGCCTTCCCGGAACTTGACACCTGGGATATGGATTGAGAAATCCAGCATGCCCATCAATTTCCTTTGACGCTTCCCAAACATTCTCAAAAGACACGCCAATATCCTCGGGCTATGCTGGTCCACTTTGGGAACTTCCTCCTACGAGAAGCCATCTATGATCTGGCAAGGCCTACAAAGCAGAGGGCACACAAAGACTTTATGTTCTTTGCCAGACCAGATTTTGCCCAAGCCACCATTGAGAGAAGGTGGAGAATGAGACAATTATTCACGCCCTTTGAAAAAATTGGAGCAAAATCCGGCCCGATTGAAAATAGTGTACAAGGGATATACGAGAAGCTTCATAAGCGAAATCCAAGCCGAAGCTTACCTGAGAGAAATTTCAGAGACTGGGAAAGGAAATTTGAAAAAATAATAACAAAAAAAAGAAAAAAAAAAGGGGGGAATTGTCAAATCAGCAACTTGACTATAAGTATATAAGCATGGGGAGTAATCAGAAGGGGTGGGGGAGGGGGAAAACTTTAAAAAACTGTGAACTAAAAGATGGTATATATATTTTGTTTTCTCATAAAGCATGAGGGTTAATGTCTAATTGACTCCACCCGTTCAAATCAAGCATATGGGGCCAGCCCACGGGGTGCGCTGAGGCGCTCTGACCGCACAGACGCCTACACCTGGGTACCCGGGGACTCAGGAAGCCTCATAGGATGGTAAGGAGGGGAGGGGGCAAGGGAGGGGTTGAGGGAGAAGGGGGGGTACAAGACCAAGGGATTTCGAGCTCAGGGAGGTTGGAAAAGACATTGCCATGGGGTATAGAGACAGACAAATATATAATAATCGGGGCATTAGGCGATTCATAATAGTTTTAATAATAATATGGCTAAGCTAAAAATAGTCTCACTTAACATCTGTGGCCTCAATGATATTAAAAAAAGGCAGAAGGTCACAGTCAATGGAAGCTTATATCGTCTGTATGCAAGAGACACACATTGAAGGATCTCAGCAATATTTGCTTAAAACACTGGGGTATAAACGTATTATTGCTTCAACACAGGGCGTCCGAACTAAGGGGGTGGCGATTTTAGCAAAAGGGGGAGGGCTCCAATTCAATAGAGTGTTGTCTGATAAATTCGGTAGATGGGCAATTGCTGAATGTCTGTATAATAATGGGCTAAACAAGCTGACACTTTGCACCATCTATGGGAGCGTTTCCAATGAACCAGAGACGCTTACTGATATATCCAACGAGTCAACACACTGGCCCCTACCCCTGATCATCTGCGGGGATCTCAACTTACATCTCCCAGGGGATTGAACAATTGGTCCTGAATACAAATATCATGGTAGGAAACCAAGAGAGTTCCAAGCACTAAAAGATTTGTGCATTATACATGGTCTAATAGATAGGTGGCAACATAATTATAATGGAGATCCGACATGCACGGTTAGACTATATGTTTATGTCGAACTCATTGAAATCTTTGTGTTCGAAAATTTCCGCGTGTACTGTCGGACCATAATCCACTAATGTTAAACTTATTATGCAACCAAACTAGCTGTCTATTTATGAAATGGACATTTGAGAGGGCATTATTGAAGAATGAAAACTATTGTCAACACATGAGGGGGTGGATCCCGGGATTTATTGAGGACAATTTGGGTAGTGCGCCTATTGCAATAGTGTGGGACGCCCTGAAGGCCAGCATAAGGGGCGAGACACTGGAATTTTCAATTAGATCCAATAGGGAAGGGAAACTCCATATGGCAGCATTACAAGAAAATCTGAGTAAAATTGAGAAGGATTCACCAAAATGGGGTCGCACACTGCTATTACACCAGCGGGATCGCCCTTAAGGACCATGGTAACTGTAGTACTGTTCTCTGCGATGCATCTTCTTTCGAATTCTCGCGTATCTTCAAATCTTGGCCATCCCTGTACACGTGTTTCGGGGTATTTACCCCTCATCAGCAGTGATTAGGCCATCTTCTTATCTTCTGGGGTTGCTGCGTGCTGCCAAATATTACCAGGTATAGTACCACACAAAGGCGCGCAGGTGCGGGGTCCCGAGCTCATCAGCTCAAAGCTCCAAGGAGCATAAACATTCACCAAAATGGGGTCGCACACTGCTATTACACCAGCGGGATCGCCCCTAAGGACCATGGTAACTGTAGTACTGTTCTCTGCGATGCATCTTCTTTCGAATTCTCGCGTATCTTCAAATCTTTGCCATCCCTGTACACGTGTTTCGGGGTATTTACCCCTCATCAGCAGGGATTAGGCCATCTTCTTATCTTCTGGGGTTGCTGCGTGCTGCCAAATATTACCAGGTATAGTACCACACAAAGGCGCGCAGGTGCGGGGTCCCGAGCTCGTCAGCTCAAAGCTCCAAGGAGCATAAACATTCACCAAAATGGGGTCGCACACTGCTATTACACCAGCGGGATCGCCCCTAAGGACCATGGTAACTGTAGTACTGTTCTCTGCGATGCATCTTCTTTCGAATTCTCGCGTATCTTCAAATCTTCGCCATCCCTGTACACGTGTTTCGGGGTATTTACCCCTCATCAGCAGGGATTAGGCCATCTTCTTATCTTCTGGGGTTGCTGCGTGCTGCCAAATATTACCAGGTATAGTACCACACAAAGGCGCGCAGGTGCGGGGTCCCGAGCTCGTCAGCTCAAAGCTCCAAGGAGCATAAACATTCACCAAAATGGGGTCGCACACTGCTATTACACCAGCGGGATCGCCCCCTTTAAAGCTCCCTTGAGCAGCGGGCTGATGAGCCTTGGATCCCGCACCTACGCGCCTGAGGGGTACTATACCTGGCAGATATTGGCAGCCATCGGCAACCCCAGTACACGGCCTATCCCTGCTGATGAGGGGTAATACCCCGAAACACGTGTCCAGGGATGGCGAAGACAGCGAAGATAGCAGAAGATCAAAAGATGATGCATCGCGAATACTTTACTACATCGACCAGAGTCCTTAGGGGCGACACCGCGGTGTGAGTAGTGTGCGACCACACCCCCATTTGTAACTTTAAAGCTCCCTTGAGCAGCGGGCTGACGAGCCTGGGATCCCGCACCTACGCGCCTGAGGGGTACTATACCTGGCAGTTATTGGCAGCCATCGGCAACCCCAGTACACGTCCTATCCCTGCTGATGAGGGGTAATACCCCGAAACACGTGTCCAGGGATGGCGAAGACAGCGAAGATAGCAGAAGATCGAAAGATGATGCATCGCGAACACTTTACTACATTGACCAGAGTCCTTAGGGGCGACAGTGCCGGTTTGTGAGTAGTGTGCGACCCCACCCCCATTTGTAACTTTAAAGCTCCCTTGAGCAGCGGGCTGACGAGCCTGGGATCCCGCACCTACGCGCCTGAGTGGTACTATACCTGGCAGATATTGGCAGCCATCGGCAACCCCAGTACACAGCCTATCCCTGCTGATGAGGGGTAATACCCCGAAACACGTGTCCAGGGATGGCGAAGACAGCGAAGATAGCTGAAGATCGAAAGATGATGCATCGCGAACACTTTACTACATTGACCAGAGTCCTTAGGGGCGACACCGCCGGTATGTGAGTAGTGTGCGACCCCACCCCCATTTGTAACTTTAAAGCTCCCTTGAGCAGCGGGCTGACGAGCCTGGGATCCGGCACCTACGCGCCTGAGTGGTACTATACCTGGCAGATATTGGCAGCCATCGGCAACCCCAGTACACAGCCTATCCCTGCTGATGAGGGGTAATACCCCGAAACACGTGTCCAGGGATGGCGAAGACAGCGAAGATAGCAGAAGATCGAAAGATGATGCATCGCGAACACTTTACTACATTGACCAGAGTCCTTAGGGGCGACACCGCCGGTGTGTGAGTAGTGTGCGACCCCACCCCCATTTGTAACTTTAAAGCTCCCTTGAGCAGCGGGCTGACGAGCCTGGGATCCCGCACCTACACGCCTGAGTGGTACTATACCTGGCAGATATTGGCAGCCATCGGCAACCCCAGTACACGGCCTATCCCTGCTGATGAGGGGTAATACCCCGAAACACGTGTCCAGGGATGGCGAAGACAGCGAAGATAGCAGAAGATCGAAAGATGATGCATCGCGAACACTTTACTACATTGACCAGAGTCCTTAGGGGCGACACCGCCGGTGTGTGAGTAGTGTGCGACCCCACCCCCATTTGTAACTTTAAAGCTCCCTTGAGCAGCGGGCTGACGAGCATGGGATCCCGCACCTACGCGCCTGAGTGGTACTATACCTGGCAGATATTGGCAGACATCGCCAACCCCAGTACACGGCCTATCCCTGCTGATGAGGGGTAATACCCCGAAACACGTGTCCAGGGATGGCGAAGACAGCGAAGATAGCAGAAGATCGAAAGATGATGTATCGCGAACACTTTACTACATTGACCAGAGTCTTTAGGGGCGACACCGCCGGTGTGTGAGTAGTGTGCGACCCTACCCCCATTTGTAACTTTAAAGCTCCCTTGAGCAGCGGGCTGACGAGCCTGGGATCCCGCACCTACGCGCCTGAGTGGTACTATACCTGGCAGATATTGGCAGCCATCGGCAACCCCAGTACACGGCCTATCCCTGCTGATGAGGGGTAATACCCCGAAACACGTGTCCAGGGATGGCGAAGACAGCGAAGATAGCAGAAGATCGAAAGATGATGCATTGCGAACACTTTACTACATTGACCAGAGTCCTTAGGGGCGACACCACCGGTGTGTGAGTAGTGTGCGACCCCACCCCCATTTGTAACTTTAAAGCTCCCTTGAGCAGCGGGCTGACGAGCCTGGGATCCTGCACCTACGCGCCTGAGTGGTACTATACCTGGCAGATATTGGCAGCCATCGGCAACCCCAGTACACGGCCTATCCCTGCTGATGAGAGGTAATACCCCAAAACACGTGTCTAGGGATGGCGAAGACAGCGAAGATAGCAGAAGATCGAAATATGATGCATCGCGAACACTTTACTACATTGACTAGAGTCCTTAGGGGCGACACCGCCGGTGTGTGAGTAGTGTGCGACCCCACCCCCATTTGTAACTTTAAAGCTCCCCTGAGCAGCGGGGTGACGAGCCTGGGATCCCGCACCTACGCGCCTGAGTGGTACTATACCTGGCAGATATTGGCAGCCATCGACAACCCCAGTACACGGCCAATCCCTGCTGATGAGGGATAATACCCCGAAACACATGTCCAGGGATGGCGAAGACAGCGAAGATAGCCGAAGATCGAAAGATGATGCATCGTGAACACTTTACTACATTAACCAGAGTCCTTAGAGGCGACACCGCCGGTGTGTGAGTAGTGTGCGACCCCACCCCCATTTGTAACTTTAAAGCTCCCTTGAGCAGCGGGCTGACGAGCCTGGGATCCCGCACCTACGCGCCTGAGTGGTACTATAGTTGGCAGATATTGGCAGCCATCCGCTACCCCAGTACACGGCCTATACCTGCTGATGAGGGGTAATACCCCGAAACACGTGTCCAGGGATGGCAAAGACAGCGAAGATAGCAGAAGTTCGAAAGATGATGCATCGCGAACACTTTACTACATTGACCAGAGTCCTTAGGGGCGACACCGCGGGTGTGTGAGTAGTGTGCGACCCCACCCCCATTTGTAACTTTAAAGCTCCCTTGAGCAGCGGGCTGACGAGCCTGGGATCCCGCACCTATGCGCCTGAGTGGTACTATACCTGGCAGATATTGGCAGCCATCGGCAACCCCAGTACACGGCCTATCCCTGCTGATGAGGGGTAATACCCCGAAACACGTGTCCAGGGATGGCGAAGACAGCGAAGATAGCAGAAGATCGAAAAATGATGCTTCGCGAACACTTTACTACATTGACCAGAGTCCTTAGGGGCGACACCGCCGGTGTGTGAGTAGTGTGCGACCTCACCCCCATTTGTAACTTTAAAGCTCCCTTGAGCAGCGGGCTGACGAGCCTGGGATCCCGCACCTACGCGCCTGTATGGTACTATACCTGGCAGATATTGGCAGCCATCGGCAACCCCAGTACACGGCCTATCCCTGCTGATGAAGGGTAATACCCCGAAACACGTGTCCAGGGATGGCGAAGACAGCGAAGATAGCAGAAGATCAAAAGATGATGCATCGCGAACACTTTACTACATTGACCAGAGTCCTTAGGGGCGACACCGCCGGTGTGTGAGTAGTGTGCGACCCCACCCCCATTTGTAACTTTAAAGCTTCCTTGAGCAGCGGGCTGACGAGCCTGGGATCCCGCACCTACGCGCCTGAGTGGTACTATACCTGGCAGTTATTGGCAGCCATCGGCAACCCCAGTACACGGGCTATCCCTGCTGATGAGGGGTAATACCCCGAAACACGTGTCCAGGGATGGCGAAGACAGCGAAGATAGCAGAAGATCGAAAGATGATGCATCGCGAACACTTTACTACATTGACCTGAGTCCTTAGGGGCAACACTGCCGGTTTGTGAGTAGTGTGCGACCCCACCCCCATTTGTAACTTTAAAGCTCCCTTGAGCAGCGGGCTGACGAGCATGGGATCCCGCACCTATGCGCCTGAGTAGTACTATACCTGGCAGATATTGGCAGCCATCGGCAACCCCAGTACACGGCCTATCCCTGCTGATGAGGGGTAATACCCTGAAACACGTGTCCAGGGATGGCGAATACAGCGAAGATAGCAGAAGATCGAAAGATGATGCATCACCAACACTTTACTACATTGACCAGAGTCCTTAGGGGCGACACCGCCGGTGTGTGAGTAGTGTGCGACCCCACCTCCATTTGTTACTTTAAAGCTCCCTTGAGCAGCGGGCTGACGAGCCTGGGATCCCGCACCTACGCGCCTGAGTGGTACTATACCTGGCAGATATTGGCAGCCATCGGCAACCCCAGTACACGGCCTATCCCTGCTGATGAGAGGTAATACCCCAAAACACGTGTCCAGGGATGGCGAAGACAGCGAAGATAGCAGAAGATCGAAAGATGATGCATTGCGAACACTTTACTACATTGACCAGAGTCCTTAGGGGCGACACCGCCGGTGTGTGAGTAGTGTGCGACCCCACCCCCATTTGTAACGTTAAAGCTCCCTTGAGCAGCGGGCTGACGAGCCTGGGATCCCGCACCTACGCGCCTGAGTGGTACTATACCTGGCAGATATTGGCAGCCATCGGCAACCCCAGTACACGGCCTATCCCTGCTGATGAGGGGTAAAACCCCGAAACACGTGTCCAGGGATGGCGAAGACAGCGAAGATAGCAGAAGATCGAAAGATGATGCATCGCGAACACTTTACTACATTGACCAGAGTCTTTAGGGGCGACACCGCCGGTGTGTGAGTAGTGTGCGACCCTACCCCCATTTGTAACTTTAAAGCTCCCTTGAGCAGCGGGCTGACGAGCCTGGGATCCCGCACCTAAGCGCCTGAGTGGTACTATACCTGGCAGATATTGGCAGCCATCGGCAACCCCAGTACACGGCCTATCCCTGCTGATGAGGGGTAATACCCCGAAACACGTGTCCAGGGATGGCGAAGACAGCATAGATAGCAGAACATCGAAAGATGATTCATTGCGAACACTTTACTACATTGACCAGAGTCCTTAGGGGCGACACCGCCGGTGTGTGAGTAGTGTGCGACCCCACCCCCATTTGTAACTTTAAAGCTCCCTTGAGCAGCGGGCTGACGAGCCTGGGATCCCGCACCTACGCGCCTGAGTGGTACTATACCTGGCAGCTATTGGCAGCCATCGGCAACCCCAGTACACGGCCAATCCCTGCTGATGAGAGGTAATACCCCGAAACACGTGTCTAGGGATGGCGAAGACAGCGAAGATAGCAGAAGATCGAAATATGATGCATCGCGAACACTTTACTACATTGACCAGAGTCCTTAGGGGCGACACCGCCGGTGTGTGAGTAGTGTGCGACCCCACCCCCATTTGTAACTTTAAAGATCCCTTGAGCAGCGGGGTGACGAGCCTGGGATCCCGCACCTACGCGCCTGAGTGGTACTATACCTGGCAGATATTGGCAGCCATCGGCAACCCAGTACACGGCCAATCCCTGCTGATGAGGGGTAATACCCCGAAACACGTGTCCAGGGATGGCGAAGACAGCGAAGATAGCAGAAGATCGAAAGATGATGCATCGCGAACACTTTACTACATTAACTAGAGTCCTTAGAGGCGACACCGCCGGTGTGCGAGTAGTGTGCGACCCCACCCCCATTTGGAACTTTAAAGCTCCCTTGAGCAGCGGGCTGACGAGCCTGGGATCCCGCACCTACGCGCCTGAGTGGTACTATACCTGGCAGATATTGGCAGCCATCGGCAACCCCACTACACGGCCTATACCTGCTGATGAGGGGTAATACCCCGAAACACGTGTCCAGGGATGGCAAAGACAGCGAAGATAGCAGAAGATCGAAAGATGATGCATCGCGAACACTTTACTACATTGACCAGAGTCCTTAGGGGAGACACCGCGGGTGTGTGAGTAGTGTGCGACCCCACCCCCATTTGTAACTTTAAAGCTCCCTTGAGCAGCGGGCTGACGAGCCTGGGATCACGCCCCTACGCGCCTGAGTGGTACTATACCTGGCAGATATTGGCAGCCATCGGCAACCCCAGTACACGGCCTATCCCTGCTGATGAGGGGTAATACCCCGAAACACGTGTCCAGGGATGGCGAAGACAGCGAAGATAGCAGAAGATCGAAAGATGATGCATCGCGAACACTTTACTACATTGACCAGAGTCCTTAGGGGCGACACCGCGGGTGTGTGAGTAGTGTGCGACCCCACCCCCATTTGTAACTTTAAAGCTCCCTTGAGCAGCGGGCTGACGAGCCTGGGATCCCGCACCTATGCGCCTGAGTGGTACTATACCTGGCAGATATTGGCAGCCATCGGCAACCCCAGTACACGGCCTATCCCTGCTGATGAGGGGTAATACCCCGAAACACGTGTCCAGGGATGGCGAAGACAGCGAAGATAGCAGAAGATCGAAAAATGATGCTTCGCGAACACTTTACTACATTGACCAGAGTCCTTAGGGGCGACACCGCCGGTGTGTGAGTAGTGTGCGACCCCACCCCCATTTGTAACTTTAAAGCTCCCTTGAGCAGCGGGCTGACGAGCCTGGGATCCCGCACCTACGCGCCTGTATGGTACTATACCTGGCAGATATTGGCAGCCATCGGCAACCCCAGTACACGGCCTATCCCTGCTGATGAAGGGTAATACCCCGAAACACGTGTCCAGGGATGGCGAAGACAGCGAAGATAGCAGAAGATCAAAAGATGATGCATCGCGAACACTTTACTACATTGACCAGAGTCCTTAGGGGCGACACCGCCGGTGTGTGAGTAGTGTGCGACCCCACCCCCATTTGTAACTTTAAAGCTTCCTTGAGCAGCGGGCTGACGAGCCTGGGATCCCGCACCTACGCGCCTGAGTGGTACTATACCTGGCAGTTATTGGCAGCCATCGGCAACCCCAGTACACGGGCTATCCCTGCTGATGAGGGGTAATACCCCGAAACACGTGTCCAGGGATGGCGAAGACAGCGAAGATAGCAGAAGATCGAAAGATGATGCATCGCAAACACTTTACTACATTGACCTGAGTCCTTAGGGGCAACACTGCCGGTTTGTGAGTAGTGTGCGACCCCACCCCCATTTGTAACTTTAAAGCTCCCTTGAGCAGCGGGCTGACGAGCATGGGATCCCGCACCTATGCACCTGAGTAGTACTATACCTGGCAGATATTGGCAGCCATCGGCAACCCCAGTACACGGCCTATCCCTGCTGATGAGGGGTAATACCCTGAAACACGTGTCCAGGGATGGCGAATACAGCGAAGATAGCAGAAGATCGAAAGATGATGCATCACCAACACTTTACTACATTGACCAGAGTCCTTAGGGGCGACACCGCCGGTGTGTGAGTAGTGTGCGACCCCACCTCCATTTGTTACTTTAAAGCTCCCTTGAGCAGCGGGCTGACGAGCCTGGGATCCCGTACCTATGCGCCTGAGTGGTACTATACCTGGCAGATATTGGCAGCCATCGGCAACCCCAGTACACGGCCTATCCCTGCTGATGAGAGGTAATACCCCAAAACACGTGTCCAGGGATGGCGAAGACAGCGAAGATAGCAGAAGATCGAAAGATGATGCATTGCGAACACTTTACTACATTGACCAGAGTCCTTAGGGGCGACACCGCCGGTGTGTGAGTAGTGTGCGACCCCACCCCCATTTGTAACGTTAAAGCTCCCTTGAGCAGCGGGCTGACGAGCCTGGGATCCCGCACCTACGCGCCTGAGTGGTACTATACCTGGCAGATATTGGCAGCCATCGGCAACCCCAGTACACGGCCTATCCCTGCTGATGAGGGGTAAAACCCCGAAACACGTGTCCAGGGATGGCGAAGACAGCGAAGATAGCAGAAGATCGAAAGATGATGCATCGCAAACACTTTACTACATTGACCAGAGTCTTTAGGGGCGACACCGCCGGTGTGTGAGTAGTGTGCGACCCTACCCCCATTTGTAACTTTAAAGCTCCCTTGAGCAGCGGGCTGACGAGCCTGGGATCCCGCACCTAAGCGCCTGAGTGGTACTATACCTGGCAGATATTGGCAGCCATCGGCAACCCCAGTACACGGCCTATCCCTGCTGATGAGGGGTAATACCCCGAAACACGTGTCCAGGGATGGCGAAGACAGCATAGATAGCAGAACATCGAAAGATGATTCATTGCGAACACTTTACTACATTGACCAGAGTCCTTAGGGGCGACACCGCCGGTGTGTGAGTAGTGTGCGACCCCACCCCCATTTGTAACTTTAAAGCTCCCTTGAGCAGCGGGCTGACGAGCCTGGGATCCCGCACCTACGCGCCTGAGAGGTACTATACCTGGCAGCTATTGGCAGCCATCGGCAACCCCAGTACACGGCCTATCCCTGCTGATGAGAGGTAATACCCCGAAACACGTGTCTAGGGATGGCGAAGACAGCGAAGATAGCAGAAGATCAAAAGATGATGCATCGCGAACACTTTACTACATTGACCAGAGTCCTTAGGGGCGACACCGCCGGTGTGTGAGTAGTGTGCGACCCCACCCCCATTTGTAACTTTAAAGCTTCCTTGAGCAGCGGGCTGACGAGCCTGGGATCCCGCACCTACGCGCCTGAGTGGTACTATACCTGGCAGTTATTGGCAGCCATCGGCAACCCCAGTACACGGGCTATCCCTGCTGATGAGGGGTAATACCCCGAAACACGTGTCCAGGGATGGCGAAGACAGCGAAGATAGCAGAAGATCGAAAGATGATGCATCGCGAACACTTTACTACATTGACCTGAGTCCTTAGGGGCAACACTGCCGGTTTGTGAGTAGTGTGCGACCCCACCCCCATTTGTAACTTTAAAGCTCCCTTGAGCAGCGGGCTGACGAGCATGGGATCCCGCACCTATGCGCCTGAGTAGTACTATACCTGGCAGATATTGGCAGCCATCGGCAACCCCAGTACACGGCCTATCCCTGCTGATGAGGGGTAATACCCTGAAACACGTGTCCAGGGATGGCGAATACAGCGAAGATAGCAGAAGATCGAAAGATGATGCATCACCAACACTTTACTACATTGACCAGAGTCCTTAGGGGCGACACCGCCGGTGTGTGAGTAGTGTGCGACCCCACCTCCATTTGTTACTTTAAAGCTCCCTTGAGCAGCGGGCTGACGAGCCTGGGATCCCGCACCTACGCGCCTGAGTGGTACTATACCCGGCAGATATTGGCAGCCATCGGCAACCCCAGTACACGGCCTATCCCTGCTGATGAGAGGTAATACCCCAAAACACGTGTCCAGGGATGGCGAAGACAGCGAAGATAGCAGAAGATCGAAAGATGATGCATTGCGAACACTTTACTACATTGACCAGAGTCCTTAGGGGCGACACCGCCGGTGTGTGAGTAGTGTGCGACCCCACCCCCATTTGTAACGTTAAAGCTCCCTTGAGCAGCGGGCTGACGAGCCTGGGATCCCGCACCTACGCGCCTGAGTGGTACTATACCTGGCAGATATTGGCAGCCATCGGCAACCCCAGTACACGGCCTATCCCTGCTGATGAGGGGTAAAACCCCGAAACACGTGTCCAGGGATGGCGAAGACAGCGAAGATAGCAGAAGATCGAAAGATGATGCATCGCGAACACTTTACTACATTGACCAGAGTCTTTAGGGGCGACACCGCCGGTGTGTGAGTAGTGTGCGACCCTACCCCCATTTGTAACTTTAAAGCTCCCTTGAGCAGCGGGCTGACGAGCCTGGGATCCCGCACCTAAGCGCCTGAGTGGTACTATACCTGGCAGATATTGGCAGCCATCGGCAACCCCAGTACACGGCCTATCCCTGCTGATGAGGGGTAATACCCCGAAACACGTGTCCAGGGATGGCGAAGACAGCATAGATAGCAGAACATCGAAAGATGATTCATTGCGAACACTTTACTACATTGACCAGAGTCCTTAGGGGCGACACCGCCGGTGTGTGAGTAGTGTGCGACCCCACCCCCATTTGTAACTTTAAAGCTCCCTTGAGCAGCGGGCTGACGAGCCTGGGATCCCGCACCTACGCGCCTGAGTGGTACTATACCTGGCAGCTATTGGCAGCCATCGGCAACCCCAGTACACGGCCAATCCCTGCTGATGAGAGGTAATACCCCGAAACACGTGTCTAGGGATGGCGAAGACAGCGAAGATAGCAGAAGATCGAAATATGATGCATCGCGAACACTTTACTACATTGACCAGAGTCCTTAGGGGCGACACCGCCGGTGTGTGAGTAGTGTGCGACCCCACCCCCATTTGTAACTTTAAAGATCCCTTGAGCAGCGGGGTGACGAGCCTGGGATCCCGCACCTACGCGCCTGAGTGGTACTATACCTGGCAGATATTGGCAGCCATCGGCAACCCAGTACACGGCCAATCCCTGCTGATGAGGGGTAATACCCCGAAACACGTGTCCAGGGATGGCGAAGACAGCGAAGATAGCAGAAGATCGAAAGATGATGCATCGCGAACACTTTACTACATTAACTAGAGTCCTTAGAGGCGACACCGCCGGTGTGCGAGTAGTGTGCGACCCCACCCCCATTTGGAACTTTAAAGCTCCCTTGAGCAGCGGGCTGACGAGCCTGGGATCCCGCACCTACGCGCCTGAGTGGTACTATACCTGGCAGATATTGGCAGCCATCGGCAACCCCACTACACGGCCTATACCTGCTGATGAGGGGTAATACCCCGAAACACGTGTCCAGGGATGGCAAAGACAGCGAAGATAGCAGAAGATCGAAAGATGATGCATCGCGAACACTTTACTACATTGACCAGAGTCCTTAGGGGAGACACCGCGGGTGTGTGAGTAGTGTGCGACCCCACCCCCATTTGTAACTTTAAAGCTCCCTTGAGCAGCGGGCTGACGAGCCTGGGATCACGCCCCTACGCGCCTGAGTGGTACTATACCTGGCAGATATTGGCAGCCATCGGCAACCCCAGTACACGGCCTATCCCTGCTGATGAGGGGTAATACCCCGAAACACGTGTCCAGGGATGGCGAAGACAGCGAAGATAGCAGAAGATCGAAAGATGATGCATCGCGAACACTTTACTACATTGACCAGAGTCCTTAGGGGCGACACCGCGGGTGTGTGAGTAGTGTGCGACCCCACCCCCATTTGTAACTTTAAAGCTCCCTTGAGCAGCGGGCTGACGAGCCTGGGATCCCGCACCTATGCGCCTGAGTGGTACTATACCTGGCAGATATTGGCAGCCATCGGCAACCCCAGTACACGGCCTATCCCTGCTGATGAGGGGTAATACCCCGAAACACGTGTCCAGGGATGGCGAAGACAGCGAAGATAGCAGAAGATCGAAAAATGATGCTTCGCGAACACTTTACTACATTGACCAGAGTCCTTAGGGGCGACACCGCCGGTGTGTGAGTAGTGTGCGACCCCACCCCCATTTGTAACTTTAAAGCTCCCTTGAGCAGCGGGCTGACGAGCCTGGGATCCCGCACCTACGCGCCTGTATGGTACTATACCTGGCAGATATTGGCAGCCATCGGCAACCCCAGTACACGGCCTATCCCTGCTGATGAAGGGTAATACCCCGAAACACGTGTCCAGGGATGGCGAAGACAGCGAAGATAGCAGAAGATCAAAAGATGATGCATCGCGAACACTTTACTACATTGACCAGAGTCCTTAGGGGCGACACCGCCGGTGTGTGAGTAGTGTGCGACCCCACCCCCATTTGTAACTTTAAAGCTTCCTTGAGCAGCGGGCTGACGAGCCTGGGATCCCGCACCTACGCGCCTGAGTGGTACTATACCTGGCAGTTATTGGCAGCCATCGGCAACCCCAGTACACGGGCTATCCCTGCTGATGAGGGGTAATACCCCGAAACACGTGTCCAGGGATGGCGAAGACAGCGAAGATAGCAGAAGATCGAAAGATGATGCATCGCGAACACTTTACTACATTGACCTGAGTCCTTAGGGGCAACACTGCCGGTTTGTGAGTAGTGTGCGACCCCACCCCCATTTGTAACTTTAAAGCTCCCTTGAGCAGCGGGCTGACGAGCATGGGATCCCGCACCTATGCACCTGAGTAGTACTATACCTGGCAGATATTGGCAGCCATCGGCAACCCCAGTACACGGCCTATCCCTGCTGATGAGGGGTAATACCCTGAAACACGTGTCCAGGGATGGCGAATACAGCGAAGATAGCAGAAGATCGAAAGATGATGCATCACCAACACTTTACTACATTGACCAGAGTCCTTAGGGGCGACACCGCCGGTGTGTGAGTAGTGTGCGACCCCACCTCCATTTGTTACTTTAAAGCTCCCTTGAGCAGCGGGCTGACGAGCCTGGGATCCCGCACCTATGCGCCTGAGTGGTACTATACCTGGCAGATATTGGCAGCCATCGGCAACCCCAGTACACGGCCTATCCCTGCTGATGAGAGGTAATACCCCAAAACACGTGTCCAGGGATGGCGAAGACAGCGAAGATAGCAGAAGATCGAAAGATGATGCATTGCGAACACTTTACTACATTGACCAGAGTCCTTAGGGGCGACACCGCCGGTGTGTGAGTAGTGTGCGACCCCACCCCCATTTGTAACGTTAAAGCTCCCTTGAGCAGCGGGCTGACGAGCCTGGGATCCCGCACCTACGCGCCTGAGTGGTACTATACCTGGCAGATATTGGCAGCCATCGGCAACCCCAGTACACGGCCTATCCCTGCTGATGAGGGGTAAAACCCCGAAACACGTGTCCAGGGATGGCGAAGACAGCGAAGATAGCAGAAGATCGAAAGATGATGCATCGCGAACACTTTACTACATTGACCAGAGTCTTTAGGGGCGACACCGCCGGTGTGTGAGTAGTGTGCGACCCTACCCCCATTTGTAACTTTAAAGCTCCCTTGAGCAGCGGGCTGACGAGCCTGGGATCCCGCACCTAAGCGCCTGAGTGGTACTATACCTGGCAGATATTGGCAGCCATCGGGAACCCCAGTACACGGCCTATCCCTGCTGATGAGGGGTAATACCCCGAAACACGTGTCCAGGGATGGCGAAGACAGCATAGATAGCAGAACATCGAAAGATGATTCATTGCGAACACTTTACTACATTGACCAGAGTCCTTAGGGGCGACACCGCCGGTGTGTGAGTAGTGTGCGACCCCACCCCCATTTGTAAAATTGAGAAAGACTTGAGTATAGCAACACAACAGGGCCAGGCGATAGATAACGTTTTGACTCAGGTACCCGTAGCTAGGAATCTTATATCAAAAATATTAGTGGAAAAAGCCATCATCAAAGCATCATTACACAAAGAGAAAGTATATGAGCTAAGTGAACAGATTGGACATCAATTAGCAAGTACGTATAAGAGAGGAGATATCAGCAAACACTATAAAAGAAACTCAAGATCCAAGATCCAAGATTAGGCTTAACATCGGAACCATCTGAAGTAAGGGCATCGTTCCAGAGATTTTATCAAGATCTATACACAGAACCTCCTGTGGGGCTGGGGGACCCTGATTTATATCTAAATACAATCCCAGGGACTAGATTTGAAAAAGAAGACCAGGATATACTGGATGATTTACCTACTTGGGTTGAGATTCTCGATTCTTTAAATTCGCTATCTAGTGGAAAGGCGGCAGGATTGGACGGGATCCCTACAGAATTCTATAAGAAATTTGCTCAACAATTAAAAATGATAATGACAGAACTCTTTATTCATATATTGCAGGGGGAGAGCCCACCGGCCTCATGTGGTGTTCCTGAAAAAAAAAAAACTCTTGATTTAGGATCTTACTGTCCTATTACATTGATCAACGGTGAATTCAAAATGTCCTCGAAACTTTTAGCAACTAGACTTGCACCAATAATAAATAAAGTAGTATCACATTACCAGTATGGGTTTATACCAGGAAGGTCAACAACTGACCATATACAACGGGTAATCTCTCTAATTGATTATACAGAGTCAACAGGAGACCCTATGGCGCTTATCCTGCTGGACGCAGAGAAAGCGTTCGATAAGGTCTCCTGGAGATTTTTATGGACTGCAATGTTGCATTGTGGAATCACCAACAGATTCATCAAGGCTACCCAAAGGCTCTACAATTAACCAAGCGCCAGGTTATTGGTTAATGGGCTTCTATCAGAGAATTTTGCGATTTCGAGAGGGACAAGGCAGGGGTGCCCTTGCTCCCCTCTTCTTTTCGCGATATATATTGACCCATTCATCCGATGGCTGGAGAACCTTGCATCAATACCACCGATTCAAATACGCAATCATAATACTAAAATATTAGCATACGCCGATGATATCGCGCTTGTTACTAGGGATCCCAATTTAGCCATGCCTGTGATAGAAGAAGAGGCGTATCGGTTTGGGTTAATCTCGGGCTATAAATTGAATTCCAACAAAACCGAGATTGTTCCTAATAACAAAATTACGATTAGAGACTCAAGAGTGACCAAGGAGGCCGTATATTTAGGTGTTAAAATAAATGCCAAAATTGAAAATATCGTTGTGAACAACATAAACCCACTGATATCACGTATTAAGAAAGAGCTGATCCGACTGAATAATTTACATCTTACTCTTGGTGGTCGTTGTAATGTGATCAAGATGATTTTTTTGCAATGTTTTTTATATTTCTTCAGAACTATTTGTCTTGAGTTTCCTCCCCATATTTTCAAAGCTATAGATTCTATGTTTTCTAGTTTTATCTGGGGATATAAGAAACCCAGACGGGCACTTAAATGGCTTATGCTGCCAAAGGAGAGAGGAGGATTATCTCTGCCTAATTTTAAACTTTATTATTGGGCCACTGTTCTAAAATACTGTGTCAAAATGATCTCTCACGGGGATGATGCTTCATCGACTGTGTCAGGGACAGTTCCATGCTCAGACTCCACCGAGGATTCTGGATGACACAGGCTCCTTGATGACAGATCCCAAGCTGATTGCGGAGGGTTTTGCATCGTACTATGCAGATCTATACTCCCCACATGAAAGCATAGATGCGGACCTGGTCGCCAAATTTATAGATGACCTGCCGCCCAAAGTGATCACCGATGAAATACGCGAACGCCTAGACAGGCCTCTGACAGAGGATGAGTTGGGGGCGGCTCTCGGGAAACTGAATACTGGGAAGGCGCCCGGCCTCAATGGATTCCCCAGCGAATTCTTTAAGAAATTCCATCTGCAACTGGGAGCCCACTACAGGGCAGTGGTGGAGGAGGCTAGGGAACAGGGCAGTCTACCCCCGGACTGGAGACATGCCGAGGTGGTGGTATTTCATAAATCGGGTCGACCCCCAGAGCAGTGTCAGGTCTACTCCGCGGGATCCAGTCGCTGCAAGTATGGTTCCACCTCCAAATGTCACCAACACCCTGAAGTGTAAACACAGGGTGCTCGAGCCATTAGGCGAGGGAGAAAAATAACAAACTAAAATAAAAAACGTGGGATGGGAAAAGGTGGGGTCAGCAGGGAAAGGACACCTGTAAATAAAGACAAGACAGGCATCAGTTAAGTACTTACTAGCATGCAATACTACTCTCATATAGTCTCACTAAAAAACAAGAAAATAGGTAAGTACCTGAGCAAAAGAAAACCCGACCTTGGATAGGAAATAACTACGGCCCTTCTGCCACAATCTGTGAGGATGGCCTAAGAAACACATAGATATTAAGTTAAAGAAAACAGTCCTGTCGTACCAGACACACACACGCAGTACTGAGAGACCCAACCACCACGTACAACATACCACAGACGAGTCAGAGGACTCAATGTACAAGGGGTGTCCAAAGGAATCCAAAGGAAGAATGTTTTGCTCCAACACAAAGCAAGAAGGATACGGTTGTGTGTAGGAAGTAAAAACTACAACGCTCCGCTCTCTAAATAATGACCCAACAGAGAACAATTGTACAATGAATTACAGAAAAACGTAGTTGCGACCACCACTGAATTCTGTTAACCCCTGGATGGCAGCACAATGAGGACTGGGTTAACATGTAGTTCCGTCACTACATGCCCAGCTCGTTTGTTCCTTGTAAATACACAGTAGGTAACGGAGATGCGTAGTTGGCCTCACTACAGCGCCCCGCTCTCCTTTGTACCAAACAATACCAGGGTGTACGGTAACACGTGGTTTCGACCGCCACTGTGTTCCGCCACACCCGAAATAGCCAAGACAGTATCTGCAAAGATAAGCAATATACACAACAGAACTCCGTGCTTCCCAGAGCACTCTAACACAGGAAAGGCAAACAGCTGACCGCTAATGCGGCCGGGGAAGACAGAACGGCAATACCTGCTGGCGCAGTTGTCCGACGACCGCAGGAACAGAATGCAGAAGTTCTCCCCCCCGGAGTCTTAGAGGAGGAGGTCAACCGAAAAACACGAAAGGCAGACGTGCAGAGCAGCCGCTCTCACGCCGGGTGCAGAAAGAATCCAGAATAACGTGCAACCGGAAGCGCTTCTGGTCCCGAGATGTACTTCCTGCGGGGCTCCGCCGACTCATGGGAATTGTAGTTTCCCAGTGTGGTAGGCGCGATAGGGCGGCGAATCCTGACAAGCAGTACGTGTCCTACCGCCCGATTTCGCTACTGAATGTGGAGGCCAAGGTCTTGGCCAAAGCGCTGGCCAATAGATTGCTACCGTATATTTCTGATCTTGTCCACCCTGATCAGGCGGGGTTCATGCCCCGGCGGGCGACGCGGCCCAACATCAGGAGAGCCCATGTCGCAATAGCGGCGGTTCGGTCCTCTGGGACACAGGCGGCGTTATTTTTGGCCGATATGGACAGGGCGTTTGATTCCCTCAGTTGGACGTATCTGTTTTCGCTTTTGCCGCGCCTGAACCTAGGACCGGTGTTTGTGTCTTATGTGAGGCTACTGTATACTGAACTTACGGCTTCAGTTTGAGTGGCGGGGCGGTGTCCTCAAAATTTGCCATTCAGAGGGGTACCAGGCAGGGCTGTCCCCTCTCTCCATACTTATTTACCCTGGCCATGGAGCCCCTTGCGGCCTGGGTCCGGATCGATGCACAGCTGCGGGGGCTTGAATGGTCGCGGGAAGTGTCAGACCGCATCGCATTGTATGCGGATGACGTCCTGTTCTTCTTGACGGATCTCAACAGATCAGGGCCCCACCTGCTGCGTATATTGCAAATCTTTGGCAAACCTCGGGCCTTTATATGAATACCCGCAAGTCTACACTCTGGGTACTGGGGGGTGGCCCGTCACTGGGGGGCTGGGCGTTGGAATTGCAGAAAGCAGCCGGAGGCCTTAAGTATCTGGGCGTGTTTTTGACAGAGCTGCCGGCGGTCGCGTGGGAGCGCAATGTGGCGCCGGTCTGGGAATGGACCCAAGCGGACATTAAATTATGGTCCTGGATGCCGCTGACCATATATGGCAGATCGGCTATATTTAAAATGGTGGCCCTACCCAGACTACTATATCAGCTGCAGAATCATCAGTTCCCGATCCAGCCCTCTTGGTTTAAACGGGTGAACTCCGCCCTTGGGCAATTCCTCTGGGTGGGAGGATCGATTAGGGTGGCGTTGCGCAAATGTTTTCGCTCCACGTATTGTGGTGGGCTGGCGATCTCAGATGTGCTTTCTTACTACCAGGCGTCCCACTTATTAGTATTAAATGATTGGTGGTACGGGGAGAGGAACGACCCGGCATATGCATTAGAGAGGCTACTGATGGAACCGCGTACGCTTCACATATGGCTGTATGAGGCGAGGGAACGTAAGTCCTTGCCGCCGGCGACACAAGTGGTCTTTGAGGTCTGGAAACGGGCGCTGCGGAGGATGGGGTGGTGGCAGACCCTGACAGAGGAAACCCCCCTATGGGGCAACGGCCGCTTATCAGGTTTGGCGGCCCTCTCCGGCTTTTCAGGCTGGGACGCAATTGGTATCTCCTGGTTGGGGGATTTTATGTCAGGAACAACGCTTAAGTCATTCCAGGAGCTCAGCACTGCATTTCACATGCCCCGCACGCAGTTCTTTAGGTATCTACAGTTGCGCCATGCCCTAGCCCCAGATCTGGAGGGCTTGACGTCTCTTCCAGAGTTTAGTCCATTAGAGGCCCGAGTCTTTATGGGAAACATTGACACAAAGAAGATCTCACGCATTTACCAGTCCCTGATCATACACTGTTCCTCGGATCTCTGGACGCTTAAGGAAACCTGGGAGGCAGAGGTGGGGCCGCTGGAGGAGGAGGATTGGAATGAGGCGATGGGGGGTCCCAGAGGGGCGGCCATATAGGTCCGTCTTAGGCTGATACAATTCAAATACTTTCACAGGGTATACTATACCAGACAGAGGCTTTGGAGGGCGGGCCTGATTGGCTACCCAGACTGCACTAGGTGTGGGCACGAGGAGGGCACCTTCTTTCACACAGTATGGAGTTGTGAACGGCTGAGTAGATTCTGGAATGGCGTATGGAATGGATTGGACGAAGCGCTGATTTGGGTGCTCCCGCGCACACCGGGGTTGGCGTTGCTGCATGTGCTAGAGGGGGTGGGAGGCAACATATACAAGAGACACCTGCTCTTACTAGGCCTCACAGTGGCCAAGAGAGACATTGCAAGGGCTTGGAAGAACCCGCAGGTCCCATCGCTAGTAGCATGGAAGAGAGGCCTAGATTTCTGTATGGGGATGGAGAAACCCGTATTCCTGGCACGAGGCTGCCCTAGCAAGCATTTCAAGATTTGGAAAAGATGGGCGGACTATAGGGGTATCTGGTTGGAGCCACCAGCGGAACCGGACCCTGATCCTGAGGCTTGAGTCGGCTCTGGTCCGGACTATGTGTGTGTGTAGGACAGGACAGGTTGAGTACCGTGCAGGGGGGGAGGGATCCAGGGGGGTTGCAGTCTGGGATGGTGGGGGGGGAAGGGAGTTGGAAGGGGGAAAGTGGAGTTGTGTACACTGATCCCGATGCCATGATTATGAACAAAATGATGGATTACGCTATGGTTTCCTGCAGATACCTCTGGGGTACAGGGGTCTGCGACTTCTTTTTGCTTTACATCTATGTGATCTATCAATAAAATGTGTTTTAAAAAAAAAAATGATCTCTCACAATCAAAGCAGGCTAGCGATCCCGACCCCGCAATAAATTATACTAGGAGAAGAATGTACTGGCTGCTTTTGGCGGCATGTAAATGATAGCTATTTTAAGAAAGTTAACGGGGTGTACAAAGTGTGGAGCAATGTACGTAGGCTCTTGGGGTTTGGGCGCTACTCATACTACACTCCAATGAGTTTTAATAATGATTTACCAGAAATTTTTCTGGATAGCTGTATCAATAGATGGGTCGTGGCTAGAGTGGTACAGTTGGGCTGTTTTTATGCACCAGAGGGCTTTAAGATGTTTGAAGATCTACATGCAGAATATAATATTAGCCACAGGGATTTCTTTAAGTACCTGCAAGTTAGAGATTTTTTAGCAAAGAAAAATGGTGGGCGCTGCAATTTCAAGAACAATCAACTGATTGATAATCTTTGTAAAAAAAAACCACAAGATTGGGGAAATATATGAGTCCCTGAACTCAGTTTTCACAGATGATATGGATAAAAAGTATTCTTTTTGGCAGATCAAGTTGGGAGTACAGTCTACTATTCCCCGTCAAGCCTATGAATTAACCCAAACATCGCTAATGTTGGTAAAACTACAAGCACAATGTTATAAAACATTCTTTTGCCTATATTATACACCTGAGAAAATTGCAAAATGGGGGACAGGGAAGGGAACTACGTGTCCACGTTGTGCATTATCTGGGGCTGATATTATACATATGTTTGCAACAAGTAACAGGCTTAATATTCTGACCAAAGATATATCCAAATTCTTGTCTGAACTGTGCCAAATAAGAGTGGATGTCTCAACCGAGGAAATTATGTTGGGGGTAGCAAACTGCGAGCGGCAGGAAAACATACAGGGGCTGATCTTTGTGGGCATGGCAATCCTCCGACTCTGTATTGCCTCCTCTTGGCTCGATCCCAATCCACCTGCCTTCCTATAATGGAGGGCTAGGCTACTTGCGACTTGCAGCCTTGAGGTCGCAATCTATAAAAATAAAGGATCTAACAAAAGAAGAAAGGGTATGCAGATTTGGGCACCGCTGCTGCAGTGGATTCAGAGACATACATAGGCTGCCATGTATTTACTATCTCGTATAACTATCTATTTATTATGATTTAGCTGTTGCCTCCGCATATGTCTTAATGAACTTTAATATATTAACCTTAGATTTATGAATGTAATAAGTCTTCTTGTATATTATTGGTCTTGGGGGGTGGGGGGTGGGAGGGAGGAGTTTGTGTATATAATGGAAAAAATTGTCAATAAAAAGATTTAAAAAAAAGAATAGGACATGATGGGAGATGGTGTCAATGCAAACACTCCTCCTCCCAGCCAGCCCAACCAGGCCACCAGGAAGAGTCGTGTTCAGACAATCAGGGGAAGTGTACTATCAAAATGTCTGACAGTAGTGCCTGTTGTTGGACTTGACTGCAACTCCCATTGTGGCCTTGTGCTTCAGACACCAATCCCCAGTGCCAGCAATCACTGTCATGAAACAGAGTTTAAGGGGGGCTGTTAGGCCTTTGTGGGGAGGTGTGTATGGGACAGGGCCTGACAGGACATGTAGTCAGTGCAAAGACTCCTCCTCCCACCCATCCCAAACAGGTCAACAGTGCCTATGGGTACCTGACAATGAATGGAAGTGTACTAGCAAGATGCCTAACACTGTAGCATGGTGTTTCGTACACATGGCCTTGATGAGAATTGGCTTCTTGGCTTCAAGTTAAACACCATGCAAAAGTGCCATCCGTCTTGCTAGTCTACTTCCCCTCACTGTGAGGGAAGAGGCATAGGCCCAGAGGAGCTATCTGGGCTGAGTGGGAGAAGGAGTATTTGCAATGTCAAATACTTACATCAGGCCCTGTCCTACACACACAGCTTCCCTCCCAGCACCAAAAGTATGCCTGGAGCTCTGCTTTCCTGACAGTGAGTGGCAATGTACTAGCAAGATGTTTGACAATGATGACTAGTGTCTGATTGGTCTACAACTCCCAACAGGGCCTTGAGCTCTAAACACAAGTCCACAGTGTCAGCCATTTTGTCAGTACATTTCTACGCACCGTCAGGTAAGCATGGCTCCTGGTGGGATCTTTGGGCTGGTTGGGAGGAGGAGTGTTTCCAATGACTCAAAATCCCATAAGGACCTGTCCTACACACACTCTTCCCACCCATCCTACCTGAAACTCTGCTTGTATGAGAGTGAGTAGTAATGTACTGGCAAGATGTCTGACACTATGGCCTGGTGTTTGACACCAGTTTGGTCTGGGTGAGAAGTTGCATGAAGGGCAGGGCCAGATATCTCCTCTGGGCCTATGCCTCCCTCACAGTGAGGGGAAGTGTACTAACAAGATGGCTGACACTGGTGCATGGTGTTGAACTTGAAGCCAACTTCCATCAAGGCGCTGTGCACCAAACACCAAGCAACAGGGTCAGCCATCTTGCAAGTACACTTCCCCTCACTATCAGGTAGCCATAGGCAAAGATGATCTGGTTGGGCAGGGTGGAAGGAGGAGTGTTTGCTACAACTACAACTCCCATCAGGCTCTGTCCTACACACACCTTTCCAGCCAGCCCCACCAGGAAGAGTGGTGTCCTGACAATGAGGGGAAATGTAATTTGCAGATGGATGCCACTGGTGCCTGAGTTGACCACAACTCACATTGTGTCCTTGTGCTCCAAACACCAGTCCCCAGTGTCAGCCATCTTGCCAGTACATTTCCACTCACTATGAGGGACAGTAGAGTTCCATGTGGCCTGTTTGGCCTGGGTGGAAAGCTATGTGTTAGACAGGGCATAATGAGAGATGTAGTATGTGCAAACAATCCTCCTAACACCCAGCACAAACAGACCAACATGAACTATGCTTTCCTCCCAGTGTTTCAAAATGTACTATTAGGATGTCTAACAGTGGTGCCTGTTGTCTGACTTGAATACAACTCTCATTATGGCTTGTGCTTTGAACAGCAGTCCTCAGTGCGAGTCATTTTGCTAGTACATTTCCACTCACTGTCAGGAAAGCATAGTTCCTAGTGGGCTTGTTATGTTGTGTGGGAGGAGTATTTGATGTCACTACAACTCCCATAAGGCCTATGCCCACACACAGACCTTAACAGCCATCCCAACCAGCCTACCTGTGACTTCGCTTTCCTGATAGTGAGTGGAAATGTGATGGCAAGATGTCTGACACTGGGAATTGGTGTTTGGAGCACAAAGCCTTGCTGTGAGTTTGTAAGAAGTGTGTACATGTTCATAGTTGTGAGCCTTTTAATTATCCTAGCAGGCATATGGTTTATCTAAATGACATACACATCACATGCTCATTGACTGAGTCATTTACAGTGATTTCTATAGAGGTGCAATTGCTAACTTTAGTGGAATGTGGAGTTGCTACTTACCAGACGTCTCCTGATATCCTCCATCGACCATGGTGTGTCAGCTACTGTGTTCCTCTTGTTGACTATCCTGTCTCATATCATATTTTTCTGGGTGATGGGAGTCTGTTGGACTAGTGTTCCACTTTGATGATTTCATCTACAAGCATTATCAACTGCTCCTCTTTAAAATGTGTCTGCTTCCTCTGGGGCATGGGGCAGGGTGAGTGTGAGTGTGAAGGTGAGTGTAAATATAAAAAAGAGTGTGTGTTTTGAAAACAAAAATCTATGCAAGTTGTGTGGTGGGTGGAGTGTGACTGTTTGCAAGGCAGATAGCAGGGAATGACGAAAATCTCCTCTCTCTATGCTGGCTGCAGATGAGTAGGAGTAAAGGATCATAGTCTTTTTTTACTCTTTTATAGGTGGATTGATAGGTGTGGTTAATATTAGAATTGTTTTCATTTGGCGCTGCCCATGCATGTTTTTACTAATTTTGGCATTTTAAAGTCCACATTTGTAAAGCGCACAATCACCCGTAAGGGTCTCTAGGCGCTGGGGGCCGTCGGGAAGATTAAGCGAGCTATTGCCCAGAGTCACATGGTGCTGGGCTAACCTGCCGCCAGAGCCGGGGATCGAACCGTGGTCCCCAGATTCCAGCGTCAGTCGCCCTGGCCGCGGCGCCACACCTCTCCCACTCCCATTTTACACTTGCCAACACAGTTTTGAAACTGCGTTGGATGCATCGTAATCTGTTTGTCGGGTAAACCGAGTCTTGTTCCTAAGCTGACTGCCTATGCGACAGCATTTTCGACCAACTCAGTCAGTTCTGACTTATTTCTGACCGACACGGTTGGGCAGAATGCTTTTCAAATGACTCAATCTGAGTTTTACATGCAATGCATCATAATATATTGGTGTTCTCCTAAAATGGCCGACGGAGAAGGAGCTCTTCTACAGTGCTCCTGGGGTTAGGGATCACAATCTGTGTAAATCCCCTGAAAAACCTCGCCCATCGCACTGTTTTTTGGAGCATCTGTGCATGCAAGGATTTTTCCCCTTACCTTGCACCAAAAAGCCCACAGACCTCCACAACGAAGCTGCTCGAGCCCCGGACTCCTCGAGGGTCGTCTGCTGCCCTCTCCAGCCCTGGACTCTGCCGTCTCCTCTGGCTCGTATTCTGCTTGTCCAGCTGCCCACCCTCCCGACCCGCAACGAAGCTGCCGCTCCCCTGAGGCTGATGGGGACATCATCGACTGGGCGCTGCACAGGAACATCAAGATAAGGGTGGCCCCCTGTCCCGTTATAGCGGAGACTGCCGCTGGAGGGGACTGCGTCGACGGAGCTCTGACTACTTGATGCATAAGGTAAGGGTGGCCCCCTGCCCCCCGTTCCGCTATAAGCGGTGATTGCCGCCTGTCTGTGTCGCCTGAAATCGCCCGACCCCCACCTCTACCCAGCATCCGGACCTCTACTGATCGTTGCGGCGATCCTCGCCTGTGCCCCTGGGGCACTGCTGCCTTCTTCCGGGTGCTCGCCTCCCGCTCCGCTCAACCCCAGCCTCACTGACCCTACCTGAGGTCCCGGGGAGCTCTCACCTCAAGGGGCCCCCAGCAGCTTTCGGCTCCAGTCCCCACGCGGGCTGAGCGGCTGCACGGCGTACAAAAGAACTGCTCGGCTGCCGAGCTGGAGCCCCTTATTTGACCCTCGAGCACTACATTACTGTGTATCTGCGACGTGCAGCAAATTGACACTCCTCAGCTGCCGTACCTCTGCATTTTTCACTTAAGGCTGCCTCTGCATCCTCGTGCGCCCAGACCCACCCAATTATAAAAAAATAATAATAATAAATAACAATATATATAAAATATATTTAAACTATTTAATAATAACAGTTGCAACCCTACAAAATTGGACGCAAAATGGTGACCCCTGGACAGTGCCCATAGAAAGGGGACTGCTCCCCCAAACAAACAAGGTCCCCTAACTGGACCTCAACCAAGCTTCAATCAGCCACAATTAAAAGAGGACTACACAATTCCAGCATCCAGAAACTGAAAGAGGACAGCGCAACTACTAGCTTCGGAAACAGAAAAAAGACTGCTCACCCCTATATTCTCAGGGCGGCCATCTTGTAGTGGCACTGACTGACCGCAGTAACTGTAAGAGTACTACGCAACCACTAGCTACTGAAACAGAAACAGGACTGCTCACTCCTTCAACCTTGGGGCGGCCATCTTGAAGTGGCACTGTCTGTCTTCATCTTCTTAACAACCAAGACAAGCCGCTACACCCCCTTCAAGCACCGCTATCTTTATGGCCATATCCACCATGTCTGTCGCTCACTGACTCCTAGGTCCCCACGAGTGTGCCCACTCCAAGCCAACATGGTGGGCCCTGGTTTAACTGCCTCTGAGTCAATCGCCTACACCTTGGCCTACCCTCCAAACCTCTCAAAAGGCACCTCAAAAGCCTACAAACATCTCACCTTGAAAAACCACCCCGATACCCTGATCTCGGACCTTCGCTTTTGTGCGGACATTGGCCTCATCACTAATGACCTCGTTTTCTACTCCAGTAGAACACCCGCTTGGCGCAATACCTTTTCTATACTCCTTAATGTGCGCTCTTCTAGGATCATCCCATATGGCACCAAGCTCACAATAGTCCCATCAGCAACCCTTCAAGCTGCCCTCACAATCACCCTCTACAAGAGTGGCATTGTACTGATCCAAGCCTCAACAAAAAATCTTGAAAAATTCTCAGATCGGTTTATCACTCTCCGTAACCATGTCTCCGGAACGCTAAACAACTCACGGCCCAACCTTACTCCAACACCCCTGCCCAACATGGAACACCGCAACCCCTTCACTACTACTAAAATTCTCGGATCGGAGACCCGTGATCCCACCTGCCCATGATCCCCATCCCAACTTGGAACACCTCAACCCCCCCACTAATCCGTCCAACCTCCCTAACAACCCGGCCCTGAGATCCCTGATTCTTCTCGTCCTTGATCCCCAATCGGATTACACGGCTTCCATCTCAGCACACCTCTCACACATCAAGCCTCCCACAACCACCCCGAGCAAAATAAACCCTGAACCCTTGGTCTCCTCCCGCCATGATCCCCGCTCTGACGCTAAGACCACTACGTCATCTCCATCTTGTCCTGTGGCAAATCAAGCCAGCCCCACTAACACCCAAGTCATCCTCTCTACGACCCCCAAGCCAGCCCTCCCTTACCCTACAACCACCCCCTCCTCAGTGACTCCTCTTGTATCAGTTCCAGCCAGCCCCGCTTACACCAAAGCTCCCCTTTCCATGGGGCCCAACAAAGCCCACCTTTGGCCCCCTACCCCCCCTCCACAATGGCGCCCAACACAGCCCACCTTTTCCCCCCTAGCCCCCCCTCCCCAGCGACTCTGGCTGCTGCAGGTCATACCAGCCCCACTAACACCTGCCCCCAACCTCCCCTCCAGCGACTCCCGCTGTAGCAGACCATGCCAACACTGCTAACACTCAAGCCACCCCCCAATGACCCAACGCACACCCTCCCTCACCTTCAAACCCCCCCATCCGCAACGATCCAATCTCTGCACTCCAGAGCCTCCAAAATAATTCAGAGCCTCCACTCCTCCATCCTCGATCTTACTAACCTCCTCCACCTCACTGAACTCTCTCTCTCAAACCTCACGCCTCAGCTGTCCTCCCCTCCTATCCCAGAGCTTCCCAAACGCCCTGTACCGACAGCCTTGAGAAATCTCCGCCCCCGCAACCACACTAGCTGCCTATCTGATGAGGAAACCCTCGACCTCGCCCTCTCCTATAACCTTTCCCTCCCCATAACTAACTCACAAGACCTCACTGAGAAGGAAATCCAGGATCTTCTCAATGACCATATTACAGCCACTACCCCTCTGTGCCTACCCGTCGTGAGTGCCGCTTACCCCATCTGCACGGTTGCTATTGACCCTTACAGATCAGCCCCCCTCCGCAATAGAAGGGCGATCTCAAACAACCTTGCTCCGGTACCCTTGTCCATCCCGACCTCTGCTACTACCCACCTCCCTGATCTGTCTGGGCTCTTAATCAACTGCCGTTCCAGAGTGAAGCATGCAGCAGATGTCGCTGCTCTCATTCTCAACAACAACGCAGACGTAGCTATCCTGCCAGATTCCACTTGAGCTACCTATGGAAACTGAAACCCTTTTTGGACGCTCCTGACCTAAAACTTGCAGTCCAATCATTAGTTATTTCTCGAATGGAATATGGTTGCTCCACCCTCTCCGGCCTACCTAGGATCTCGCTAGCTCCCTTAAAAGCCTGCCTCAATGCAGCCGCCAGACTACTTACAGGCTCGAGAAAATTCGATGACATCACTCCTCACTTGAAAGCTTTGAACTGGCTTCCCGTCGAGGCTAGGATCCACCTCAAACTGGCATGCATCACGCACAAGGCCTTACACTCTAACTCCCCTGCGTATCTTGCACAGAAGCTTGTGATATCTGGAGGAAGCAGAGACTCACGATCAGCTAACACACTCCTCCTCCGGCCTGCATGCTTTAGGAAAACAAAAACCTACAATCGAGCATTCGCCGGTTCTGCACCAAGAATCTGGAACTCCCTCCCTCCGGACATCAGAACAATCGCCTCCTTTGCACGCTTCAAAAAAGAGGCTAAATCCTTCCTCATGGGTAAATTCCTCGGCTAAACATGGTCCTCAGCTACCTAAGAGACTATTGCCTCATCCTGCGACCCTGTACAGTACTTTTATGATTTCCTGCCTATTGTATGACTTGTGTCCCTGTAAATACCCGGATGTTTTAGTTTCTCATATCCCAAATGTGCAGTATTTGTTGTAATCTCCTGCCCACCTTATGACCCCACTATTCTGTAAGCTCTATGATGTACAGGTTCCTGTGACTTACTGTGCTCTATACTACTCTTAAATATGTAAAGCCCTCTGATACCCTCACGGGTCAAGTTCGCGCTCTATAAAACCTTAAAATAAAATAAAATAAAATAAAACATATTACAGTGGTTGGAAAGCCACTGGCGTAACGAAATGTGAGGGGGCCTCCCTGTACGGTTCTTAGGGGGGCCCCCTAGGGGCTCAATCAGGAGCTCTCCCGGCCAGAGTTCAGTGCCGAAGGGGCCCCTAGGAGCTAGGGCCCCCCCCCGCACCGCGTGGGCTGCAGGGGCCTGTGTTACGCCCCTGTGGAAAGCTCAAAGTTTAGTCAGTCGGCATCTTTCCAAGGACAAGTCGGTCGGATTGCTTTCCGACTGGCAGGGTAATGAGGCCCTTAAGTGTCATAAATTGGGGTGGAGAAACAGTTACAAGAAAAAAAGTTAGGTCACTTACAATTTGGTTTTGTTCATCACTCTGGGTGAAGTGTGTTCACTGCTAGCTTGTGATACCATATGCAGGAATAATATGTTTCGTAAAGAGATATTGGTGGATAAAGTGAAACGGGTAAGGGGCACCTAAATTTGATTTACTAATACATTTGTCACAGTTTAATGGATATTTTAGCGGTTTATGTTTTTGGTGATTCACTCAGGCGAGTGAAGGAAGAGGAGACAACACATGTTCATTTGCAATTAAAATTGGCACTGTATGAATCTGCACAAAATGTGGCAGAAACATGGAATGCTTTATTTTTGATTTGTGTGTCACTTGTTGTGCCAATCCATCAAGTTGTGGCAAAGTTAAAAAGGGGGAGGAATAACATTTTTAATTGCTCATAACTTTAGCACTATTGTATGAATATGCAATAAATATGGCTGGCAGTTAGCAAGTTAGACATCAGTTTTGTGCAGATTTAAAGAGAAGAGAGGAGCTAAAGAGGTGGCTTAAATCATTTTGAGGTACTAATAACTTTGGGTTTGCCTGATGGATCTGCATAAAGTTTGACAGAGGCTTGGCAGGTGTATCCTTCTTTTACTTTTCCCTATTTCGTACAGGTCCATTGAGTGAGAGAGATTTCAAAGGGGGGAGCGAAAGAATCATTCACCTGCTAATAAAACTGGCACTGTTTAATAAAGTCATGTAACTTTGGCCAGCGTTTCGCAGGCTGCAGCTAGTTTTAGTTTTTTCAAGTTGTGTGCAGATCAGTTCGTGGGAGAGTTTTATTCATTCACTAATAACATTAGCACTGGTAATTGTGCATGAACTTTGGTTGCTAGCAAAGCTCAGTGGAAGACCAGGAAAGCCCTGAGGTACACAGTCGATAGTGTTAAGCTAAAGAATAGGTGAACAGCCAGAATGGGTACTTCGCAGGCTGTGTGCAGTGGGAGTTGAGGCAGCCATAGTAGGTTGGGCACAGGAACTGATCAGGCAGCCCGCTCCAGCAGCACAAAGCCAACAGCTGTGAATAGTGTGGGATGGGATGCCACAGTGGTTGGGCAGTAAGTAGTGGCCAGAGGCTCTGCTGCACACAGACAAATCCAAAGTGCAGCAAATGTTGGTGAAAAGTGTTTAGTTAAAACAAGATTAAAAACTACTAAACTTGCTGCCATGCTGTTCTCTTAGAGCGAGAAAGCAAAAGGCAACAATTGTTGCACGGAATGTAAATGTGGGTGTACTTGTAAAGTGCACTGCGACTCCATGGAGTATCCTGGCGCTGAAGACTGCTGGGGAACCCGTCCTGGTTTTCCCTGTGAGATGGTCCCTTTCTGGGTATCTCCAAAGTGAAACCAGGCATCCCCAGCGTCTGTGGGGGGCCGTTGTAGAGATGAGGCAAGCTTAATGCCCAGAGTTGCCGAGTGTGTTCCCTGGTTAGAGTAGGCACCGAGGCGAGAATTATCGAGTCCGCTTTGACCCTGGTCCACGACCCTGCCGCGTCAGGAATTGAACCCTAGTCCCGGGCCGTTCTCTACTTATGGGTCTGCCGCCTCTAACCATTGAGCCACACCACTCCACTTCACTCTCACTGAATGCAGAACAAATAAAAACATTCACCCCCAGTCAAGAGATCTGAGTTAAATTCATCATTCTTTTGCTCGCCATGCCACCCCAGTTTAGACCTTGCCATATGCAAATAAGTCTTGACCCTGTGCCTCATGGGGACAGTCCAGCCCGAACTTCCAAGACAGGGCCTCCCTGGACCGGAAACAAGCATACTAGGACAGGTTTCAGGGTTTAGCCCCTCATCAGCCAGGATAGCTTGCATTCAGTGGCACGGTGAGCCCAGGACCCACGTCTGGGCATACCCGGTGCACTTAGGGTGAGAAAGCAAAATACAACAATTGATGGATGGAATGCAGTACAAATCAAAACATTCACCCCCAGTCAAGTGATCTGGGTTAAATCCATCATTCTTTTGCTCACTGTACCACCCCATTTTAGACCTTGTCATATACAAATCAGTTTGACCCTGTACCTCATAGCAACAGTCCAGTCCGAACTGCAAAGCCAGATCCTCCCTTGACCAGAAACAAGCATCCTTGGACCAGTGTCGGGATTTCACCCCTCATCAGCCAGGATAGCTTAAATCCAATGGCACAGTGAGTCCGGGACCCACGTCTGGGCATACTCAGTGCACTTAGGGCGGATGTACGACATTACAACGCATGCTTTTACATCGCATGCTTTTACAACGTGGTTTTTACAACGCATACCATTACAACGCATAGTGCTTTTGGGCGATGGATAGTGAATAGTTTAATTTACTATTCCAACTCCAGTCCCCGTGGACACTAGGGAAGGTTATTGGATAGTAAATTAACCTATTCCCTATCCTAGAGCGCCCCCCAGCGCAATGCGTTGTAATGGTTTGCGTTGTAAGGGTTGCGATGTAAAGGCACTGCGTGGTAAAAGTTGCGTTGTAAGTGATGTTTCCCACTTGGGCTGTTCCTTTGATCACTTTTTTGTTTGTTTGTGTATCATTTTCGAAATTTGTGTCTTAACATTAGTCTGGGTCCCTAGTTATGGTGTGTGTTCTGTGTGTTGCTAGTCATATCTGGCATGATGTTCTGACTTGTTTTTTCCTTGTCGGTTGTCAAGAATAGTCTGTGAGGTTTCAAAAGTTTGAGATTTCATGTTTTAAATAATGTATTTAAAATTCACCCTGTTTATACATAAAATAAACTCTAATTTTGTATTGATGATTATAGGCAAGTATGAGTAAAGTAGGCTTTTTTATTTCATTTGCTACAGGGAGTAAACTCTAGAATTTACTCTCACATAAGTTCTGAAAGAAATTCCATGCAGTTTGGTAAACTCCAAGAAAAATGAATTTTCCATTCGGGCTCATTCATATTTGTCCCACAGAGTTTATTGGTGATAATGGTGACACTTCACACTAATGCCAACATATGGCTTGCTCTATGAAGATTGCAAGGGAGATGAAGGGAGGCTAAGGAACAAGCACCCATTTTTGGTATACCACTATGATATGGCCGACAATACTCTTTAATTACCAGTTGATCCCATGCCCAATTGTGTCACCTATATTTACTCACAGTACCACTGGCTGGTTTGCAGATTTCTACTGCACACCTGAACATGCGGGGACATAAATTGTCTAATGATCTTACACCTCTTTAAGCTGTAGACATGCAGGGGCATATTTACAAGCCCCTATCGTCACCAGAACGTAACCTTTTTGGCGTTGTGTTGGCAATATGGGCTTCGCCTTATTTACAGGGCAGCGGTAAGCCACTTAGCATGACTTATACCTAGCGTGAAAGGAGTGGGCAATGGGTGTTGCAGTGGGTGTTCTGTCGCAACACCCATATATTTTGACACTACCCCATATTTCCAAGAGTTGCATAAACATGGGGCAGAGCCAACATTAAGAACAGGGAAAACCTGGTCTTAACAGGGTGCAAAGAGGAGAAATGTTTTTTTTTCTCCTTGTTTTTGCTGTTTTTATGTGTGTTGCATTGTGTAGCACACATAAAACCAGCAAAACGCCAAGCATGATTGTTAATTAACAGGAAGGTGTCCCTTCCTGCACATAAATGATGAGTTGCAATTTCTATGTTAGCTGCACAAAGCACCACACATAGAAGTTACAAATTGCCCTTTAAGATTGTTTATGGGCAGGAAGGGACACCTACCTGCACATAAACAATCATTACCCACAATGCAGGCACCCTTGCACTATGGTGCAAGGGTGCCTGCCCTGCATTTCAGAAGTGGAGGAGTGTGGCATTAAGCCCAGGAGTCCAATGGTGCGCTCCACCGCTTCTTTGTAAATATGCCCCACAGTTTTTTTCTTTCATAGTAAAGTTCTTTATGAAAAATGTTTATATACTTACAAGGTTCACAGAACCACAGTTTTGTTGGAAAGTTATGCACTGTTTATCTGCATACTGAACAGCATGACATATCTCTATATATTCAGACAGCATATGTCAAATAATATTTTCAGCACTGTGTTCATGTATGAGAAATTCAAGAGCCTGCAGAGATTAAAATAATAATGTGACAAGATGGGTGTGATAATTCTGCGATCCATTCTAACTAAATGGAACAAGTCATCCAGTAAAAGCAGCAACTTGAAAATCACCGGCTCTCTGCACTGTTCGTTCAGGCTATAATGGTATAGTTTGCAAAATATTCAGAACTTATGTTGTGGTTGCGTACGTTTTTTTGGGGGGAAGTTAGCAGTTCAAGATGGGCCGTTTTAATGTCAATACTGATTTTAAAAAGGAGTGACTATCTAGAGAGGCACAGCTTGTGGAAAACAATGGGTTGGACTGCTACCAAGAAGAATTACCAGTAGTTAGACTATTTGAAAGCTTTCCTCCCATCAGTTTTTAGGTGTTTGATATAAGGCTGTAGATGGCCATGGATATGCACGGTCGTACGTACCTTGCTCACAACCACATGACTAGGCTTTCCTGTTTTCAGTTTCTATTTTTTGGTAAATTCTAGTGGAGTTTTTTCAATGCCTTAAAAAAACTGGTTATTAGTGGTTACACATTCTTGCGCCATTAAAAACAACAGAAACAGTGTTTTTCCAGCATTCATGAAAAGTTCTGCTTTTAATTATTGCTTGCTTTCTGCACTGACAGTGCATGTGTATATATAGCGTGTGTACAGGGTATATGAGGTCCAAATACATTTTTACAAATCAAACATTTTGTAGTACACCATACAATACTTCTTTAGTGAGTCTTTGGTCATGCGCGCTCGCTCTTTCCTTCCTATGTAAACATTTATCTGCGAAAAGGCCCTCTCAAAATTGGCACTTGAGATGGGCAATGTCAAGACAGCAAGTACACATTCCATTTTGGGTTCTGGCTGTGCTCTAGTCATTTGACATGAGGCTGCAGATAGGAAGATTGTCACCTGAGGCCGAGTGCAGTGGGCGAGCCACTGGCACACTGAAGGTGCTCCTACAGAAAGTCCGTCTACACCCTCACTTCGGCTAGCATCAGCCATGCGGCCAACACTTCCTCTGACTAACTTGGACACATCTGCTATTTCAGCAGAGAGATGAGAGCCTTATGCCCACCCTCTACTTGCCCTAACCTGTTGAGCCTAAAGCACTTCTCTGGACATGTGTCCTGTCCAACATGTTCTTTTGTTCCCTCCTTAGACTGCCCAACATCTGCCTTCCCTGAAGGATAAGGAAGGGTTTCAGAACATTATTGTGCAAGGGGACGATTTTTTTGCTAAATTATCGGCCCTTCTTATTAATGTTCATTCCATGCATAAACATACCCACTGCATTTTAAACCTACTACGTAGTGGCAGGCTAGATGTGCTCTTTATGATGGAAAAATAGATGAATGAGTCCTCTCCCCCTAACATTTCTTTTGCTATCCCATATGGCTACTCTCTGGTCCACTGCCATTGAAGTCTTAAATAGAGGATGGGGGGTGTATCGATTACTTTAAAGATCCTCTGTCCTGCACCACTTTTAAGTGGCTAATCTCCAAGCTGCAACAAGCCTGGATTTCCACCTTGCGGTGTCAGATCATACCTCATTTTTTAGCTATTCTAATTTATCGCCCCCTGGTCCTGCCAGGGATTTCATTGGATCCATGGAAGATGTTATGGCTCCTGCACCTTCTGCAATGGGCCAATTTCAGTGTGCTAGGGGAGTTTCACTTACATGCCGATGATCCGCAGGACCTATTGGCACCTATACTTTTCAAACATATGCTCTTCCTGAACCTGCCTCAGCTGGTTCTGGCCCGCATCCACTCAGCATGTCACACTCTTGATTTGATATTTTCGAATTTTGTGTCTTCAAGCTGTACACCTGCTGTGAACATTGCCCAATTATTTCTTGATTCCTTTTATTTTAAATATGGCCAGACAACGCTTGCTAGACAAGAGGCCAGACTATGTAGGTTTTCTTCAAATTGTTTCTTAATCATTTTTTTTCATAAAAAAAGAGCAAATGCGATTCGTTCCCAAATCACAGTTTGTTGAACTTCATCAGGGATTTTAGGACAAATATAGTGAGGACGGATCCACCTATAGAAGTGGCAAGTCTTTACCTTAGAGTCCCTTTGGGATTTCATTGGTTATCCTCTAGTCATCCTTAACGGTGCATCACGATATTTGTCCTAAAAGCCTTGATGAAATTCCACAAACTGCGATTTGGGAATGAAACGCGTTGGCTGTGATCCAGCGCCCCTATAGAAAATCTGTCTCAACAACACTACCCAACACCATGATACTCAGCATTAATTATAAATCTCTCACAAGGCCGATAACTACCAAGACAAATTTTGGGCAACTGAATCATGTGACCTAATTAATCAGAATCTATTTATAAAACTATTTACACATTTATATACATCTGCAGTTTGTCATTACTAACCATGGTTTTGAATCGATAATCATTTAATTAAGTCACTAAGGTAAATGGATCAACTGATAGTAACAAGACCATGAATAAACAAGACCAGCTTGTTGTTTCAGAATCTTATTTATTAACTTTATTAATCAAGAAAGAGCATTTTCGATGTAGTCATCATTTTATTTAGCAAATAGGCAACATTTTAATGAGGAAAGACATATTAGTCTGACAATTCAAAGAAAAATTAATCAGTATGATTTTATTAAAAATTAATAGTTTTCATTCCCTAAGTTCTATTTGCCCTATCTAAAACTCGCTTCACCTAAAAGAAATAGTCATTAAGTCTATTATCTTACGTGCGCCAACAAGTCCTTCAGCACCTCACGCCCTTCAGGAATCGGAAAGCGAGAAGCGCCCTCCTGCCCATGGGGGCAATTTTTATACCTTTTTGCCTAGCTAATCTCACTAAAAAGTATTCTTTTTCTCCTGTCATCCAGTGTTTTCATTGGCTGACTGATGTCAGCTCATATGGTGTCATCATCTTTCTCGAAGCTTAGATCAGACTTTTCTTTAGAGTCCATTGTCTCTTATTCACAAGTCACGCAGCTTCCTCAAAATGAAACATTTTGCAAATCACAGACTGTGACTTCCTTAGCTTGGCAAACTTTGCCGGTTTCCGTCCTTGATTCAGTCCTTCCAAGAGCACGTATAATACAATTCTCATTTGAGTTTGCAAATATTTTCAACGTGATAAAAGTTTCCATGCAGGGCTCTTGCTTTCTCTGGGCAGGACTCGACAACACCATCTTTAAAACGCTAGGCCTCAAGCCTTAGGTTTCTCTCATGGAGAACTAGTATTCAAAGAAACACAAGATATTAATTCTGTTACCCACCCCCTTTGCTAAATATTAACCCATTAGTTTATGTTATCTGGCCAAAGCACATGAAGCAGCATTTATATTTACCTTTCTTCTTCCAGGTCACAGAATCCACCACGAACTTTTGACACAGAAAAGACAAAACATGAGCACACAAATAAGCACATGCCATTAGTTAAACAGCCGCATTTAATACTGACAAAGACAATAGACAAGGTTAGTTTATTATTTTTCACAAACATGCAGTTGCAACATAGAGCACATAAGTTTAGTCCCATGTGTCGTGTAATGCATTTTAAATTAGGTTAATTAGTACTTTTCATTCACAAACTCATTAATACAATTATTTATTATGGAAGTTTAACTTTGCGAGTCAGAACAAAATATTATTCTAAACCTCGCTCCATCAGCTGTCTTTGATTTAAAAAAAAATAGAATAAAGAAAGAATTTGAAGAAAACATAAGAAGACTGAATTTCTTTTTAGGTCCACCTTCATATGTTTAAAATTGCTGCATAATATGTAAAACAGTGACACCGAAGGGTGACAGGTTTCCAAGTGTGCATGATAAACAACAAACCAAAAATAGAGGGGCAATGATACAGTGAGGTGCTATTCTCTAAGCATGGTCGTAAAATCCGTTCCGCTCGCTTATTTTGCGGATTTGCGGCAAATTCGCAATCCGCGAACTCGCGCAAATTTGCCGAAAATCCGCAAATTCGCACGCAGCAGATTTTTTGCTTGGTGATACAATTTTGCGGCGCGCGGCGTTCACTTACCATCATTCAGCGTTTGAAGAGTTGTTTTTCTCCATATTTTGCGTGTGCTGCGCCATTTTGGATCTTGCTGCGGGATCCCGCGGGAGTTTGGCGACCGCAATTATGTCATCGCGGCTTGCCACCTTGCACAGCACGCATCGAGAGAGTTCTCAATTGCGAACACGTAGATGCGGCGAGCAGCAACAATCTCGCACTTGCGAAATTTCAAAATTTGCAATTTTGCACAAGAATCCACCAGCAAGCAGCATAAACCTTCTAAAAATGATTCTTTTTATCAGAATAACTCCTAAGGTTGACATTTGCCTGCACTTTTTTTGCAAGGAGTCCATTTTTGGGGGGGGAGAAAGGAAGTGCCCCACAGTCTCCAACTTCCTGTTCCTGTCCAGCAGGCTCCTCCCAGTGCTTTCTTCATGTGCTGGTCACTTTCATTTGGATCTTGACCTGGAAGGATTACTTTTTGTGGATGCTGCTGGATATTTGGATTTGAGGCCTTTTTGACTTTCTTTGGACCACATTTGGATTAGAAATCAACTTTCACAAGTAAGTTTGTTTGGGGCATTACAGTTGCTGCAACTGCAATTTTGGAACATTAAATAAAATATATTGTGGGTAGCCACAGTATCCAGTAGGACCAGGGTTAGTTATGGGTGCATGATACAACTGTTTTGTTGAATTTAAACATCATTGAGGGCATGGATGGCATGGGATTGTGCTGATTTTTGTGTTTTTCGATTTTTGGGGCTGCTGTGGGGGCCTTTTGCCCGGGGGTAGTGAGTGGTGCATTGACTGAGTCTTTCTGTGGGGTCTCTTTAATGTAAACATCATGGAGGGCATAGATGGCATTGGATTGTGGTGATTTTTGTGTGTTTTTCGTTTTTTTGTGGTGTACTGTTGATGGGGACTGGCCATGTGGGTGGGGGCCATTTTGAGTGCTGGTACAGGCAGGCCCTGGCCATGTGCTTGGGATGCAAGGGGCCATTTTGAAGGCAGGCAGTGTTCTCAGGCCTGCACCCATTTTGCCTATCTTTCATCCATTATGCCCAGGGGTAGTGAGTGGTGCATGGGCCTAGTCTTTCTGTGGGGTGTCTTGAATTTAAACATCATTGATGGCATGGGATTGTGCTTATTTTTGTGTTTTTTTTTATTTATTTGGCTGCTGTTGGGGCCTTTTGCCCAGGGGTACCCAGTGGTGCATGGACTGAGTCTTTCTGTGGGGTCTCTTTCATGTAAACATCATGGAGGGCATGGATGGCATTGGATTGTGGTGATTTTTGTGTGTTTTTCGTTTTTTTGGGGTGTACTGTTGATGGGGACTGGCCATGTGGGTGGGGGCCATTTTGACTGCTGGTACAGGCAGGCCCTGGCCATGTGCTTGGGGTGCAAGGGGCCATTTTGAAGGCAGGCAGTGTGCTTTGTTGTGTCATAGGCCTGCACCCATTTTGCCTAGCTTTCATCCATTATGCCCAGGGGTAGTGAGTGGTGCATGGGCCTAGTCTTTCTGTGGGGTGTCTTGAATTTAAACATCATTGATGGCATGGGATTGTGCTGATTTTTGGGGTTTTTTCGATTTGTTTGGATGCTGTTGGGGCCTTTTGCCCAGGGGTACCCAGTGGTGCATGGACTGGGTCTTTCTGTGGGGTCTCTTTCATGTAAACATCATGGAGGGCATGGATGGCATTGGATTGGGGTGATTTTTGTGTGTTTTTCATTTTTTTGGGGTGTACTGTTGATGGGGACTGGCCATGTGGGTGGGGGCCATTTTGACTGCTGGTACAGGCAGGCCCTGGCCATGTGCTTGGGATGCAAGGGGCCATTTTGAAGGCAGGCAGTGTTCTCAGGCCTGCACCCATTTTGCCTATCTTTCATCCATTATGCCCAGGGGTAGTGAGTGGTGCATGGGCCTAGTCTTTCTGTGGGGTGTCTTGAATTTAAACATCATTGATGGCATGGGATTGTGCTTATTTTTGTGGTTTTTTCGATTTATTTGGCTGCTGTTGGGGCCTTTTGCCCAGGGGTACCCAGTGGTGCATGGACTGAGTCTTTCTGTGGGGTCTCTTTCATGTAAACATCATGGAGGGCATGGATGGCATTGGATTGTGGTGATTTTTGTGTGTTTTTCGTTTTTTTGGGGTGTACTGTTGATGGGGACTGGCCATGTGGGTGGGGGCCATTTTGACTGCTGGTACAGGCAGGCCCTGGCCATGTGCTTGGGGTGCAAGGGGCCATTTTGAAGGCAGGCAGTGTGCTTTGTTGTGTCATAGGCCTGCACCCATTTTGCCTAGCTTTCATCCATTATGCCCAGGGGTAGTGAGTGGTGCATGGGCCTAGTCTTTCTGTGGGGTGTCTTGAATTTAAACATCATTGATGGCATGGGATTGTGCTGATTTTTTGGGTTTTTTCGATTTGTTTGGATGCTGTTGGGGCCTTTTGCCCAGGGGTACCCAGTGGTGCATGGACTGGGTCTTTCTGTGGGGTCTCTTTCATGTAAACATCATGGAGGGCATGGATGGCATTGGATTGTGGTGATTTTTGTGTGTTTTTCATTTTTTTGGGGTGTACTGTTGATGGGGACTGGCCATGTGGGTGGGGGCCATTTTGACTGCTGGTACAGGCAGGCCCTGGCCATGTGCTTGGGGTGCAAGGGGCCATTTTGAAGGCAGGCAGTGTGCTTTGTTGTGCCGTAGGCCTGCACCCATTTTGCCTAGCTTTCATCCATTATGCCCAGGGGTAGTGAGTGGTGCATGGGCCTAGTCTTTCTGTGGGGTATCTTGAATTTAAACATCATTGATGGCATGGGATTGTGCTGATGTTTGTGTTTTTTTTCGATTTTTTGGGCTGCTGTTGGGGCCTTTTGCCCAGGGGTACCCAGTGGTGCATGGACTGAGTCTTTCTGTGGGGTCTCTCTCGTGTAAACATCATGGAGGGCATGGATGGCATTGAATTGTGGTGATCTTTGTGTGTTTTTAGTTTTTTTGGGGTGTACTGTTGATGGGGACTGGCCATGTAGGTGGGGGCCATTTTGACTGCTGGTACAGGCAGGCCCTGGCCATGTGCTTGGGATGCAAGGGCCATTTTGAAGGCAGGCAGTGTGCTTTGTTGTGTCATAGGCCTGCACCCAGTCTGCCATGCTTTCATCCATTATGCCCAGGGGTACTCTGTCAGTGGTGCATTGTATTGGTCTTTCCATTTTGGGGGGTGGGTATAATAAAAATGCTTACTTGCAAACTATTAATTGAAGCGCTACATATGCAACATTTTTTTAACTGATGTTCCTCTGGCTTCGTTTGCTTTTAGGTGCAGAAAGACAAATCATCAGACTCATCGTTCCTCATCAGTGCCAGGAAGAAGTCCTGCTGCGGTGTTTGCAGCACAAAGTCACGTGTGGCCACAGGCAACTCTGCAACTTGTGCAACTGCGGCCTGCTGTTTTGAAATCTGAAGAAGATGGCCCCAAAAAAAGTTGCCCGTAGCTCCTCTAGCAAGAAAGTTGCCAGTAAGGAGCAGAAGAAGCAACTGGCGCCACTTACCAAGGAGACTGGTGTGACGACCGCCACATTTTTTGGGATTAAAAAAAGTACGCCTGCAGCAGCAGTGGGGTCTGCTGGGGACCAAGCTGGGAGCATCACCTCCGCTCCATTGGGCTCAGTGCCACCACCACCGCGCCAACTTAGGTCCAAGCCCTTGAGTGCTGCAGAGGCAGCCAGTATAGTTGTTCAATCACCATCGACCAGTGATGTTGGCTCATCGCAAGAAAGTAGCAGCATCCCTCAATCAACACAGGTTGTTGTAACTCATCTGATGAGTGTTGAACAACCACAGCCGAAACAACAACCACATGTGCAAGTACAAGCCCAAGTACATGTGGAAGGAGAGGCGGTGCAAGGAGAGGAGCAAGCAGTCATTTCTCCTGCATGGAGTGGCACACGTGCCCACAATAGTTGTTCCTCCCGAAGTAGGGGCACATCAGGTAATCGACATTCAAGCCGAGGTATCACATGAGGAAGCCACTCCTCCTGATGATTCATTGTCTTCCAGATCCCCAGCAAGGAAAAGATTAAGGATGGTGTCTACTTCTTCTTCAAGCCCCCTTCCTTCTGATGATATGGATACAACTTGGGAACCACCACGGCCGTCTGAGAGTGAAGCACACCATGATCTGACAAAGGTAGCTAAGCATAAAAGGAAGGTCCCCGAAAGTCTCAGAGTCATGGAGTGTGATGATGACGCTGAACAAGAAGGGGCGTATACTGCTCCTGCTGATGAAGACTCTCACGACGACGACACAGTCATCATAGGCGTCACTCCAGCCTCAGCGGGCATGCAGCACACAGACATTTTCACCCTAGCCCGAAATGCTGCTGAGCGTGATGATGATAATGGCGACGTGGGAATGGGACCACCACGAATAAGTTAACTAGTACACCAACACCACCACCTACAGCTTCCATATTTTCTCGCCAGAAGGGACCTCCATCCACCTCGACCTCCATGTCCTCAATTAGTGGTGCTGTAAGTGCACAACGTACTAAATTTCGGCAACACACATCCTCCAGTTCATCTGGCATTAGCAGCATTCCCAGTATCGCCTCCTCCGCTCCCCACAGACATTTCAAGTCCGCAGTTTGGGACTTCTTTAGTGTTAGCCCAACAAGGGAAAACATAGCCATTTGTACCATTTGTAAGTTTCGAGTTAGTCGTGGTAAGATTGGTACCAACTATGGTACCGGAGGCCAGGGAGGTCATCTTGAGAGACAGCACACTGTCAAATGGCTGGCGCACCTAAGGGAGATCAAGGATGCCCGAATTGCAAGTCAACAAATTGTATCCGTTGATCTTTCATCTGCTGATGACGAGGAGGAAGAAGAAGCATCAGACATTTCTTCACCTACACCCAGTACCCCTGTCAGCAGCACACCCCCTGTGCGCCACACTAAGAGTGTGGGAGAGAGTGAGACACCAACGCGAAAAAGTTCATCACGGAGCATAACTGGGTTGCAGAAGTCATCATCATCCCGTAAATTGGTCCAGCCCACCATTAGAAGCATGTTGTTTTCAGAAGCGCCATATGAACACAACCACCCAATGGCGCGTCTGTATAACAGTAAGCTGGCTAAAATGCTAGCGCTGGACCTTCTCCCTTTTTCTTTTGTGGAAGGGGTGGGTTTTCTTGAAATGGTGGCAACGCTCTGCCCTAAATGGAAGGTTCCTAGCCAGTTCTATTTTGACAGAGTTGCGATTCCAGCACTACATGAAGATGTGCTCGAGGTGATTGGGGCAGCTTTGCAGAAGAGTGCTGTTCACACTATACATCTGACAACAGACATGTGGAGCAGTTGTGCAGCCACTGATTACATGTGCATCACTGCACACTGGGTCTCTTTTTCAGAGGTTAAAGGCAAGATAAACGCAGGTGTTGATGAGGAGAAAGTTTATAAAGCTGCTCGGAAACATGCAACAATAGCCATGTTTGCCATGGAGAAAAGTCATACAGCAGAAAACATTTTGCATGAGTTTAACACAAAGGTCTTTCAATGGCTGTCCCCAAGAAAACGCATGATTGGATATGTTTCCACGGATATTGGCGCCATTTAGTTAAGGCCATGGATATGGGTAACTATTTCAGAGTGCCGTGTCTGGCGCACTGTATAAACCTGGTTGTTAAAAAATTCTTGAGTGAAGAAAGTCCAGTCTCCAAGTTACTGACCACCTGCCGAAGAATGTGAACACATTTCAACCATTCTTTCAAGGCCCGGAAGCAGCTGAGGTGCCTGCAATATGAACGTAAATTGCCAGTGAAAGCACTCATCCAGGAGGTGGCAACACGTTGGAACTCAACCTTCTACATGCTTGAGCGTCTGTATGAGCAGTATACGGTAGTCGATCAGTATTTCTTTAAACTGGGTACACCTATGATGGACATGAGGATACAGGTGGAGCAATGGCACCTAGTTAAAAGCCGGACAGACATGCTTCGTCCTTTTGAGGTCTTCACGCGTGCAGTCAGCAGGGAGGACTGTAATTTGGGAAAAGCTATCCCATTGTTGAGCATGCTAGAGCACCGACTGAAGGCGATGTGTTCTAAGTTTGAAAAAGATGGAAAGGAAGAAGCATTAGAGTTGGCGGAGAAGTTATTACACCGCCTACTTGGCGATGATCGTCTTGAAATGATCAAGACAGAACAGCATTACATTTGTGCTACTATTCTGGATCCACGGTACAAAAAGGCAGTGGCAGGCAGAGTATTCTTTCCTTTTGTTGACGCAGATGTTACAAAGTACAAACATTGGCTAGCTGTGTCAGCCACTCGGTTTGAAAAAGAACGGCAGGAAATTGAAGGAAAAGGCAGTACATCAGCATCAGCAGGCCGTCCGCAGTCAAACAAATCCCCTTCTGCATTTGTGGCTGTGGCAGAAGTGAGTGATTTGCCCTCTCAGCCGTTAAGGACACCAGCAACCGTATCATCTGCACCAGACACAACAGTAATATCGGGTGATGAAGAGGATTGGCTAACTGAGCTTGGGTTTGCTTCTGAAATGGTACCAGAAAAAAGTAAGCAAAGTGGAGGAACCCGGGAGAACCATGAGTTGATGGTGCAGGCCTATCTGAATGACTCAACAGAGGTCCATCTTTCTCATGACCCATTGGCGTATTGGCATGGGAAAACAGTTGCTTGGCCAGAGATCACAAACCTGGCTATAAATTACTTGTCTTGCCCACTTGAAAGCGTGTCTTCTGAACGTGTTTTCAGTGCTGCTGGTGGCATTGTAACTTTCAAAAGGACCCGCCTCTCGCCCAAAAATGTGGAGAGGTTAACAATGATCAAGATGAATCAGCACCTCATACCACCAGATTACAAAATACGAGAATGCACGCAGGAAGAAGACGAGGAGGACACCAACTTAGATGAGGGAAGTTCTTCTCTGTTAAGTGACCTACTCCCGTATGAATTTGCAGAGTTTGAGGACGAGCTCTTCTTCCCTGACACCGAGCCTTGAAAATAAATGAGTCAATGAATCACTAACTTTCTGTTTCATCCTTATTCACTTTTATTCCTGTGTGTCTCTTTCTTTGTTTTGCAAAATCTATATAACAAAAACTTTAATCACCTAATCACAAAAAACAAGCCCATCAGCACAACTGTCTTCATTTATTTGCTTATTGATTTGAAGGTGCCGCAGTCTGCATTCCTCAGGTTCACAAGTTCACAAGAACATGCTCCTCTATCCTCCTCCAGACTCCTATTTCCCTCAAAGCAGATGGCTGGATTACACCCAATGAAGAAAGACTCTGCACTTGTGGGGGTGTTCTACTTCTTGGCGGGTGAGTAGACGGCTCTGGGGCCATTGCTGGGAAGGTCTAGTACCGGATAAAAGTGTTTTGGAGAAAATCGGAGTAAAAAAAGTTTTTGCCTTTTTGCTCACTATCATGTTTTCGGTGGCCTGTTTGGGGGGGTTCCTGGTGTTTGTGGGTGGGTTTTGGGGTCTGGGAGCAACGCTGGCACAGTCTAATTTTGATTGCATTTGTTTTCCAGAACATCCATGGTGGAAAAGTCGAGTTATGACCTTGCTGCACAGCGCGTTTGGACAGAATTGAAAGAAGGGCGAAAAATAATTCTAAGTATGAGATTTTCCATTTTTGCTTTTTGCCTGTTTGGGGATGTTGTGCTTTTTTGCGGGTGGGTTGGCGGGTCTTTGGGCATTGCTGGGAAGGTCTAATACCAGATAAAAGTGTTTTGGAGAAAATCCATGAGGAAAACGTTTTTGCATTTTCTGACATTTCGCTCACTACAGCGTTTTTGGGGGCCTGTTTTGGGGGCTTCCTGGTGTTTGAGGGTGGGTTTTGGGGTCTTCGAGCAACGCTGGGTATGGATACTTTTCATTGCAAGTGGTTTGAAGAAAATCCGTGGTGACAAAGGGAAGTTAGGGCCTAGCTGCAGAGCGCGCGTGGAGTGATGTTGGGAATTTGCCAGGAAAATTACTAAGTCCCCATTTTTGTAGTTTTGCTTTTTGGCTGTTTGGGGGTCTTCTACTTGTTTCCGCCTGGGTTGACGGCTCTGGGGCCATTAATGGGAAGGTCTAGTACCGGATAAAAGTGGTTTGGAGAAAATCCATGAGGAAAAGCGTTTTTGCACATTAACTTAGGGCTTGTTAGGGTTAGGGTTGCATTTATTTCGGGGTGTTCTAGATTTTTGCAACTGAGTTCTGGGGTCTTAGAGCACTCGTGGGAATGTATAATTTTGGTTGCAAGTGGTTTGAAGAAAATCCATGGTGGGGAAGGGGGGATTTGGCCTAGTTAAAGAAAGCGTTTGCCACTATTCTTAACTTAGGGCTCGTTAGGGTTAGCAGTATTGTATTGCATGTGTTTGGGCGGGGGCTGTTTGTGGGGGGGTTTGCGAGTCTTGGAGCGATGCTCGGTATGGATACTTTTGCTTGCTTGCAAGTGGTTTGAATACAATCCACGGTGGGTAAGGGGGGATTTGGGCCTACTTTACTTTCAAAGTACGTTTTGTCACCATTTTCTACTAGGCCTCGTTTTTTGAGATCTGATTGGGGGTCTTCTTAGGGTCTTCTACATTTTTGCGACTGGGTTTAGTAAGGGTCTGGGAGCACTGCTGGGAAGGTCTAATTTTGTTCTAAAACACAGTTTACAGTACACCTAGCTTGAGGGGAAGGATCCGCTAAATTAATTTGCCCATACTTATTTATCCTTCAAAAGGAGAGTCAGACAGAGTAGGCACTTTCAAAAATATTGTACTGTCTATTAGGAATCTCAAAGTGTGACTTTTTGCACTACACAGCGTACATACCTTATATTTATTTGTCAGTGGTGTTCTAATATCACTTCCTGTTTTTCCATCAATAATTACAGGCCGGGTTTCAGCCTGTGCAATGGGAAAAAAAGGATGAAATCAGGCTTCACATTAGCGAGCCGCAATTCAGCATCCGGCAAGCAGTGGACAGGGTGTCTTCTGGTCACCAACATTGATGGACGGAGCGTCAGATGGAATGGAGGAGTCCCGCTAATAAGAGGAATGGTTGGATGCATCTTACAACTTCCCAAATTCAACAGGACAACTACAACAACATACAGATACAGTATCCGTTCTTTTCTAATTATCTTTTATGTAATGTTATTACTGTGAACTTCTATGAGTGTGATTCTGCATTTCTTTGATCTCTGCTTCTAAATTCATCCCGTCAGGTAAAAAAAGGTTTTCCCTTTTGGGAGATCAAATGATCTCGAATTCAGACAGTCATCTCACGCAATCCAATCCTCACACTCAATAGAGAACTTATAAACTCTTTGTTTTGGGAAATGCTCAACAAAAGAAAAAACCCAATTTGTAAAAATATACACATTTATTTTCATTAAAAAAATACATAAATCCATTCACAGTATCAAATAAAACCTAACACAATACATTTAAAATCACCTAAAGTGAAAGGGGAGAAATGTGGAACAAGACAATGTACTTAGTCTTTGATATATGTTAATTTGGACACTCTGTTGACAACCTGGGGAGAAATATTTTCCTTATACCCAATTCTTAGTTGACAACTCCAAATTTAACCCTTGTGCAATGCGTCGACGCGTTTCGGAAGCTTGTGATGATTATAGCCTCCTTCCTCAGGACAGTGTGTTTACTTTTTCTCCCAGTCAGTATTTACCTAATGCACATAAAACATTATTTTAGGCCAACTAATTGATGTTAAACGTTTGCAAGCTATCTAACAAGTATCTAAACAAAAGCACCAGTCTCTTTTTTGCCCTTTGCTTTCTATTATTTACATTGTGAACACCTTAATTAATTTGCAGTGTTGGGCTACAACTCTCGTTGTTTTTCCTTTTTACGGTTTATAACATTTCCACAGCATGATAATAAACCTTGCGTGTTCTTTAGACATTAATACTTGTGCAACAGCCTAGAAAACATTTCGTCGATCCCTTCTAAACAACTCAACAAAAATCAAAGGCAATTCACAAAATAGCAGATCAACAGGGCCTCATATATTAGTGTTTTTTCATATTGTACAGAGCATTTACCCAGAAAATATCGGAAATAATTTGAAGTTATTTTAAACTATGATCTCAAAAATCAACTTTCACACGGCACACACACCATATCTACATTTTTACACCTAACTCACCTATGCAATAGCATCTGGGTGGTAAAAGCTTGATTCAGACCTCATCGTGTTTGGGGTCATATATTGGTAAAATCAGATCTCCCGCATGCCTGTTGGATATGAATAGGTACAACACATTAGTGTACCCACCTTCGTGATAGTTAACCTTCTCACTCTGGTGCCCTAATTTCAAAATTCGGACTGGTTACCTGTTTAAATTCGGCACTTGGTATATAGCGGAGCCTTTTACTTAGAACGGGATGTGTTTAAGCACCGAATTTCAGTTTCCTCGTTCTGCTCCTAAAAGAGATTATTTCGTTTTAATACCTAATCCATATTCAGGTTATTTCAGGGATTTAATCCCCCCTCACAGCTTGTGTCAAAAAATAATTACCTTAAGGTTCTTGTCTTGTATTAAAACCTTTAGTCATCCCCTGTATATTCGCCAATATGTTATCACCTCCCTGTTCTGAGAGAGGAGTGACTTATTAAATATTTAATACTCGTATTGGCAACTCATCTGTTTCAGATTCTCTATAGGGCTCACCTGTTAGAGGAGACCTGTGCTGTCTAGTAATTACGTCACACCCGGGTATCTGATGCTCGTGGCTGCATATTAGAAATGATACAAAAAGAAAAAAATTTCTTATATTATTCTTCCGTATGTCTAAATTCCACCATTCCACCATTTTTAACCTAAAATGATCTATTCGTCTGATTTCGACGTTTGTTTCTCTACAGTTATTAACTTTTTCAGTGACCACACACTTTTTATTTTTCAACACCGGCAATTCCAGTAGCGTCTAGAATATATTACCCCTTAAGCCCTTATGTTGGAAATTTGAAGCTTTTTAGCTACCTAACTCGGAATGACCTCCAGACCGCCCGATTGCAAACATACCTTGTTAAATTACCAGGCAGATATTCCCGGCGTGCTTCTCCTGCGTCTACACGATCGCCATTAAAGTTTGGTAAACTATCTCATTCGTCTCCCGGTCGCTTTTTGACTACGCGCTCCTCCCTATGTCACTATGCGCGCGGTGCACCCCTTGCTGTTTACTTGCAGACGATGCAACTTTATTATTCCCCGATTGAACACAAACATTTGTGGTATTCAAAACGTTTTGTTTGTTGGCAAATGATGGCCCTTTTATATATATTCTTTTCTTCCTCCACCGAATCTATATTTAAAAGATAAGCAAGTGACTGGGAACATTTGAAAAAGAGTATTTTTCTCTCCGTGATTATGATGAAATACGATGCTTGTATTTACAATGAAATACAGTGCTTATATTTAAGGTATATTTATTTAGTCTGTTGTTACAGAATTGAAAAGTGTTCCCTACTCTTTTTTTATCAACATAGACATAACATTTATTTGCGAGAAAAAGAGGAGTGAAACTCACTCTTCTGAGTAACCTCTAAAATTACCATGATCCAGGCATCCATCCATTCAAACTATATGTCAATCATTCTTCTTCATGTCTCTCATCTGGACAAACCTTACGTTTTCTCACGGGGAGCACACTATGCAGTCTGCAATCTCAATAAGTAAGGAATATAAGAGCTTACCACTGCCTGGCACTACCGTGGCAACCCGCACAGCAGTTTGGTCCGGCACTTGCACCGCCTCCTCCCCAGAACTTTCCTCCCCCACCTCCGCGCTGGGCCCAGCACCAGATGTTCCACCTACAAAGTACATTTAAGAATGTTAGATGTCATAGACATACACCAATCACTAGTATTTTGTCTAGGAATGAAGAAATGTGAATACCGAAAACAAGCTACTAATTTGTGACTGTCTACTCTAAAGTAAAAATGTCCCTTTTTCCAGGGAAGGGTGTTGTTTTGCTGCACTTTTTGGCACAACTGATGAATGCTTGCTTTTTAACACACACCATTTGTCTCATAACAGACAGAATCTTCACTTCTAAGAACAAATCATCATCACTAGGACAGAGGGACCAACGATTCAGCACCAAAAAGAAAAATTAAAGTTCAAACCAGGTGAGGGCTCGGCTCGCCCACAATAAATGTGTGAAATAAATCACTATAAGCACTTTTCCATTTTTAATCAACCGTTTATGTTTCATGACAAGCTTGATTTCAATAAATATTTTTACTTTTAATAAAGCTTTAAAACTTAAATAGACTCTGTGGTTTTTGGTCATGAGTGAATGAGCAAAAGGTTTTGCAATTTGCAATGCATGAGCCCGTGCCTCTGACACTTCTGGACTCTGACTCCGTACTCTTGTCCTGCGTTGGATACTCATCATTGGGGATCAATCATCGATGAATTTGGGAGCTAAATGACTCTGCCACACTATCTAGTCAGTAAGGAGATTGGGGGTTCTTCAAAGTCTGATATCACTGAGGCATGTGGAAAGTCGACCTGTGCCTATTATAATTGATAAACAATGCACTTTAGTGTCCATAGTTCTGTTTGTACAGATTTGTCCCTGCAACAGTAGTAGTATGGATTTTCCTCCTATCCAAACCAAGAGTAAAGTAGTATCTTATTCTTTCTTGGTGGCCATTCACCTTTTTATTGTTGGTAATTGTCAAAGCATTAACATTTAGAAGACTTGAAAAGACATTATGGACAATCCCAGAGGACTGCACTCAGAGCATAGAGCTATTGCTGACTAGAATGGGAGTTTCGTTTTACACCTTTTGCCAAATGTTCAATCTTAGTTAGCTACACAGACAGACAAATAAGAATAATCTAGTAATACCACAGGGAGTCATAGTCGAGGCAGGATAAGAATTTAGATACAGTCTACAAGAAGATCAAAGACGATTTAGAAAAAATCGAATGAGGAACGCTAGGAAAAAATAGGTACTCTACATTAAAATTAAAACTTACCGGGGCCAGCAAAGGAGCCCTCGCCTGACCGATCCTAGCCTCGTTCAGCAGCAGCAGCCTCCTCCAATGTCCTCTTGCCCCTGGGGGGAGCTGATGTACAACATGAAAGAAAGAAAGACCCAAAAACATGGATGATTGTTGTCAACCAAATCAAACATTTCAAAAGAACAATAACAAAATCTTTTGGCGAAATAGCAAATAGACAACTATTGAACGGGATATATTGACCTATCTCATGTGGTCTACTTCGATATTAGTATTGCTTGATTTGCGGACTGTCGATTTGGAAAGTTATGCAACTCACTAAACAAACTACTAAAAAGGTTCGCCTAGGACTGGCAGGCAGCAGTCTGCAGCACGCGAAGTGACAGACAAACTCCATCGTGATTGCAGATCAGCGACAACACTCAAAAGTTTCCTACTACATTAACCAGTCATTAAAATACTCAAACTATCAATCCACCACCACTATTTCTTCTTATTGCCAGGTGTACAAAGGAAGGACTGGACTGGAGTCTGTAGGGGCAGATTTACAAGCCCCTTGCGGCTCTTTTGCTCCATTGTAGCGTGACTTTTGTGACGCAGAGGCATAACAAAAGAGGCGCCATGGTGCGGCGTTTATTAACAACGTGACGCATATGGGAGATGCATCACGTTGTAAAGCCCTGCGTCATCAGGGGGCGTTCCGGCGCAAGGGAGGGCGTTCCTGCGCAGGAACGCATCCTAAAAGTGGCTGAGGGAAATCTACAAGATGTCAAGCAGTCACTTTTAGGACAATGATGCGTGACTCAAACCCTGCGCCTGCTTGAAGCAGACGTACATCTTGACACAGCATTGGGGAGATAGGGCACCCCAGAGCATTGCTGGAGCTGCGCCATCATTGTCACCCAACTCCAGCAATGCGCTGCCTTTACGGCACAGATGCGTAAGGCTTCTGTGACGTTTTGGGCCCATGGTGCGCCACATTGTAAATACGGCGCACCATGGGTGGTGGTGGCGTGGCGCACAATTACTGGCGCATCCCTGCTACTTTGCAGGGATGCACCGGTAATTGAAAATCTGACCCTTAGTGTCTAGCATTACGCAGTTCTTTACACTACACTCATACATAATTTCTCAGGCCAATTAAATGAACACAAAATAGAAAACAAATAAGCATAGTAGCAAGGCTACTGAGTAGGAGAGCAGTGCACCTGAAATGCACAGAAGATTTTGAAATATAATTTACCTACAATGTAATCGGCAGCATTATTGCTCTAGGTAAAAAACAAAAATTTGCAATATAATAACACACAGAGCGGGAGAAAACAGAGTAGTGATGAAATAGCTAGAAATAGCTACTACTACTCACCAAGCCCGGGGATCTCGATGCCGAGCACGTCCAGCAAGTCGCGTTCCCGGTCCATGAGATCCGTCCAGTGGTGGGTGGCCTGGTTGTAGGTGCGCCGGACCCCAGAGTTTTCAAACATGGCCCGGCACACCTTCTCCCACCGCTTCCGGCGCTCCGTAGCCGGTAGCGATCTTGCCGCCTCCCATGATGGTCTTGGGGAGGCAGCGCTGGACATGAAAGACTAGTGCGGCCACCTCCTCCGCACTAAAAATCTCCCGAGCTATAACTTGCTGCCCCCTCAAACGCCCGCACGGGAGCCGGGCACGGGGTGCGGGACCCTTCCCCTTCGCGGGCTGCTTCCCGGCTCCCTTTACCATGGTCTGGGCAGAAAGGAAGGTAAATAATAAAGAAGAAATAGAATAGGGAAGAAGAAAAGAAAAGAGTTAAAAAAAAGTAGTTTAAAATTAACCCAAAGTAGCAGAAAACACAAGAATATAGAGCTAGAAAAATAGAGGGATAGATAATAAGTAAAATAGAACAAAAAAAACGTCAAACAAGCAAAGGATGGCAGAGATTGACAGAGGATACAGAAAGCATGCCCAGAACCATAGCAATGAATGAAAAACAAGATGGCCGCGCCCGTTGACGACCGCGTGGGTAAGTTCGCGCGAGATTTTCCCCGCGATTACACGCGAACATGTACTAGCGAGCCGCACACTTTGCGAGATACACAGAGCGCCCGGAAACGGAATTACGTCATGCAAACAAGATGGCCGCGCCCATGTACGACCGCTAGGGTAACTTCGCAAACGTTGCGCTACAAGCAGCTGGTGAACACGCAAAAAATCACGCGAACAAACACGCCGCAAAAAAAACAAATCGTGTATTCGCACGAATTCGCGGCTTCCGAAATCGATCTCGCACGAATTCGCGCCCCGCGAATCGCGCGGAATTGCAGAAAAACGATTTTTGCAAAACTGAAAGCACTCAGCAGGTGCAAAAGTTCAATCATAACATTAGTAACAATTCTCTCTAGTGCTTCCTGAGGGGCCCCTCCAGAGTTCAGTTGCCTACTTGCAACTATTCTATGACCCTGCTCTGACCCTCACAGCAGGCTCAGAGAATAGCTAAAAGTATGCCAAAGGTCCTGCTAAAAAACGTTAGACTGCAACAAAAAGCAATTACAGATAAGGAAGCAGGTGCCAGACTGGAAGTTCAAATTCAGTGACACATTAATCAATCAGCCCCTAATTCATTCATGTCAGTTGAGGCAGGGCAGGTGTGCTTTTCCCCCCATAATCTACAGTGATGAAACAGAGGGTGGCATGGGTGAGCCAGAGGGTGGCAGTGGTGAAACAGAGGGTGGCAGTGGTGAAAAAGAGGTTGCTGTGATGAACCAGACGTAGAAACAACATGGTCGCGACCGTTGCTACCCGACAAGTAAGTTCACGTTTGCAAACTGGTAAAAAACCCTCGCGAAACGGCAGAAACACTTGCGAAACCCAAAAAATCCGCAAAATTCGCCCATGCTTACTATTCTCAGGGTCTGTCATCCTGTTTGCTTCTGTATCCTGACAAGAGGGCAGACTATGACCTTTGGGCATGGACGAAGGATAGTACATAGAGGGTACACTTTTTCAACATTACCAGCTCCTACCTGACCAATGAGGTTGATTCTGATGTGGGGACTGTCAGCTCATGGGGCAGATTTACAAGAAACTGACGCATCTCTGCGTAAGAGCAGAGATGAATCAGTTTCCTTGCACCCGGCAAATAAACCCTTTCTCCACCATGGATGAGTGGTGTTTACAATACTACGCATCATGGCGCAAGGAGTGACAGATGTGTTAGACATTCTGACCCATCTGATGCATTCTTGGAGTTGAGTCGCAAGCACAACGCAACTCTAGCAATGCATGGGGAGGCCTATGCCTAATACACTGCGTCACTTCTGCGAGGCTTTCCTACGTGGGAACGCCCACCCTGCATACACTATACCTGACGCATGTATAATGTGGTGCAGGGCTTTACAATGAGACACATCTCCCTAGATGTGTCATGTTGTAAATGGGCCTCAGTGTGGCACATTGTTTGCACCACTGCTGCAACACAAAAAGTGATGAACGGTGGCACAAGTGTTTCAAGGGGGTTGTAAATCTCCCTCATGATTATTAGGGGCAACAAAGGCAAAAAAAACAATTGCTGGACAGAATTCAGAACAATGTCATACATTCACCCCAGTACAGAGATCTGGGCCTAAATCCATAGTTTTTTTGCTCACCATGCAATTCCAGTTTGGAGCGAGCCATATGCAAATCAGTCTTGACCCTGCTCCCAATGGGAACAGTCCAACTGGGGGTGAATGTATGATTTACTCAGCATTCAATCCATCATTTGTTTGCAAAGCACTTTTCACCCTATGTGGGATGGGTATGCCCAGACATGGTTCCCTTGCTCACTGTGCCACTGGATTCAAGCTAGCCTGGCTGATGAAAGGTAATACCCAGAAACCAGTCCCAGGATGCTTGTTTCTAGTCCAGGGAGGACCTGGCTTAGCAGTTCGGTCTGGACTGTTCCCATGAGGGACAAGGTTAAGACTGATTTGCATATAGCTGGGTCTAAACTGGGGTGGCATAGTGAGCAAAAGAACGATGGATTTAACCCAGATCGCTTGACCGGGGGTGAATTTATGATTTACTCAGCATTCCGTCCATCATTTGTTTGCATAGCAACATGTTTAGTAGGGGCAGCAGATGGGCTGGCCCCTCTACAAGGGTGGAAGAAGAACCAGGGTAAGCTGCCGGCCGCTTGGTTTTATGACTCCTTGGCCAAGGAACGCAAATCCTAAAATGCACAAACGCACATGGTGGAAGAGGTACTCCTCTAACAGAAAAGAGAATTATAAAACCAATCTTAGAGCTTACAACATGTCTCTTAAACATGTTCAAAGTGTGACAAAATTAACCTTTCTCAATTTTCAAGATCATAAAACCCTTTCTCTCCCCACAGCCCTGTTACAACTGTACCATCTCAAGAGTTGTGTAATGGTCTAGTTACCTTCTTCGACATAGCTCTTTGCCTGCTCTCCAGCAGAACTGTCCTCCTGTTGGTGTCCTTGCCCTGACAGGCATAAGAGCAGGTTTACCCAGTTTAGGTCCATCTCCTTAGAAAAATTGAGAGAAGCAATTCTAAAATGTAAATCGTGCTCCCCATTGGATTCTTGCCACTCTTCAATGCTAGCCGTAGTGGTAGATGTCATCAACCCACTGATCAACTCCATTTCTAATGAGTCTCTTGCTTTGGGGTTCTATCTGCTGCTAGTGGCGTAGCTACAACTTTTTCCGCCAGGGCAGACCCTGAGTTTGCCGCCCAGTGACAGCCGGTGCAGGTAAGAGAGGGGGGAGAGTTAACAGACGAATAACAAATTACCTTCTGCTCGCCGCCGCCAACAACAGTGCTGCCTGGGACAGACTGCCCCCCACACCCCAAGCTAACCCACTGCTACTGCTTTGAAACTGGCCAAAGTGGTCCCACTGCTTAAAAAGCCAGTCTTAGATCCTAACATCTTCTGTAACTACAAGCAAATATCACTTCTTCAAGCCTTCACTAAAATGCTGGAAATAGTGGTCTACACGCAGCTCGAGTTAGTTAGGCTGCTTCATCCTAGTCAATCTGGCTTCCCTTCATGTCATAGTACGGAGTCCGCTGTTCTGGAGATATCTGACCATATTAAAAGGTAATTGGATGGGGGAACAAATGGGGTTCTGATCCTTTTTGTTTGGTCTGCTGCCTTTGACACCATTCCACACTCTATCCTCCTGTACCAATTGTCTGCCATAGCTGTGAGGGGCAATTAATGGGACTGGTTTAAGTCCTTTTTGGACTCCAGAGGCCAGTCATATTTGGCTTGCTACTTTTTCTTCTGAAGGTAAGGCAGTCAAGAAGGGGTGCAACACAGCTATTTGCTTAGCCCCACCCTTTTTAATATCTTCATGTCCTCTTTGACTACTACGGTAAATCTGTTTGGAAGTCAAATCATCTCATATGCTGATGATACCCAATTGCTTTTTGCATTTGATGGCTCCCACGCATCAACTGCAACCTCCTTCAAGAACTACATACACGCCATCTTTGACTGGATGCAGGGTAGCCAACTTAAATGCAACTCAGAGAAGACAGAAATTATTCCATTTTGCTCTCAACTGTCAAGCTGGTAGGAAGATCTTTGGCCCACCCACACTTCCGGACTCACTTCCTCAAACTGCTGTGGTTAAAAAAATTAGTGGTGAAGTTTGACACTGCTCTTGCTATCGGGCCGTAGATCTCGACAGTGGTGGGTCAATGCCTTGGCATGCTCCGCTCTCTGAAAAAATTGCTTTCCCTCCTCCCTTTGGAAGCAAGGGGAATGGTGGTTTATGCGTTGATCACTTCACGTCTTGATTAGCCCAACCTTCTCTATTTAGGACCTGTGGAGGCATCGGTGAGCAGCATACAGGTGGTCCAAGATGACGTGGACTAGGATTTGTCCATCTCGTCGGTTCTGAGGGTTGTTTGCTGGCTGCCTATCAGGAAATGAATATTATTCAATCCCCTGGTCCTGGCGCATAGGGAGGGGTATTTGGCTAGTTCGGGTAATCTTGTGTGGGAATTTCATGCCAGAATGCTGTGCTGTTCTTCTGTCTCTCTTCTATTGATTTCTTGTTTTAAACATGTGCACAGTGGGGGTAACACCATCTTCTACCTGGGGTCCAAGGCCTGGAACGAAATCCCATGAGATCTGCATCTGATTCCTCTTGAGACTGCATTGAGTAGAAAACTGAAATCCTGACTTTTCCCACTGAGACAATTAGGTGTGTGTTAGTAGCTGTGTATGCAAGGGATTTTCTGTCCCCTCTAGCAGCTCAGCGCTCCTCTGAGTAGTTGAGATGTTTAAATTCCCTCATTCACCCATTTGCTTGTATTACACTGCAGAGTAAGTCGGATTTTGCCATGTCAATGGTCAACATGTGTACAATATTGTATTGACTTTGAAGGTTTAGCAAGTTCTCAGAATACTTTAGCTCAGTACAGGTGCATCAAATGCAACAAGTCACGCCTTATAGAGGCTAAGCCATACTACAGCCCCTTGAATATGCAATGATCATCATGGAAGGTCTTGCCCAGGTACACAAACAATATGAACCCAAAACCAGACCATTTCATTAGCACTGTGTTTATGTATTTAAATAGCCTTCAGGACATGCAGAAAAAGAAACAGAGCTCCCACCAGTGGCCTATCTATTCATCTCTGGTGAGTTGTTGTTGGGAGGCGGTAAGAGACAGGGTCACTTTAAGGTTTTACCACAACACCAGCGCTTACATCATTTTGTGAGAACCAAGATGACCACTAGCTTTCATGAGAGAGCACCACAAAAATCCATGTTCCACCAACAATGGTAGGCAAAAATTGTATTGGAGCAGGAGGAACCAGGGTGGGAGTGGGAGGAACCAACAATGAGGAAACTAGATGTCAGCTGTTACATATGATTAAGACAACTCATTTTATTGTATTCTTCAGCATCGAGAGGGTTTATATACGTCTGTTTTGTCATTAAAATTATTTTTAAGACACATATGTGACTGTAGCAAGCTAAGCATCTATTGTGAAATCATGGCACTTGACACAAATCTTACATTTTCTAATCAGATCAACAAGAATTCATCCTCTTGTTTTTGCATCTTATGTTACTTTTATCTCTTTTGACCTTCAGTGATAATGGCACTGGTACTTTCCAGGGTCGATAATACTCATGCCCTCGACTTCGGCATTCATCAATGCTCCATGAACAAACTTCAAATATTACAGAATCCAGCTGCTTGTCTTCTTAAGAGAATACCTACATTTAAAACAGTTTCTCACACATTAGTGGAGCTCCACTGGCTTCAGATCAAAAAGCGAGTTGCTTATAGGGCACTCTACATGGCCCACAAATTGTTGCACCATACAAGCCCCGAGTATATGTGGAAGACATTTTCTTTCAACACACCTAGGATAGTTGTTCGATCTGCTGCATCCAAAACTGTGACTATCCCCAAATGTACAAAGTTTTCTGGGGGGCAAATGTTTTTCTTTCACAATGTGCAAACTCTGGAATAAACTGCCTATCAAGTTACACACTCTGTCCAATCTGACTTGTTTTAGGAAAGAACTAAAATCCCTATTAGTTTTAGTAATCACTTAAATTTCTCGTTTTCACATTTCCTTTGTCTGTTTTCCTTTGTCACTAACCTTGCATATCCTAGCACCAAGGCGCCCTCGGGCATTTACATGCTCTATAAATAATATCAATATTATTATCAATATCAATGAGTGGGTGGATGAATGAGTGGGTGAAAGGATGAGTGAATGATAGGCAGATGGACAGGTGAAAAGATTTCAAAGTAAAAGGATAAGTAGATGGATGAGTGAATGGAGAGGTGGATGGACAGAAGTGAACTGACTATCTAATACATTTGTCACAACCTATCACATCCACAAATCTCCGCATAAGGTCCTTAAAAGTTTGAACTTGTGCATTAACTATGTATGGTGTACTTTAACACTAACCTGTTAATGTTTAACTAAAATATTAATGGATTTACATAATTAAAAACTAAATTGACTCATAGGTTGATATATTCTCTGCTCACAGCATCTTTCTAAACCTAAAGTATTTATCCCTCACCCAAAGCTACTGGAATGATGGAAATCCTGTGGCTTCAGCCAATGTGCTGAAAATATTCTTTGACAGAAGATCAAATTCTGATTCTGGGATGTGTTCCAAGTATTGATTTAATGCAGGTGTGCAGTTCAAACACCAGAATAGATAAGGTAATCACAGGTCATGGGTTCTGGTTTGTAAAGGACTATGACCAAAATTTGAATGAGAAAATTATCTATCACTTAGAAAGAAAAATATGCATTTAAAACCATGCAAATTCCCGTGGTGACATGAACTTGATCCGATTTGTTCAAACCTGAAGGTGAGATCATTGTTCATCTTCACTTCAGAGAAGTTGCTAGGTCTACTGTGAAAGCTATTACTTTTAGTAGCTGAGCAGTGAGATCTGAGGGATGGATAAGAAACAAAAGACCAGACCACGCAAAGGTGAATGGCATCATTTGCAGTAAAATTGTACTGTGAAGGCACAAGGACAACAGAACATGCACACCCATCCACTGTTCAAGTGTACACACATCTACTGATTGAAAATGGCCCATGGGCGAGTTAAAAATTCAAAATGTAGATTTTATAAACACTTGATTTAACAAAAATGAGAACGCAGGAATCAGTGGTAATAAGATAATTGTAATTTTGAAATACGTACCCTATGACAGAATTTGTGAGCTGTAAACCACTTCAAGGCATCAACCGTTTTTCATGCCATTAACACTCCTTTCAATTGTCACACATGAATGCCATTCACACCACCAGCTGTTTGCCTAACCTTATATAACACTCGCATTAATAAACTGTCATTCTAGGGTCCTTCACTTTCTTTTTTTTTACGCCCACAGGACTGGCAAAGCGATCACACCACCAATCAGACAGATATGAGCCATCTTGCATACCATCATTAAATCACTACACACACTGCCAGTCAACTGCCAATGCACCCAGTCACTGCCAGTCAAGCACCACTACACACAAACTGCCAGTCAACCGCTAGTATAAACACTACCACATACTCCCAGTCAACTATCACTGCACACAAAAGCATTGAACAGCCACTATACACACATTGCCAGTCAACCACCACTACGCACACCACAAGCTAGCCACCAGTAAACACGCACTGGCAGCCATCCTCCACATCCTCCACTCAAACATCACCATAGAACTCCAAGACACATTTCCAAAGCAATCTGAGAATGAACAGAATACACACAAAAAGAACATACAGAAACACAATAAAACTTCCAGCCAAAAAAAGCACATCATTTTAATTGTGTTGTTTTTAATTTAAAACTACCCACCTTGTGTTAAAACTTAAAATATCACCCAACAGGTGTTACTAAACAGATTAAACAATTGGCAACCTGGTGGCAAATAGAAAATATATAGCTATGCAGATCATAGTAAGTTGCCTTTTACTCTCATAGTTGCTCCCAATACTTGCGGTATTCATGGTACAGTTTAAAACACATGTACACACATAGACCAGGATTAGCAGGACACTTAGAGCAGTTCATACAACTCTCCTTTCGTACATCTTTTCGGACACAGATTCTATGTCTCCGACAAGGTAAGTCTTATTCGGGTGATAGAGCAAGGTATTCAGGCAATTGACAACCTTTCAATCAAGGCATGTCCTCAACCACTTGACTATGGCCAGAATTTGAATGAACAATGTCTCTATCGTTTCGAAAGAAAAAGAATGAGTAATTTGGGAAAAAATATTTTGCCTTGATTTACATCACTTTTGTAATGCAAACACAAGACAAAATCTTAGTAAATATAGAGTAGCGGGTGGGGGGGTAGGGCATGGGGTAGACAAATTAAAAAACAAAAAAATTTGCACTCTCACTCAGAATGGGTACCTGTGCCTGCTCTCTCCAACCCAGGAATGGAGCTGCAGTTGGAGACAGCTTCACTGCGCATGTGCATTTGGCCGGCTTAAGACGGCCGGCCAAACCCACATGTGCAGTGAAGGCAGTGCCTAACACTCGCCCTCCATGCTTTCACACAGTGGTCCCGCCCCCAAGCCTTGGGTCGAAGAGAAAAAAACCGATAATAAACAAGAGTTTATTATTGTTTTATTTTTCTGGCTTCTAGTAGGTGGGGTGTCTCTCCTCTGCGACAGCGGAGGAGCTGCTGCTGTAAATCTCTCTCTAAATGTACTTTCCTGAGGGCCAAGATCCCTGTTCAGAACTCTTGAACTTCCCATATTTGTACACTATAGAAACCAAGACGCACATGCATACACCAGATGGTGCTCAATTTGCCACTGGAATCAAGCTAGCCTGGCTGAAGAGGGATGTTAGCCCAAAACCATTCCCAGGATGCTCGTTTCCAGTCCAGGGAAGACATGGCTTGGCAGTACGGGCTGGACTGATTTGCATATTGCTGTGTCTGAACTGGGGTGGCAAAGTGAGCTAAAGAATGATGATGGATTGAGCCCAGATCTGTGACTGGCGGTGAGTGTTTGAAAAGATTCAGCACTCCGTCCATCGTCTCCTTGTGTTTGCTGTGTTCGTCCTAAGTTTGCAGGGTATGCCCAGACGTGGGTCCCTTGCTCACTTTGCCACTAGATTCAAGCTAGCCTGGCTGAAGAGGGATGTTAGCCTGAAACTAGTCTCAGGATGCTTGTTTCCGGTCCAGGGAAGTTTGTTCTTGACTGTTCCCATGAGGCACAGGGTCAAGACTGATTTGCAAATCGCTGTGTCTGAACTGGGGTGGCAAAGTGAGCTAAAGAATGATGACGGATTCAACCCAGATCCGTGACTGGGGGTGAGTGTTTGAAAAGGTTCAGCACTTCATCCATCGTCTCCTTGTGTTTCATTTTCTACACCAGCAGAAGAGCCCAGTGGAGAAAGACTAACTTCTATGCTGAGAAACAAGCTACTGGCCAAAACTCTGCACGGTTTCCGCTTAACCACATAACCCTCCCCTGCCCTTAAGGCGGAGTTGACCATCTTCTTATATAATATCTTTATATATATATCTTCCTGTGAGCTACTAATGACAGAAATATGGAATAAGGGCAAGATTGTCTGTGTGCTTCACACGATTTACATCCACCGGGTGACAATTTGCTCTTCATAGAGTAAATCATGGAGGTCATTAGCTCATGTTCGGATCAACTATATCATATCTTACTTGGAGACTTTAACCTCCATTGGAATGACACCAATGATCTTTTAGTCAGATCCTTTAAGAATTTCCTCTCCAACTCAACTTCTCTCAGTTCTGTAAGGGACCTACCTAAAACAAAGGCACCACCCTCAAACTCATTATTGCTAGAGACAATATCATTCAAATGATTGACGTCCTACCTTGCGACTGGTCGGATCATCATCAAATTGCCTTCCACATTCTGGAAATGACCACTAGCAGAAAGGGACAACCTCTTAAAGCTAAAAAATTGTCTCTCAACATGAGAGACGTCAACATCAATGCTCTTACTTCGATCACTATGAATAGACTTCAGCCTCCCCCTAACACGACCGACCTGGATGATCATTCTGATCATTTCATTAGCACTGTGGCTAATATCTTTGACACCATTGTGCCGAAACAACTTAAAAGGATTCTTCTGAAACAATCCAAACCTTGGTTTAATGGTTCCTATTAGACCCGGGATCCCTGGTTGGCTGAAGTAGGTACCTTAGGCCAAGTAGGGACCCGCGTTCCAACATCAGGGAAGGGAAGGTCACCTTCTCAGATAGACCCGCTCACCCCCTCGGTAGCTTTGCACGAGCAGCCAGGCTTATCTTCAAGGCAAATGTGGAAAGTATTTGCAACCACGCTCGCAACAACCCAAACCAGCACAAATAAACTCCACACAAGTTTTATAAAAACGAGTATGAACTTTATATAAAAAGGTATACGATAAGACCACACATTATAAATCCAACATATGAGGTTGTGTACTATTTCTCCTGGCCCGTTGTTAGTCCAGCCAGCCCTTGTAAGTTCTGGTGGTATTAATGAGCACTTCTAAACATTCTCCTGTAATCCTAATATCATGTTATACAGTTCGTAATGCTAGATGTAGGCACTTTTTCAATGTAAAAATACTGTAAGGCATAACATTACAATCAGACACTCTGAAATGTAAACAGAATGCAATGCGTAATGCAATAATCAGGCACTTTTCAAAGTAAAATACTATGCATAATACAACCACCAGGTTTGTCGTTATGCAGAAATAATTTTTTGAAAACAACAAGGAAACCCAAGGAAGTCGGCAAGGGACCTTGGGGGTCAATATTATTTACCCCTTCCATGCTCATGACAAGCTCAGCTCGTCATGAGTTACGGCGCTCGTACGCTCATGACGAGCTGAGCTCGTCATGTAACTCAGGTTTTTTAAAAACCCAGCGCACAGAGGGAAAAACGCTAGCGCGCATGCGGCTAAGGCAACAGTGGTCCCTTACAAATAATAATGCTTAATCAATAAATATAGACGAAGTTGTTGCTATATTGATCCTAATAGTGATGTAAATAACAGTAGGAAAATTATTGAGTTTTACCTTCCGCTTTTGTCATAAGCCTTTTTATCACTCATTTTTAATGTTAATCTTATAAATTTGTATACCTGTTGTGCGACATACATCAAATTGTTATGGTTTTAATTAACTAAACAATAAAGTTTAAATTTCAAAATTTGTTGCTATATTTGAAAACAACATGCCCAGCCGGGCAGAGGTCTAGGTATTTACTTTTCAGTCAATGTAAAACATGAATAACACACAATATACAAGCCAGGGCACAAGCCTGTACCCAGTCAATCACACAAGAAATATCAGGACAGGGAACAGTTAAAGGGAACAAACAAAAGGGCTTAGGCAAGAGCTTAACGTTCTGTAAACTTGTTAATCGGACAGTTTTGATAGTAAAACAGAACAATATTGACACCTTCACACTTTTAAAGGACAAATAAATCATTCCATGTGTGTAATGCTCATAGTTGTCAACGGCGCTTCGATCCGTTTAACACATTCCACGGATCTCATCAGGACATTTAATGTATGCCTAATAGTAAAGCAGCCTCGTTTTCCTAATGGGAGGAAGGGAAGGAAAATACCAAGAGACATCCGGAAAGGACGCATGTATACATAGCGTGAATTTTGTGGGCATGCACTCTGTGGGAGGAAGGTTCGAGTGCGACAGGCTGATATCAAGTACTGAACAAAAGATACCTAAACACATGCAAGAAAACTAATTTGAGGTCGGCGCATGTGCATGATGTGAAAATTACTTTTGGCGCAAGGTGTGAAATATTTACATTCGGCGCAAGTGCTGAGGCAGGTTAAAAAGGGGGGAAAAAGGGGGTGACGACGCGTTCATCCAGGCTAGTGAAGATGACATTGAAGAGTGTCAATATCTATAGGAGAAAGCTCACCAAGAGGGAAGCCAAAGGGTTCAAGGCTTATTGTGTACCTGATCACAGGAATTTCCAGCAAAAAATAACGAGTAGGTTACAGTACGTTGCGGGCGTGGTGTCAGATAAGGTGGTGGGTGGGACGGGTAAAAGGAGGCTTACCGGGCGGGCTGTTGCTGTGAGCTGTTGGGGTCAGCTAGGATTCGATTCCAGTTAGCAATGTGCTTGTGTAAGACTGAAGAAGGGCCTGAAAGAACGAATAGTAGTGTCAAAGTGAAACCAGCAGTGAACTAGGATCAGGGGCGACACAGGAGAATTGTCGCAAGGGCGCTTACCAAGGTTTGGCCAGTCAAAGAACGTCAGGCGGACCACAATCGGGAATATAGAGACGTTCAAAATAGTCCAGTACGATAACCTAGGTGGGGAAGCAAAAGGTTGGCGGGAATTATATGGTTGAACCGGCAGCCCCAGGGGGGAACCAGCGTAAAGCCTGGTGGCCGGGTACAAATTCTTGGTAAGGATTTACCGATAGTAAGGATGCAGTGCTGCTCAATCGCGGATGCCGGTAGGAGTGCGAGTCATGCATGGAGTTTATATGTGGGAGGAGAGTGCATTTGATTGGACAGACGCTCCCATGTGATTATTAGATATAGAGGAGGTGACAAGAGGTAGTGTCGACTGTGTCCGCCATTTTGATTGGGCAGACACTCCCATGTGATTAATAGACATTGAAGAGGTGGCAAGAGGTAGTGTTGACCGTGTCGGCCATTTTGAAGGGATGAATATAGATGGGAGAGAAGGAGTGCCACACTTTTTAGAACAATACAAAATTTAGCAGATAAGGTAATTAGAACAAAACATTTGTAGAAGGAAAACTATCCTATTGCATAAAATAGATAGCGGTTTGTGAACAGAGGAAGGACAAGGAGGAAGGTACGGGACTCGGGCTAAAATGTTCATATCAAGGTGTTCCAGTCCTCCTGTAGGTTTAATCCTGTGTGGACACTATCAGTCTTTAAAATCCATTTCAACTCCTCCTTATTGAGAATGCGTGTGAGATCCCCTCCTCTCGGGGGAAGTTTTACAGTGGTGATAACTGTCCACCAAATGTCATTTTCTGTGTGTCCCTACTCAAGAAAGAGAGCCACGAGCGGCACATTCGCTGTCTTGCATCGAATTCTGCTGGAATGTTGCGAGATGCGAAGCCGGATCTTTTGCTTTGTTTGGCCCACATAAATCATTTCACAAGGACAAAAAATGGCATATATTACGTTACAAGTATTACATTTACTCAGGGATTTTAAGACATTTTTCTCATCCTTAAAAACAAACTCCTTTGTCTCTATGGTAAACTCACACACTATACAATTACCACATTCAATATGTCCTTTCGGGGGGGCTAAGGACCAAAGGTCATTCAGTGTGGGGTTGGAGTTCCGGATGGATGGCAATGCTGCTCGAACCAAGTGGTCTTTCACATTCTTACTTCTTTTAAATGCGAACATAGGTGGGTCTATGTTGAGTGAGCCCGCATTAAGAATTGGCCAATTCTTCCTGATGGTTTTGAGAACTATGCTAGAGACTGCGGAGAATGTTGTGACGCAGACAAGGCGTTCTGCCACTGGTTTGAGTTTGGGTTAGAGTAGAGTGTCTCGGGGCAGTACCACGCTCTCTTTAATGCGTTACGCACTAGGCGGCGGTGATAGCCTTAGGAAATTAGTTTGGTGGAGAGTATTTGTGCTTCAGAAAAATAGTCAGTCTTGTGTGAGCAGTTTCTCCTGATTCTGAGGAACTGCGAATAAGGTAGACTGTCCCTCAGGGCCCTGGGGTGACAGCTTTTATAGCTGAGCAGAGTGTTGCGCTCAGTTGGTTTGCGAAAAAGAGATGTGAAGAGAGTACCGTCTTGATGCTGGATAGTGAGATCGAGGAACGGAATACTGTCTTTGTTGTGTGTCAAGGTGAATGTGAGACCATTGCAGTTTTCATTAAGCCAGTGAAGGAAGGAATTAAGAATTTCTAGTTCTCCTGACCAGATAAGGAAGATGTCGTCTATATATCGTTTCCATTTTCTAATGCATGTGTGGAACGGGTTGGTAGAGGAAAGAATAGTGTTGCCCCTTTTTTTCCTCCCTTTTTTAACCTGCCTCAGCACTTGTGCCGAATGTAATTATTTCACACCTTGCGCCGAATGTAATTTTCATGTCATGCACATGCACCGACCTCAAATTCATTTTCTTGCATGTATTTAGGTATCTTTTGTTCAGTACTTGATATCAGCCTGCCACAGAGTGCATGCCCACAAAATTCACGCTATGTATACATGCGTCCTTTCCGATTTGTCCTTACGGATGTCTCTTGGTATTAGGTAATTGAGGCTGCTTTACTATTAGGCATTCATTAAATGTCCTGATGAGATCCGTAGAATGTGTTAAACGGATCGAAGCGCCGACGACAACTATGAGCACCTTACACACATGGAATGATTTATTTGTCCATTAAAAGTGTGAAGGTGTCAATATTGTTCTGTTTTACAATCAAAACTGTGCGATTAACAAGTTTACAGAACGTTAAGCTCTTGCCTAAGCCCTTTTGTTTGTTCCCTTTAACTGTTCCCTGTCCTGATATTTCTTGTGTGATTGACTGGGTACAGGCTTGTGCCCTGTCTTGTATATTGTGTGTTATTCATGTTTTACATTGACTGAAAAGTAAATACCTAGACCTCTGCCCGGCTGGCCATGTTGTTTTCAAATATAGCAACGACTTTGTCTATATTTATTGATTAAGCATTATTATTTGTAAGGGACAACTGTTGCCTTAATAAAGTTATGCAGAACACCTCTCCTTCTGACTTGCAGTCAGCCTTTCAACAGTTGCCCACAACGCGGGTACGATGTAATCAATATGTGCAGCTCTGCACTCTGGCCCCTGTACTGCCGCTCCCTCAGCAATACGTGCCGCGAGCCGAAGCAGAGGCTTGCACTGCCGACACGAGAGAGAGAGGCCAAGAGCGTCTCCCGCTGAGCCCTCACCCCCGGAGTCGATGCACGTTACCTGGGGGGGCGCAAACCCACTCTCCTCTCCTCGTCCAGTGGCTGGGCCTCCAATGCAACTTCGTGGATTGGCAACAGCAGGCTCAGGCCGGCAACTCAGCTCCTCTGGGATTGCCGGTCCGAGCCCCTACAGTTACGAAGATCTCAGGCTGCCACAGAGCACATGCACACAGCGTCGCTGAGTCTTCCTTACGCTTCTGGTGCATAATCACTGGGCACTCCACACACAGGTCTCAGGCTGCACGAAGATCACGCACACAGCATCACTGAGACTCACTTTAACTCCAGTGCAAACAATAACAAGTCAAATCCTCACGAAGGTCTCACTGTGCCAAAAGCACACACACACATCGTCAATGAGACTCACTTGGATTCCGGTGCACACACCTCCGACTCCGAAAAGGGATCACTATTAGAGGCACCAGAGTCTATGCTAAGATCAATAGGTAGGCCTTCACAAGGGGTTTCCTCTGCATCAGAATAAAGTTTCATAAAATGGTCGTGCCAAGATTTGCATGGAATGTTGTTGGTGTTTAGCTCAGAGTCGGGCGGGTCTTTTTCCTAACCAGGTTCCAGAAGTGGTTATCGTCCCTTTCCATACTAGCTGTCTTTAGGGCTTGCCAGTGTGTTTCCTCCCACTCTTTCTTTGCTTTAGACACCACCCGCTTATATTCCCTTCTTGCTACTTGGATCCTGAGGGATGACTTGCTTTTGACAGCCATAATCAGGGCAGACTTTTTTTGTCTGCAGATCTTCGTGTACCATATGTCGCTAGACTTACTACGCAACTTTGGGAGCCCACAACCCGAGGTCGTATATAAGAAAGTTCCTAGCATAATAATAGTTTTTTCATAGATTAAGGGTATCTTCAAGGTACCATGTGGTTCAGCAAGCACCTCTTGCATCTCAGTTGATGCCTCTGCCAGAGTCTGCTTTATGCCATGCAGTTTTATTTCGTCTAAGGCGACTCTATGCCATTTAAGAAACCTTCCACAATTCAAGGGGGTTACTTCCCTTGTGGACATGGGATCGCCTATGTCCGTGTTTCCGATATTAGGAAACCATGGAGTCATTAAGATTAGACATAGTGGGTTGTGATCGCTGTCAACAGTGGGTATTATCACCATGTCTATTAGGTATCTCCATAGTTTACAATCTAGCAAGGCGTAATCAATGCGCGAGGAACAGCCCACCCTGTTGTAAGTATGTGCCCCTGTTGGATCTGAGAGGGACCTACCATTGGTTGCTCTCAGTCCGTACTCTAAGGATAGAGAATTCAGCTGGACAGCTAGTTGGGTCCACCTTTTAACCGGTGGTATGCTAAGTGGGGGAATCCCCCACTTCGCATCGTCATCTTCAATGGCCAGCATGTCTTCGGCAGCAAGAGGCTCGAAAGTGCAATCAAAATCGCCTGCTACCAGGAGATCGGAGTCAGGAGGACAGCAAGATAATTCAGCTTCCAAACATGAGACTATGGGCGATGGGGCTCTTCCTTTGGTTCCTCTAACGTAAATATTAAAGATCTCTAGAGTTCTCCCTCCTTTGTTTCCCCTGAGGGTTAGCCTTAAGAGGTCGGGAGAAGTACATCGGTGCTGAGTGATTGTGCAGTCCAGAGAGATGCTGAGCCATATTAGCAGCCCTTCCGAAGGCCGCCCCTTTCCTGATGATACTGCTGGGCTACAATAGGAAATGTAGCCCACTTTGTAAAGGGGCGCCATACTCAATGTCTATTGGAAGATGCAGATGGTGTGTCCCTCAACAAAATTGTTCCAGTCCGGCAAAGAGAGCTTTTTAGAAAGGCCCACTATATTCCAGGAAAGGATCTTAATATTTAAGACACAATCCCCAATATGCCCCGGTTCGCAGGTTACCTTGGTCTGGATGTGGTGAGATGCGACTATGTGGCTTGTGACTATTGATGAGTTGGGGGTTGTGTCTACGGTCCTGGTAACATGTGTGCTTTTGGATATGCAGGGTGAGCCTAGTGAGGGTATCATTTCCTGGTCCTATGAGCTAGATGGGACAACAAGATCAGTGCTCATGGGAACCTGTTCGAGAATACCATATAGAGAAATTTCAACTGCTGGACCTCTATCAGTTTAGTTTCAGAGAAGGGCATAGTACGAAACTCCACTCACGCACATTGTGGATGACGCCCTGAAATCCCTTGATCAAAATGTCCCTTGTCTTCTGATCCTTCTGGACCTGTCTTCTGCATTTGACACCATCAAACGTGAAAACTTGATTAATCTTCTTCATCATATGATGGGTCTAGCAGGACCGTCCTAAAGTTTTTTACCTCTTTCTTACATAACCGCACACAAAGGATTAAACTCAACCAGTCCCTTACTTCTAGTCAGAATTGGAGTTCCGCAAGGATCGGCACTCTTGCCCATGCGCTTCAAGGTTTTTATGACCCTCTCACTGTCATTCTGAACCAGTCTAACATTTATTACCAGATATACGCGGATGACACGCAACTTTACTTGAAGATCTCCTCTCTAGATGACATTATGGGGGTGATTATGATGGCGGGTGGATCGCCACCGACCGGCTGGCTGTGGCGATCCACCCACCATCACAACCTCATTTACCCCCACCTTATTACCATGGCAGGGGTATCGAGGTGGACGCAAAGTGCGTACGCTGCTTTTCCGCCGGTCGCAACCGTTACGATTGCCGGCCGGGCGGCCTTGGGCACTAATATGGTGGTGGTGCCTATCAGGCACCGCCATCCATATTAGGATGGGTGTGAATCAAGGCCTTTCCATAGCGGCGATAATGCCATAGAAAGGCTGAAGGGGATTCACTTTGGGGATCCGTTGCGGGCCCCCGGTGGGATGGGGGCTGCACTTGGGGGGTACCTATAGTTACCCCCTATATTTCCATGCACAAGGTGGCAGGCACCGCGCAGTGCCTGCCACGTTGTGCATGGCAATGCACAACATGCCTTTTCACCATTGGGGCGGGTGCAGCTTACAGCCGCACCTGCCACAATGTTGGCAATGCAGAATGTGACTGCCAGGGTGGCGGTTGCATCCTAATCAGTGGCACGGGACGGCCGCACGTGTGGTGGCTGCTCCCAGCACCGCCAGAATGGCGGGTGGACGAAAGTCCGCCCGCCATCCTAATGGGCCCCTAAAACTTTAAATGAGGCTCTTTCGCAAACTCAGCAATGGTTAGCCCAGAACCATCTTTTGTGGAATACCCTCAAAACTGAATTCCAGCTGATTGACCCCCACAATCACTCTGCACCTACCCTGGACTGGCAAAAGCAACTCAACTGCACCCCTCACGTGGTTGATTCCACTAAATCGATGGCATTACCCTGGACAAATACCTTAATATGCAAGCTCACATCAGTGCCACTATCAGGGGTGCCACCTTTCATCTTAAACACCCTCAAGAAAATCAAGCCTTTCCTTCCAACCAAAGACATGCAGCCTGCAGTACAATCCCTGGTGATCTCACGTCTTCAATATGGTATGGTGACACTTGCGGGGCTTCCTAAAGGGAGCTTTGCCACTCTCAGAGCCACTCTCAACGCATCGGTCAGGCTCATTACAGGCGCCAAAAAACACAATCACATTACACCTGACCTTTTGCAGTTTAACTGGTTGTCTATTGAAGTGAGGATTAGTTTCAAAATAGCTTGTCTCACTCATAAAGCCTTGCATTACAACACGCCGGCCTATCTGGCGAACAAACTTGTTCTTTCTGGCTCGTGTCAGAAACTTAAGAAGTATGTCCACACTACTATTGAAACCTCCCACATTCAGAAAGAAAAGTATGTACAAACATGTTTTCTCCGGCCTTGCTCCTAGAATTTGGAACGCTCTTCCTACTGAGATTAGAGAAACTAGCCAAATGGGTTGTCCTGACTGATCATTAACGGCATCATCATGTTCTCTGTTGCATGTACCTATGTTAACAGATTTGATGTTTATCCCGGACATATCATTCTCCATTTACTTTATGGACTGGTCGCCACTGACCCCCAAATGAACTGTAAACTGATAACATTTTTATGCATTCACGAACAAGAACTGAAAGCTAAATCTGAGCAATGATAAAGCATGAAGATATTTTTAGAGACATGTAACATTTATGCGATTAGTGTTTGTAATATTGTTATGGTTTTAACTAACCGAACAATAAATAAATAATTTAAATTTCTATTTATTTTAAGATTGGTTGATAATTGCTATTTTACCCTAGGGCCCTCACCCTACAGTTTTGTCGTTTATTTTATTATGTTATATCGAGTTCACTTCTGATTGTCTTGCTGAATGTTATAGGAACTATTTTGCACACTAGGAGAAATTGATCTAGTGTGGCCCACTACCAGGCTCACTGTTCTTGATTGTGTACTCCTTGTTGTTTCACAGTGTTGACCTCTATTGTATGAAGTTTATTCATGCTTTCGCCTTGTGTACAGCGCTCTGATACTCTCACGGGTCATGATCGCGCTTTATAAAACTTTACAAATAAATAAATAATTACTATCTTCTTTCTCTAAATTTCCACTGAGGAGATGGAATTATTACACTCACTTTGTGTTAAAAGAGTTCTGCTAATTTATCTTGACAGGACATCAGGCTATTTGTCTATGACTTCTAGCTTTGATTAAAGCAAGAAAAAGAAAATCACATTTTGTAACAGCCACAGTTCATGTAATATCCACGAGACATACAAAATGAACTATCTCTCACTCAACAGTTTCTTGGTAAAAGGGTTTATACATCTAGAAAAGAAGTGTATGTTCAGTAGTGAAGTAAAAAGATGATACATAGCTTTATTTTGTAGTACAATGTAGATTATTGGAAAAGACATCGGATGGGATCTTATATAGTGTGTTATTCATCCATTTATCAGGCTGGCTTTCGGGCCAACACACAGAAGTAGTCGGTGACCATCTCTAGTTCTGTGTTGGTAGATGACACTCCAAGGATTTTTAAAAGCCTGTAATAGAAAATGTACAGAATAAATATAGTATATGGATCAGTACAGGTCATGTGGCAGAGGAATATGAAGGTGGGGCGACCACAATAAGCATAGGTAATATGGTACACATAGTAACAACATGATATTTGTACACTGTCACATAAGGAGGTAATGCTTCATTCTATTGGGTGAAAGAGAATAGACTTGCACATTGTTCAAATACAGGTTACTTTTTGATCATATATATATATATTTATTAACTGTAATTGCACTCTCTCTTTGTTTTACAAGCAATGCTCTCATGATCCACACCGCTTCCTTGTATCATTTGTCTTCAACCATTTCATCTGGAACTTTACAACTCACATATTTACTATCTATACTAAATTGTGTATTTTAAAGATATTTTGCTCTTTAGAAATAGAGCACTAGCACTGAGATCTCCCATCTCTAAACAACACTAACTGGCACAAAAGGCATTTGGAGTTAAAGAGTGCATCATTATGTTTTGCAAAAATGGTCCTAAATGGCAGTTTGGGGCAAGTCAAACCATAGATGAGATTACATAACTGGCCTAAGTAATCATTGTTTACAACTAAATCTAAAAGTGGAAGATTCTGTAAGACTACATAATAGTGATAATTCTGTAAAGACTGTGCTTTTTGTTATAATTAACATGGACTGCCATGAAACATAGGGGCTTATTTATAAGCACATTCTGTCTTTTTTGGGCGCACCGGCAGATCAGTGTGCCAGCTCATATTTAGAAGGCCACATAAAATCACCCGCCACTTTTCATGGGTTTGTAAATATGGCCCCCCCCTTCACACAATACTCAGATTGAAAAGGGCATTCCATGCTTTTGCTGTGGGTGCTACCACGCAACATCCATTGAATCTGAAGCATTGTAAATCTGGGAATGAGTCAGATTCCTACGCCTCCCCTGTGAATCGTAAGGATGGCACAAGGAGGAGAATGATTATGTTACTTACCCAGTAAGAATCTGCCCTTGGCATGTAGATCTGTAGATTCACATGTTTTGCATACTCCTGCCATCTAGTGTTGGGTCCGGTTGATTGCAAGTTGTTTTTCTTCGGAGACTTTCAAGTCACGAGGTAAGGTGACTCCTCCTTTCGGTGATAGTGTGCATGGGCATAGACTTTCCCGTAAGAGGGTGAAAAGGGAGTAAGTGAGTATAGTAAAGAGATGCCCATGCATATGAATTGTAATTAAAGAGAACTGCAACAACTACAGGTGTACAGGGAGGTGGGAGGGCGCATATGAAACTACAGCTGTACATGCCAAGAACAGATGCTTACTGGGTAAGTGACATAATCTGTTTGCTGCATGTGTGCTGTAGATACACATGCTTCGCATAGACTACATAGCAATGTTCTCCCAAAGTGGTGGCTAACCAGTAGATGTTGCAGTTGTCTGGGAAAGTGTCTTTAGCACTGCTTGTTCTACATTGGCTTGATTGGCATACTAAACATCCACACAATAGTGTTTAGTAAATGAGTGTGGTGTGGGCCATGTTGTTGCTTTACATATATCAGCAATAGGAATGTTAGCTAAAAAGGCCATAGATGTCCCTATTTTTCTAGTGGAATGTGCTTTAGGGGGTATAGATAAAGTTATTTTAGCATTAGCAGAGTAGGTTTGAAGGCATTAAGCAATCCATCTGGAAATGCCTGATTTAGAGATAGGTTTGCCTTTGTGATTTAGAGCAAATGCAACAAAAAGTTTTTTTTTTAAAGGAAAATATTTTGTCCTAGCAATATAATACTATAATGCTCTTATGACATCAAGTGTGTGAAGAGCTCTCTCTGCTACCGAATACGGTTGAGGGAAGAACACAGGTAGCTCAACGGATTGGTTAATTTGAAAAGCAGAAAAAACTTTAGGGTGAAATTTAGGATTGGTGCAAAGAACTACCCTATCTTTATGAAGCTGAAAGAAGGGTTTTTCTAAAGTTAATGCCAGTAGCTCACCAACTCTCCTTAATTAAGTGATTACAATAAGGAAGGCAATCTTCCAAGAAAGGAACTGTAATGGACATTTGTGTAAAGGCTCAAAGGGTGGACCCATCAGTGTTTTAAGTACAATGTTAGGATTCCACACCGGTGCCGGAGGTATCCTGGGTGGAATGACTCCTTTTAAGCCTAACATAAAGGTTATAATCACAGGAACTTCGAATAAAAATAAATGTTGTCTGTTTTGCAAATATGCAGCCACTGCTACAAGGTGCAATCTAATAGATGCATAAGTTAGACTAGATTGTTGTAGATGCAGAAGGTAACAATGTTTTGAAAGGATACATCAAAAGGATTAATTTAGCTATCACAATAGGTAACAAAACGTTTCCATTTTGCTGCTTAACCAGTTCCGGTGGTAGGCTTTCTTCTTTTAAGATATGTGTGAGATTTGGGGGTCTCTAGAAGGCACAGGTAGGTACTTATGACAAATAGGGACCCTTGACTCTAGTCAGGGTAAGGGGGTACACTCCTAAACTATCCCCTGCTCACCCCCTTGGTAGCTTGGCACCAGCAGACAGGCTTATCTCAGAGGCAGTGTGTAAAGCATTTGTGAACACATACAGTAATCAAGTTACAACACTACAGATGGACACCACACAGGTTTTATATAAAAAATAAGTATTCTTTATATAGACTAATCACAAGACCAAAAACAGCAAAAATCCACAATACTGTACTTAAAATGGTAGAATTAGCTTAGTTCTCTTTAGATCTTAAAGTGTCGACACTTTGAGTCAATGTACCTCAAGATGTGATACGCAGAGCAATAAAAGTGTTGCAGGGAAGGTGATGCGGTAGTCCCTTACATGCAAGGACGGTGATGCGTTGAATATCTGGTGCAAAGAAATAAAGATGGCGCTTTCTCTTTGATGAGACACGCTTCCCAGTGATGAGGCGGCATCTGCTGCGATGTCGATCCTCTTCTCCGGCGATGCAAGATGCTTTACACAATGTGAGCCGCGACAGACCCCAGCGACACGCTTCCCAGTGATGCGGCGGCGTCTGCTGCGACGTCGATCCTCTCTCCTGGCAATGCGAGTTGCTTCCACAACGATGCGAACGGCAACAGGCCCTGCGACACTCTTCCCAGTGATTCAGGGGCGTCTGCGGCAAAGTCAATCCTCTTCTACGGCGATGAGCCCCGACAAGCCCTGCGACACGCTTCTCGGTGGTGCAGCGGCGTCTGATGCAACGTCGATCCTCTTCTCCTGCGACACGCTTCCCGGTGATGCTGCGGCGTCTGCTGCGACGTAGATCCTCTTCTCCGGCGATGTGAGGTGCTTCGTGTTGTGAAGCTGCAGTGGCAGTTCGGCGACACGCTACCAGTTCTTGAGTCACGCTTCCAGCTCCTTGCGACACGCAAGTCCTCAAAAAGTCCAGCACAACTGCAGGCACTTCAAGAAAACTCTGGAGCTGGTGGGTGAAGTCTGTTGTCCCTGCGACTTCAGCAGGAGGCAAGCTCTGTTCCAAGCCCTTGGAGATCCTTACAAGTTGATGAAAAGTACACAAAGTTCCTCTCTCCTTTATTTGGCAGTCAGGCAACCACTGCAGGCCAATCCCACAAGCAGCACTTCAGCTTAGGGATAGACTCTCCTCAGTCTCCATTGTGGAGGAAAGGCACAGCCCTGGAGCACTCTGTTGACATGATGCCTTCTCTCCTTTCACAGTGCAGGGCAGAGACATCAGATGCACCACAGGGGATGGAGCCAGCACTGTGGGGGGGGGGGGGGCAGGCCCAGTCCTATTCAGTCCTATTCAAGTCCCAGGTGCAACTTCTCCCTCCCATCTAGATTCTCTATTCACCACTGGGCTGACTCATGCTGTGTCCTGGAATCCCCCAGCCCTGTCACTCAAACTCCAGACAAGGAATGCACAACCTAGCAGAGGCAGGCTTGGATAGTTAGACAAGAAATACCTACTTTCTAAAAGTGGTATTTTCAAACACAGAATGTTAAAATCAACTTCACTAAAAGATGTATTTTATCATTCTGAGTACAGGCGTACTGTGGAAAAGTAAATTTTGCCATGTTCTGTGTCCCTACGTGCCATCCATCATATGTTATGTGTGCATGATTAGATATGCATATGCATTCCCCATGTCCGATTAATGACGCAATTATAGTTGTGTCCACCTCTAGTATGCCAGTTTCCAGTTCTCGTGAATACTACGAATATCAGGCCTATGTAAAGCTACGTTGCCACGTTTCTCAGTGTGCACGTTATTTCATTGAAAGTCCCCGTTTCTAGGCCTCAAAAGGGCCCGGACACCAGATTCAGCTCCTGTCTCCTGAAGCCCTCGCTGAGGAGCGATCCAGCCCCCACCTGTATCCTCGACCCTTCACTTACTTCCTGCCTCACAGTGCCCGGTTCAGCCTGGCTCAGCCTCTGAGTCTGCCAAGACTATGTTATGATTCCAGTTATCAGTTCAGCCCTCCTTCCCTGCATTCCTAAAAACTACTGAATCGCATCAATAGTTTCCGTCATTGTCTAGCCTTCAGGGCTCCATGTTAGAGAAATACTGTATTTAATGGTCATTTAATATTCTTCATCACGCACTACATGTAGAATAATGCATGCTCCAGTCTTAGAGTCTGTTAGCCTTTCCCCTCTTGACTTCTAGTTCATATCAACATGTTCCCTAAACATCAGATACTAGATAGGGTTTAGGTACATGTCGCTCCGACCCTCCAGACTTCAGTCTCTGCTCCTAGCACAGAGTTCATAGCCCCCAGCTTCTCCTAGTAATACGTCATTGCCAGTTTGCGCGCACCATTAGGTTAGAGGTCCCGGCTCCTCAGGTAGCCCCCTCCATGGTTTCCGCCCCATTCATGACATATTCTGTTACGTTTGCATCACATGTCTATGTATACGCCCTGTTACACCTCTTTTTCACCCTTATCTTTCGCGACTGCTACGCGTCACCCCTTCTGCTCCACCCACTGCTACGCCTATTGCGATGTAATGCTATGTGTTTGCGCTATGTATATATGCTCATGTACTGTTATTAAAAAGTTATCCTTTTCCTTGTCCTGATCCTGACACCAGCAGCGCTGCTGGGCCCTGCCATCCTATTCCTATGCAGGTTGTCCTGTTTCTGTCCTTTATGCTGTAATAAACCTGCGAAACTCCTACTACCTCGAATTTTGACTCTTATTTATTGAGCTATCTGTTATTCATTTATACATCCAAAAATAGGGTATTATTTATTTATTTACCACATAATGGCGCCCGAATAGGGACTTGCCCTTTCCCCACGCGTCGGTGAAGCCACGCCGACCCCCTGACCCTCTGCAGTCGTGACAGAACTCTTCTGCGCAGTGGCAGATATTTCTGCTCAAGTATCCCTCAGGCCCACGGAGGAGACGGAGGAGGCGGTCCAGCATCCAGACGAGACGGTGGAGGAACGCGGCGAGTCCCGACCAGAGCCCAAGCCAAGAGTCCAAGGTCCGAGGTATCCGGAGGTCCACCCGTAACTGAAGTCCGAAGTCCGAAGTTCGGCGTCCGTCGTCGTAGCAGTCCAGTCCAGTCCGAGGCCTTCTGTTCTTGCTGCCCGGTGAGTACCGTTACTGGGGTGGTATCTAGACAGGGTCAATTTAATTGACTCTGGTCTGTGGGTTGGTGGTACACAGTCCCACAAACGAAGTGTCCACTTCGGTGGATGCGGGTCCTGACGTGTCTCTTTATGAGACCGGTAAGTTTCGTACTGTTCCAGCAGTGCATCTAGTTTCTGTTCTAGTCAGTTCTGTTCTCGAGAAAATTCATGTGTTCTGTTCTCAGTATTTCCAGGTAGTATTTTGTTCGAAATGTTATTTTAAATGTTCTTCATGTATTTTAATGTCGTGGTATGAATGGGGAATAAGTATCGTGTTCATTGTGTATTGTATTGTGTCTAGATTACAGTTCAGTCATGCCCATATTTTCCAAGTTACGTCAGTTGAAAACTAGAAAGGGTCTGCTGGAAGCAGCAGTTCCCGTCCCGCCCAGGGACAGTCCAGGTCACTTTATGTATCAGAAACATGGCATAAGTGCCATATTATATCTAGATTTATGGGTAGAGTATACCAAGGAGCTGGAAGAAAAGTATAGATGGCCCGTATCAGGTACGTGGGATGCCGAGTGCATCATGAGAGTAGAAGAGGCATTATGGAAAAAGAAAGCCAGACAATCACAGAAAGATGCCATTGAGTTATGGCGCAAAGAAGCTCATAAAAGAACCGAAAAAGAAATCAGAAAGTCAGAATTAAGTAGAGAATCCCAAGAACGAGCACAAGAAAAAGAACTAATCGAGATAGGTGAACAAGTCAAAGCCGAACAGTCAGACAGACAGAGGCATGCCCTTATTAGGGGTATGTATCCTCTCCTTGCCGAGGGCTTGCCAAAAGCGACCCCAGAGGCATCCAGTAATTTCCCGCCACCACTAGTTCCGATCAAGCTACGTCACAAACAGACCGCAGCTGATATTTTTATTTCGTCCTATTTGGACGACACAGTCCCAGAATATGCAAATCCTGTTCGCGCTCCGCCAGTCCCTGTAAATCAGGCACATCCTGCTCCTCCAGACACCGGGGCACCCCATGCAGTACCTGCTACGGTACCCCCGGTCCAGCCAGCATTTCAATTTCCCGCTCCGTCACGAAGAATATCAGTCGACGATTCTAGTCTAGGGGCCGCAGGAGGAGGTCCTCCTCAAACCCCGCCGCCACGCAAGCGTTTATCAGCACTCGAATTACATGCTCAAGCATCACAGCGTACTCCCAAGAGTAATAAGTCTGTTGCAGAAATCAGGCAAGCCCTTGGCGAATGCGGCTATGATCCAGTCCCAGGCGAGGATAATATGGTTTTATATTCATTCCGCGTAAGAAAGGTGGCCGAGTATCTAGTCACCTTACCGAATATGAAAGAAGATCTAGACAGAATATATCGTTTCATCCGTACAGGGGATGATCCAGAAAGCATTAGCGAGGCCATGTCTCAAAGGAAAGCCGAGATCCAGCTCATGATATTAAAGTTTCTGATCAATTGTCTAATAAGAGAACAAGATTACCCGTCTAAAGATCCGGCCGAAATGAAAATCCTGACAAGGTGGAGTGATAATATAGCCGAGGGTAAGCACAAGACCGTCGGTGCCATGGAGAGTATGTACAAGAAAATCCGTAGAGAAATAATAAAGATACACGAACAACGTAAAGCAGCACAAGTAAGCGAGAAAGAAAGTAATTCTGATACTGAAGAGGTAGAGGACGAGAATCCCGCCAGAATAGCGTATGTAGGAAAATCTAGATTTCCAGATCGCCATTTACGCCTAGAACACAAGTCTACTTTCCATCATCCAGCACCAGAACAAGGTTCTCTAGAACAAGTATTTCAAGCTACCGATCACATTCTGAAATCACGAATCGGTTACAGTGAGTTAAGTACCATGCATGAACAAGAACTAGCCCGATCAGCAGTCCGATGGATTACTGATTCTACCACTTTTCCAGACGAAATAGTGGCACAAATGTTTCTGAAATTGCCCCCAGCCGAGCAGCGACTGGTGGGTATGTATATGATCCAGCACCTCATTACTTTGTATGAGGGTCAGCACTCTGATCCAGGTCCGTTACACGATATCCTGAACGAGTTACTCCAGTATAGATGGAGAGGTCTAGGTACCGATTTAATTAGTGTCATTCTAGAACAGCGCCACAAATATAGAACGTTTCTGAACCCGCATTTTGTTCATGTCTCACCCCCAGAAAGCAAACCATTTTACATAGACAGACAGAATCCGTTACGAGAAGTCCACCCAGTCAGAGGAACGGGTGGCGAACTAGAACGAGTGTTTGTTTACACTCCGATTACCAAGATGGAACTCCTCGAAATGAAGAAATTAATTCCCTGTCATGACAAAGATCCAGCAGGGTTCCATAGAGAATTAAAAGACATGCTCCGTATGGGAGAATACACTTACCCAGATATCATTAAAATGTTAAAGATCCTGTTGCCCGCAGGGGTGTATGAAAAGCTAAAGGAAAAAGAATGGGAGGTGGGAGAGAAAAAGATAGATTGGGCAGTTCTAGAAGCTGAAGATAAGGCACGAGTACCAGGTACCGGTCTTGGAGATAAATGTAAAGAATTACCGGAATTATTAATACAAGTTTTACCCAGATTATTGACAACTAGAAAAGAAGACTGGGATGCAATCTCAGCCTGTAAACAGAAACAAGACGAAGATATTAGTGATTTTTATTCTAGGTTTGAAAAATGCTTTAGCATCAATAGTGGTCTCAAGACAAGTAGCGAGTCATACCCTCATCTCTTTGTTACTAAATTAGTCGAGAATTCAAGTCCACAAGTTAAAAATCGAGTTTTGAAAGTCGAAAGTACCTGGCAAGCTAATACTCCGTCCCAAATGTTACAGATGCTCCAGTACCACCAGAATAGAATCAGAGAAGAACAAGAACACGAGAGAAAACGTATGAAAGACACGAAAATGAAAGTACTAGTTGCACAATCTGTTCCTCAAGACAGTCAGAAGAGGGGTCCAAATCAAGCCAGTCATCCTGCAGCTCCCGTTAAAGGGAATTGCAATTATTGTAAACAACCAGGTCATTTTATAAACGAGTGTGCAGTTCTGAAACACAACATAGCTACCGGTAAGACTAAAGAAAGACCACGTCCGCCTAGACAAGAACAAGTTTCACAGACTCCTCAGCCACAGAATGCACCACAGACAGTTACCGCACCGCAGCCTATTGCTGCAACACAACACGTTACACAGCAGATGTACCAGTATGCACAGTCTGAGTATCCAGAGTACCAGCAGTATTCATGAAACAGCCTAGAGAGGGAGGTAGGCTTGCCTCTCATCGAGATACCTGTAGATCAAGAAGGTCCCTATGTTCACAGTCAAGTATTAGGGAAAGACAGAAAGTTTTTGATTGATACAGGGGCAAGTAGGACCACAATTAGTCACGCCGAAGTTCCAGGGGCTCCGCTCTCAGGCTCAAGAAATGTTTCCCTTGGATTTTCAGGAAAACCTATCGTAAATGAGATTTCAAAGCCAGTTACTCTAGAAGTAGGTCCATTGTCCCGCACTACTGATCTGTTACTTACTAAGTCATGCCCAGAAAATCTATTAGGCATTAAAACACTGAAAGAGTTAGGTGCAGTTATATGTTGTTCACCAGAGGGAATACGTCTGTTCCTACGTGACTTTAAGGGTCACTATGTTTTACGTGATTTTGATCCCAGATTGTCTAATGTTCCGCAGCATTTATGGGCGCAAGGTCCAACTGATGTAGGGTACATGCAAATCACACCCCATCGTGTGACTCTCAAACCAGGTGTAGTGTTACCACGAATCAGACAGTACAGATTGCCACCTGAGGCTGTAGCAGCCTTATCCAAAATTATTGACGAGCTCATCGCTCAAGGAGTAGTTGTAGAAACTGACTCCAACGTATGCAATTCTCCGATCATTCCAGTCATGAAACGTACTGATCCAAATGCACCCCCAGTATATCGATTAGTGATCGACCTACGAGAACTTAATAAATGTATTATTCCTCAGTACCCAGTTGTTCCAGACATCTCTTCCCTATTGACAGCCATTGATTCCGAAGCCATGTTCTTTACAGTAATCGACCTCAAGAACGCATTTTTTAGTGTTCCAATTCATCCAGACAGCCAGTTTCTTTTCGGATTCTGTTTAAATGGAAGGAGCTATATGTTCACACGCGCTCCTCAAGGTTTCACAGAAAGTCCTAGTATTTACAGTCAAGCACTTAAGAGACAACTTGATAATGTTCACATGCCAACTGACACTGCCCTGCTCCAGTATGTCGATGATCTACTGATCACAGCCCGTTCTGAACGTGATTGCGAGCGAGCGTCACTAACGGTTCTGTATTTCCTGGCCGAGATGGGGCACAAGGTGTCCCCTTCGAAGCTTCAATTCTGTGTCCAGCAAGTGGTATACTTAGGACACTTACTGTCCAAGAGGGGTAGGCAGTTGACACCAGACCGTATCCAGTTAATAGCGAGTCTTCCTCAGCCCAAGACCCAGAAGGAGGTACGTGCCTTTATCGGCCTTACTTCTTATTGTAGACAATGGATTCCTCAGTATGCATTTCTAGCCAAGCCACTGATACAGTTAACGACACAGGAGGCAGCCGCATCGACTGTCCTCCCTTGGACATCTGAACATACATTTAGTTTCAACGAGTTAAAGAAAGCTTTATGCCAAGCTCCAGTTCTAGCCACACCGAACTACAGTAAGCCTTTTACACTTTTCGTCACAGAACGTGAAGGTACAGCATTATCTGTTCTCACGCAAGATCAAGCAGGACAATACAAGCCATGTGCTTATTTTTCGAGCACATTAGATCCAGTCGCCCAGGCGTTGCCTGCGTGCCTCAGGTCAGTTGCAGCCACAGCACTAGCTATTAGGCAAAGTGATTCCATAGTTTTAGGACACTCCCTGACAGTACAGGTTCCACACTCCGTAGAAGTTCTTCTAAATCGAACACAAACTCAGCACTTGACAATTGCACGTTTAACAGGTTATGAATTGACACTGTTCCAGCCACACATAGAAATCAGACGCTGCAACATCCTTAATCCTGCTACACTGTTACCATCAGTTACTTCGAATCCTGACCCACATGACTGTGTGGAAGTAGTTAACATTACGACAAAGCCAAGACAAGATCTGACAGATACTCCGTTACCAGACCCCGACCTGACACTTTATGTGGATGGTTCATGTATGAGAACTAGTACAGGAGAACTAGTCGCCGCGTATGCAGTGACTACTGACACCGAAGTTATTGAAACACACCGTATTGATACCCTGTCCGCTCAAGCAGCAGAGCTAGTTGCTCTGACACAAGCCTGCATACACGCCAAGAACTTGAAAGTTAATGTTTACACAGATTCACGTTACGCATTCGGAGTTGTACACGACTTCGGAGTGCTCTGGCAGGAGAGAGGTTTCATGACTTCTCATGGAACCAAGATTCAGCATGGTCTCCTTATCCAAGCTCTATTAGATGCAATACATTTACCGACATCTATTGCCATCATGAAATGCAAAGCACATACGAAAGTTACTGACATCATTTCCCAAGGTAACGATCTAGCAGATCGCACAGCCAAGCTTACAGCACAGACTCCAGACATTCCAGTTAACATGACCCACACTCCAGATCCGATTACATGCATGACAGTTAAAGACCCTACACAAGATGTCATAGACATACAGTTACATGCTACTCCCGAAGAAATCAAGAAATGGTCCGAACAAGGAGGGGTCCAGACAGATCAAGGATGGTTAACAAAGGGTAGAGCCACATGGTTTCTCCCCGACTCTATGGTTCAAGTCATTATTAATACCGCACATAGTCCAGCACATTTAGGAGAAAAAGCTATGTTAGACAGTATCCAGAACATTTGGTTCAACAAGCATTTACGAGCTGCAGCCAAGCAGAAAGTCCGTACCTGTATGATATGTTGTCAGTTTAATCCAGGTAAAAGTGTCCCGGTGGAACAAGGTGGATTCCAGCCCCCTGACCACCCTTTTGAAGTCCTCCAGATGGATTATATTCAGATGGAGCGATGTCGAGGTTTCAAGTATGTCCTTGTAGTTGTATGCGCTTTGTCCAGATGGACAGAAGCATATCCAGTCCCAGATTACACAGCCGCGACCACTGCTAAGCAGTTGGTTCGTGAGTTCTTCCCTCGTTATGGACTCCCTAGAGTCGTATATTCTGACAACGGTCAGCCATTCTCATCTGAACTCATGAAGCATGTTTCCCTGTTGTTAGGGTACCAGTGGAAGTTTCATTGTGTACGCCATCCTGAAGCAGCCGGTCTCGTAGAGAGACATAACCAGACTCTGAAAATCCGTATTGCAAAAGTGTGTAAAGAAAAAGGTGTGGACTGGCTAGTAGCTCTGCCAGTCGCTTTATTTTATATGCGCATGGTCGCACATTCCAGATCAGGTCTGTCCCCGTATGAGGTCGTTTTCGGCCGCCCCCCTAACATGTGGGGTACTCCTAGACCCCGAAGTATTACCGATGTTTCAAGTAATATGCTGACAGATTACCTAGCTTCCTTGATGTCTGCCCTCAACTCATGTCGTTCACAGGTTGCCGCCGCATTTCCAGACCATACCGAGGTGGCACCGCATGAAATCGTTCCAGGATCCATGGTGTTGGTCCGCAACTTTGACAGATCAAGTCCGCTGGAGCCTCGCTGGAAAGAGCCCCGACAAGTCCTCCTCACCACCCGTACAGCCGTGAAGTTGGAAGGACGCAAAGGCTGGGTGCACCTTTCTCATGTAAAACAATTTAATGGACTGAAACCCGTCTTAAAGAACATTTCCCAGGATTTGAAGGATTGCCAAAATATTGTTCTCAAGGACTGTCCCGCAAATGACATTGTTACTGCACCCCCCCTGTTAGAGAAAACTCCGCAACAGGAGTATAAACTCAAACTCCGGTCTAGTAAAATAAGTCAGTCAGTTTGATTGTCTAAGTCCTCCCCTAGGTGAAACGGTTAGACTGTTTCTGACATGTATAAAATAGACCCCTATAGTGAGAGAGTTAGTCAAAACTCAATCCGATGTATCGTTTTTCTATGTTTCATATTGTTTCTCAGCATTATGATTTCCTGCACCAGTTATGCATTTTTCTTGTATCTCCCAGTTCTTCATGTAAATAAGTCTGCTAATGCTACAGTAGAGCACACGTTTAGTGATCTGCCTCCTCATGAACTCTCTTACCGCCTCGCTATGCGAAATAACTCATTCATCCGCATGTTACATTACTCACACCAGTCCAGCAATGCCACTAATTGTTGGGTGTGTGGTCGACTCCCCCCTTTTCAGACACCGAAGGGAGTTCTGCCACTTTTTCCTTATCCATTCTCACATAATGGTTCGTGTGGAGCATGGTCCACGTTAACGTCATCCTCAACAGATATGTCTTTTCTTAACAGTACATGTTTCCCAGACAAGCAAGGTCTCCCTCACCGAACAGGTTTAGATCTAGAAAATGAAGTGTATAATTTAGGTAACTATTCTTCGAATTTCATGGTCCTGAATGTTCAGTCTGATACTACTCCAGACTTACCTGCTATTTCAGTACTGCCAGTCAGAGGTGAATTATGTGTCCGAAATAATGGTTCTGTACATGTAGGACATAGTGATTGTACTACTATTGTCAAGTATAGTGACAGTGGGAAATCTATTTTCCAAGCTTCACGTCATTCTTATTTTATTTGTGGTCAAACTGCATATGTTCGTCTGCCCCTCGATTGGGAGGGAACCTGTTACATTGCCTTCCTACTGCCACCTGTTTTCCTAGCCCCACCTGATTATCATAGAAACACACATCTAGTACACGTTAGACATAGAAGGGAGTCCCCAATTGTCGATTATACTGAAACTGCTCTAGAACAGTATACAGATTTCAACAGAGGTTTCTTCTTCTTTATAGGACCTATCCAGAATAGTAAGCTAATCCGTAGGTTAACAAGAACTCTTGAAGCAGTAGTCAATGAGACTGCCTCTGCTCTAGGTAATTTAACTGAAGAGCAATCTGCTATGAGATTTGTCGTTTTACAGAATCGTCTCGTCCTTGACGTCATACTGGCCGATAGGGGCGGGGCCTGTAAAGTCATCGGATCTAGTTGCTGCATTTTCATTCCAAATAACGCGCCGTCTGTTTATTCAGCTATAACCAGACTCCATAAAATTGCCCATCTGATACACCAAGATCCAGGCACCTGGACATGGTCCGGTTGGTTCTGGAATATAATTTCCGCCTGGGGATGGAAAGTCTTGTCCTTTCTAGGTATTACAGTAGCGATCATATTCAGCTGCTGCCTCTGTATACAATGTGGCCCTGCGATTTGCGGCATGTGTGCTACATCCTGTATTCCTAGTATAACTCCTAGTCCCAAGCCCCGTTCTAAATCCCGTTCCAGGATAATTCGAGACGAGCAAATGATACTGTATGAAATGATAGATGGTATTATGAATATTGATGTTTCCTGATGGAAACGTAGTGACAAGGAGGGAATGTGGAAAAGTAAATTTTGCCATGTTCTGTGTCCCTAGGTGCCATCCATCATATGTTATGTGTGCATGATTAGATATGCATATGCATTCCCCATGTCCGATTAATGACGCAATTATAGTTGTGTCCACCTCTAGTATGCCAGTTTCCAGTTCTCGTGAATACTACGAATATCAGGCCTATGTAAAGCTACGTTGCTACGTTTCTCAGTGTGCACGTTATTTCATTGAAAGTCCCCGTTTCTAGGCCTCAAAAGGGCCCGGACACCAGATTCAGCTCCTGTCTCCTGAAGCCCTCGCTGAGGAGCGATCCAGCCCCCACCTGTATCCTCGACCCTTCACTTACTTCCTGCCTCACAGTGCCCGGTTCAGCCTGGCTCAGCCTCTGAGTCTGCCAAGACTATGTTATGATTCCAGTTATCAGTTCAGCCCTCCTTCCCTGCATTCCTAAAAACTACTGAATCGCATCAATAGTTTCCGTCATTGTCTAGCCTTCAGGGCTCCATGTTAGAGAAATACTGTATTTAATGGTCATTTAATATTCTTCATCACGCACTACATGTAGAATAATGCATGCTCCAGTCTTAGAGTCTGTTAGCCTTTCCCCTCTTGACTTCTAGTTCATATCAACATGTTCCCTAAACATCAGATACTAGATAGGGTTTAGGTACATGTCGCTCCGACCCTCCAGACTTCAGTCTCTGCTCCTAGCACAGAGTTCATAGCCCCCAGCTTCTCCTAGTAATACGTCATTGCCAGTTTGCGCGCACCATTAGGTTAGAGGTCCCGGCTCCTCAGGTAGCCCCCTCCATGGTTTCCGCCCCATTCATGACATATTCTGTTACGTTTGCATCACATGTCTATGTATACGCCCTGTTACACCTCTTTTTCACCCTTATCTTTCGCGACTGCTACGCGTCACCCCTTCTGCTCCACCCACTGCTACGCCTATTGCGATGTAATGCTATGTGTTTGCGCTATGTATATATGCTCATGTACTGTTATTAAAAAGTTATCCTTTTCCTTGTCCCGATCCTGACACCAGCAGCGCTGCTGGGCCCTGCCATCCTATTCCTATGCAGGTTGTCCTGTTTCTGTCCTTTATGCTGTAATAAACCTGCGAAACTCCTACTACCTCGAATTTTGACTCTTATTTATTGAGCTATCTGTTATTCATTTATACATCCAAAAATAGGGTATTATTTATTTATTTACCACAGTACAATACCCGAATTTCTACCATGTTCTCTGAGTCAGTTAGGATTATAAGATGTAATAATCTAACTGCCCATTCTGGCCCATGGAGAACAGGTAGCCTTGCAATAGTGAAAAAGGAAAATGGATATAATTCACTATTAGGACATGCCACACACACCAAGGCATGTCCTATCTTATACTTACAATGCACCCTGCCCTTGGGCCTGCCATAGGGGTGTCTGATATGAAGAAAAGGGAAGGTTTAGGGACTGGCAAGTGGGTGCACTTGCCCTGTCAGCATGGCAGTACCAGACTGCACACAGGCTCTGCAATGGCAGACCTGAGACACATTTTACAAGGCTGCTTCTGTGGGTGGCACAACTAGTGCTGCAAGCCCACTAGCAGCATTTGGATTTACAAGCCCTGGGCACACTAGGTGCACTGTACTAGGGTCTGACAAGTAAACCAAACAAGCCAATCATGGAATCACTAATCCATACATGTATTTATAATAGAGAGAGCATATGCACTTTAGCACTGATCAGCAGTGGTAAAGTGCCCAGAGTCATAAAACCAACAAAAACAGGTCAGACAAAATACAGGAGGTAGGCAAAAAGTTCAGGGATGACCATGCAAAAAAAAGCCAAATCCAACACAACGCCCTACCAGCCAAAATGCAGGGTAGACCAATCACTACCTTGATGGGCTTCCCTGCTTTGGGTGATAGAACCTGGACCTGGCCCACAACTGCAGGGGCATACTCCAGTTCAACGCCAATCTGAACCCATTTCAATTCCTCTGTCCATATTTTCAGGGTCCACCAAGCTAATCCATGGGGAACCCTTCTCCTCACCTGTGGACACCACCTGTGCAGCATCTAACCTTAACTTGCTCACAGGTGTGTTCCAACAGACAGACAGCAAGCCACAGTGGCATCTGACAGTAGTTAGGGATGAGACCCAGACCATATGCCTTTTAGGGCTCTCAAACCTCTGTGGTGTCAGAGAGCAGGGGGCAGTAGCCCCAGGTGCTTGGCACCCTTTGTCCACTTTCCCTCCTGTCAGGTCCGGTATGACATCCTGACACTGACCCGCCAGCCCCAGGCCAGTCCCCGGCAGCTGGACAAGAGCCTGGGGTGAGCTCTCCCACACCCGATCCTCCTCCTTGGGGCTCTGTACCCTCCCACCTGGAGCGATACTCCCTTCCAGAATTGTCAGGGTGCCTGTAGCAGGTGACCTGCACAATTCGCCCACCAGTTTAGGGGTTCTATCCTGCAACTTGGCTTCCAGGTCAAGGGGGACACCCTGAACCTGGCCCTCCAACATAGGGTCTAAACCCTCAGGCTGCACCGGGATCAGAGGTGAGGACTCCCTCCCTCTGCACCCCCTTCCAGAGCACTGTGCCCTCCCAACTGAAGGGGTCTCCTAGAAGCTACCTCGGTCAGGACACTGATTACAGTTTCCCCTTCCTCCAGGTCAGATAACATCTGGACCTGGCTTCCCAACCAAGGGACCAAACCCTGTGGTTGAACACTTGTCTGGCAACCCAGGACTTTCTTGGGAGCACATATGCTCCCCCCGAAGGTGACACATAACTCAGGTGTCATGTGACAGTCTGCCTGGCGCAGATCTCCCGACCCCTGTCCTTCTGACAGTGCGCAAAGATGCCCCGGGACAGAAGTAGTGTCACCATGGTCATTCACTGGTGACGCAGCCCTTCTGGCTGGCCCCTGACACACTGGTTCTTCCACTGGGGACTCTTTCCCCCTCTCACCCCTCAGTCTGGACTTCTGTACCCTCCTCTTAGGAGTGGTACTGCCAGACACCAGAACTAATGGAGGCCTGCTTACAGACACTCCCAGTTCACCAGACACTCGGGGATCCCCTCAACGGGCGGCACATCAGGACAGCCTAGGCTTCCCACCTGGTGTTCCTTTAAAGAACCATCCAGGCACTGAGACTGGGTTTCGGGCACCTTGGGACACGCAACCCCACACTCACTCCTTCTCCACTGAGACAGAACGTGAGCCCCTAGACCCCTTCTACTGCAATGGGACTGCTGGGCTACTCTGCAGCACTTCCAGCACTCTGGGTCGGAACATACCTGAGCCCCACAGGGTCACTCCCCAATGCCTCTCCAGACCCTCTGGAATCCACCAAAAGGTCTGCCTCCAACGTGAGCTCCCTGAGGTTAGAGAACTCACTCTCCAACAGGTGTTGGCATAGCTCTGGAAAACAGGGACTTACAATATGCTCTCCCACAATTGGATTACATAGCCCCCTATAAGGGTTAACCAAACTATCCCTCACCTCACCATCCAGTGCCTCGCACACGTATTCCACACCATTCTCCTGAGATTGTCAAGACAGTACCTGACTGTCTCTGTCATTCAACCCACACTCTTCTGGGTGGTCTTCACACTCACATACCAGGACTTCAACCTTGGAGAAACCACTCTTCCTGCACCTCTCATCTAGAGTCAGTAGAGTACCCCTCCCACTACTAGGACCATGAACCCCTGCACCAGTTTCCCCATTCTCATCAGGGATGCTGCACACTACTGCAGCTACCTCATGTCCTTGAACCTCCTGGTGTATGTTAACCCCCTCCTTCAAGTCAGGCGCCACATCTCCGGGTGTATGTACTGCTCCCTCAGCACTGATAACTCACTTTTGCTGCCACCATCTGAGCTGGACTCCACTTCCAACTCAGCAAAGCTCATTTCCTGAGCAGCCCAAATTTCTTCTTCTCGGGCTAAGGCCCTCTGAGCCTCATCAATCTCTTTCAACTCTTCATCAATCTCTTTCACCCTCTGCTCATGAGCCAGAAGCCAGCTATCTTTTTCTGTTTCTCCCTCACCTTTAGAGAATTCCTCCTCCTTAGACTCAACTGGTAGTGTTGCCTTCCAGTGGGGTAACTCATACTGCAATAGGGATGCCTCTAGATACCCCCTGGACCTTCTCTTCACAGGCAGCCCCCTTTCCTTGCAAAATACATGTAGCTCCTTCATTGAGTAGACAAACATGTGCCAGAAGTCGAGTTCCATTTTGCAACAACTAACCAGAGTCATGGTATCAAAAATACTTCTGGGAGGGCACCCCGAAAACAGAAAAACAGTATGTGGTTGCGTTTTGGTCTGCACTCACTAGTAGTTTCACCAATCACTTAATATGAGTCACAAATGCAAGTCCAGAATCCTCACTGCTGACCACCAATGTTAGATTTGGGGGTCTCTAGTTGGCACAGGCAGGTACTTGTAACAGATAGGGACCCTTGACTCTTGTCAGGGTAGTGGGGTACACTCCTAAACTAACCCCTGCTCACTCCCTTGGTAGCTTGGCACCAGCAGACAGGCTTATCTCAGAGGCAGTGTGTAAAGCATTTGAGAACACATACAGTAATCAAGTGACAACACTACAGATGGACACCACACAGGTTTTATATAAAAAATAAGTATTCTTTATATAGACTTATCACAAGACCACAAACAACAAAAATCCACCATGCTGTTCTTAAAATGGTAGAAGTAGCTTAGTTCTATTTAGATCTAAAAATGCAATACTTTGAGTCAATGTACCTTAAGATCCGACATGCAGGGCAAAGAAAGTGTTGCAGGGAAGGTGATGCTGTAGTCCCTTACACGCAAGGACGATGATGAGTTGAAGATCTGGTGCAAAGAAAGGATGTATGACGTTACAACGCATACTTTTACAACGCATACCTTTACAACGCATTTTTTGCAATGCAAAATCCTTTACAACGCATTCCATTACAACGCATGCCATTACAACAAATTTTCTGAAAACTACCTTTACAACGCATTCCATTACAACGCATACTACCTTTACAACGCATACCAATACAACGCATACCATTACATTGCAAGTATTGGATAGTGTAGGGTAAAAATTACTATTCTAACTCCAGGGGTTGCAACAGTAGGGTAAGTGTTGGATAGTGTAGGGGTAAAAATTACTATTTTAACTCTAGGGGGTGCAACAGTAGGGTAAGTTTTGGATAGTCTAGGGGTATAAATGACTATTCTAACTCCTGGGGGTGCAACAGTAGGGTAAGTGTTGGATAGTGTAAGGGTACTATGCGTTTTAATGGTATGCGTTGTAATTATTAGGTTGTAATGACATGAGTTGTAATTGTATGCGTTGTAGTGTCATGCGTGGTAATGGTTGCGTTGTAATGGCATGCGTTGTAAGGGATGTTGCGTTGTAATGACTGTGTTGTAATGGTAGTGCGTTGTAAAAGTTGCGTTGTAAAGGTTGTTTCCCGCAAAGAAAAAAAGATGGCGCTTTCTCCTTGATGCAACACTCTTCCCGGTGAAGCAGCAGTATCTGCTGCGACGTCGATCCTCTCTCTCCTGGCGATGCGAGTTGCTTCCACAACAATGCGAGCCGGGACAGGCCCAGCGACACTCTTCCCGGTGATGTGGTGGCGTCTGCGGCGACGTCGATCCTCTTCTCCGGCGATGAGAGGTACTTTGTGTTGTGAAGTGGCAGCGGCAGTTCGGCAACCCGCTTCCTGTTCTTGAGTCACGTTTCCAGCTCCTTGCGACACTCAAGTCCTCAAAAAGTCCAGCACAACTGCAGGGATTTCAAGAAAAGCCTTTGGGAACTAATGGGTGAAGTCTGTTGTCCCTGAGACTTCAGCAGGAGGCAAGCTCTGTTCCAAGCCCTTGGAGATCCTTACAAGTTGATGAAAAGTACACAAAGTTCCTCTCTCCTTTCTTTGGCAGTCAGGGAACCACTGCAGGCCAACCCCCCAAGCAACACTTCAGCTTAGGGATAGTCTTTCCTTAGACTCTCTGGATCCACTCCTCAGCAAAGGTTTCTTCGTGTTGTCCAAAAGTGATCTACATTCTTGGGATCAGGGTTCCAATACTTCTACCCCCAAATCCTTTGTCCTCTGAGGGCAAAGGGGCCTTTGCCCAGTCCATACCAGTTCTGGAGCACTCTATTTACATGACTCCTTCTTTCCTTTCACAGTGCAGGGCAGAAACATCAGAAGCTCCACAGGAGATGGAGCCAGCATTGTGGAGAAAAGGCACAGCCCTGGAGCACTCTGTTGACATGATTCCTTCTCTCCTTTCACAGTGCAGGGCAGAGACATCAGACGCACCACATGGGGTGGAGCCAGCACTGTAGGGGCAGGCACAGTCCTATTCAGGTCCCATGTGCAACTCCTCCCTGCCATCTAGATGCAGATCTCTCTATTCACCACTGGGCTGACTCATCCTGTATCCTGGAATCCCCCAGCCCTGTCACTCAAACTCCAGACAAGGAATACACAACCTAGCAGAGGTAGGCTTGGATAGTTAGACAAGAAAACACTGACTTTGTAAAAGTGGTATTTTCAAACACAGAATGTTAAAATAAACTTCAATAAAAGATGTATTTTATTATTCTGACATCAGGCGTACTAAACTCGAATTTCTACCATGTTCTCTGAGTCAGTTAGGATTATAAGATGTAATAATCTAACTGCCCATTCTGGCCCATGGAGAACTGGTAGCCTTGCAATAGTGAAAAACGAAAATGGCTGTAATTCACTATTAGGACATGCCACACACACCAGGGCATGTCCTATCTTATACTTACAGTGCACCCTGCCCTTGGGCCTGTCATAGGAGTGTCTGACATTAAGAAAAGGGAAGGTTTAGGGACTGGCAAGTTGGTGCACTTGCCAAGTCAACATGGCGGTACCAGACTGCACACAGGCTCTGCAATGGCAGACCTGAGACACATTTCGCAAGGCTGCTTCTGTGGGTGGCATAACCAGTGGTGCAATCCCACTAGCAGCATTTGGATTTACAAGCCCTGGGCACACTCGGTGCACTGTACTAGGGTCTGACAAGTAAACTAAACAAGTCAATCATGGAATCACTAATCCACACATTCATTTATAATAGGGAGAGCATATGCACTTTAGCACTGATCAGCAGTGGTAAAGTGCCCAGAGTCATAAAACCAACAAAAACAGGTCATGCAAAATAAAGGAGGAAGCCAAAAAGTGCAGGGATGACCCTGCAACAAGGGCCAAGTCCAACAATATGCATGCTGTCTAGTGGCAGATTTAAATATCCAAACTCTATGATTTCAGGAGCCACATGGCTAAATTGAGCTCTTTTGGGTTTGGATGCCTGATTTCTCATTGGCTCTGTGCGAGAAGGCTGGAGTTCAGATGCAACTTTTGATGTGGAACCACTGATAGTTCTAACAGTGAGGTGAACCAAGGTTGACAAGCCCGTGTGGGGGCTACTAGAATAAGTGTAAGTGATGTTAGTCTGAGCTTCCGAACCAAAAACGGAAAGAGTGGGAGAGGCGGAAAAGCATTGACAAATAGAGAGAGGGTGTGAGATCCTGGAGGCGAAGTTTGGGCATTTTGCGGTTTGCACTGTGGTGAACAGATCTATTTGTGGGAATCCCCATTCTTGAAAATATGGAAGGAGAACTTGAGGATTAAGTTCCCTACGTATGTATTTGCTGTCTCCTTCTGCTGAGGAGCTAGGCAATCTGATTATTCACCCCTGGAAGTTGTTCTGACAGGAGACAAATTCTGTGATGGATTGCCCAACTCCAAATGGTCTGAGAGAGGCGTGGCATTTGGAGAGTGTGTGTCCCCCCTCTGTTTGTATATAGTACATAGCTGTCATGTTGTCCGTGCAGATTAAGGCAACTTTGCCTATAGGATGAGACTAAAAATCTTTGAGTGTTAGAAATACTGCTAGAAGTTCTAGATAGTTGATGTATAGATGTTTGTGCTTAGTGTCCCTGAGCCCTAGATTGTGTAGTCTTGGAGATGGGCACACCAACCTGATAGAGATGTGTCTGCTGTTAGCACGATCTGTGGACTAGGGTTGATGAAAGGCCGCCCTTTTGATAAATGTTGTGGATTTCACCACTGCAGAGAGCGATGGGTGCAGCTGTCTACCAACACTAGATCTGGTCATTGACCATGTGATTGAGTCCCCTAACATGCTTAGCATTCTTGTAGGGGACGCATGTGCAGTCTTACATGAGGCACTCTTGCTATACATGATGCCATCAACCTTAGCAAGCAATTGCATGAAGGTTCTGGCTGGTAATTTTTGATTGGCCTGAAACTGAAGTAACAGAGCTTGAATATGCCAAATTATTGCTGTATTGGGAGAGGCTAGAGCTTTTAGAGTGTCCAGAGTGGCTCCCAGATTAGATTATGTCTGTGAACACTTAAATTGAGACTTTAATGCATTTACCGTGAAGCCCAAGTGGTAAAGTAAGCCTATAGCGACCTGAGTCTGTTATAGATCTTTTTGGTGTGTCTGGCTTTGATTAGGCAGTCATCTAGGTACAGAAAGACGTGGATCTGTTGTCGTCTGAGATGAGCTGCCATTACTGCTAGACATTTAGTGAACACTCTTGGGGCAGTAGTTACTCCGAATGGTACTTTGAACTGCTAGTTTTTGCCTGCTATCACAAATCGGAGGAATTTGCGATGTTCTGGATGTATGGGAATGTGAAAGCATGAATCTTTTAAGTCCATTGTGGACATAAACTGGCCTTGCTAAAGAAGCACCTGTTGAAGTGTTACGATATGAAAATGTTCTGAGAGAATGTACTGGTTTAACACTCTGAGATCTGTAATGGGTTTTAAGGAGCCGTTCTTTTTGGGAATTAGGAAATATAGAGAATAAATCCTTGAATCTTGATAGTGTAATGGGACTGGTTCTATGGCTCCTTTCTGTAAGAGGGATTGCTCCTCTTGAATAAGTAACTATAAGTGGTCTGTAGACAGTTTGTAAGTGCGAGGTGGAATGTTTGGCGGATTGGTGGTAAGCTCCAGGCAATAACCATGACGGATAATGTGGATCACCCATTTGTTGTTGTAATGGATTGCCAAATGGGGAAAAACTGTTGAAATTTACCCCCGACAGGTGTTAAGTGTTCGGGGGAAAGTGTGGACGAGTCACTGTTTGTTAGGAGAAGGGGTGTTGCGTGCTGAGGCGCCTTCACCCCTACCTTTGGAATTATTTCCTCTATACCCTCTTCTATAAAAACCTCTAGAGCGAGAGGATTGGGTATTGCTTTTGTAAGTGGAAGCATTTGGGTTTGAGGATGTGGTTTTGGACCTTCCTCTGTAAAAAGAACGATGAAAGGAGCCTCTATTTGATGGGGACTGGAGCGCTCCCATGGACTTTCAAACTTCTGTATCTTTTTTCATTTTTTCTAGGGATTGGTCTCCTACAGGACCAAACATGTGTTCTTTGTTAAAAGAGGTGTTTAAAATGGATTGTTGTACTTCAGGTTTAAAATCTGAAATCCTAAGCCATGTATGCCTTCTGAGGAAAATGCTGGTATTTATCTCCCTATCAGTGGTGTCAGCAGCATCTAGAGCACATCTAATAGAAGAGGTAGAAATAAGTTTACCCTCTTGAACAAACTCTTTTGCTTTGCTGTTGTGTTCTTCTGGGAGATGTTGGAGCAGTTGCTTCATATCACCCCAGTGTGCTCTATTGTACCTAGCTAGCATGCCTTGTATATTTGCGATGCACCAGTGATTAGTAGTATTTCGGCAGCTACACGTTTGCCTGAAGAATCTATGAGCCTAGATTCTTTATCTGGTGGATGGGGATCACCAGAAGTTTGTGAATGTACCCTTTTACAAGCGTTGGATACTACAAGGGGGTCAAGAGGCAGCGGACCTTTAATAAAGAGAGGATCAGATGGGGAAGGTTTGTATTTTTTTCTACTCTAGGAGCCAAAATGCGTGCTCCCACTGGGTCTTTGAAAATGTCATTTGCATGCCTCATCATGCCCTTCAGAATAGGGAGTGTCTGACTTGACCTGTGTGTGGCCCTAATTGTCTCAAATAAAAAGTCCTCTTCTAACGTCTCTTTATGTAACTCCACTCCATGGTACTCTGCTTTTCTATCAATGAGTTCCTGGTAAGCTACATTATCATCAGGTAATGGAGGCTTTGCAGGGTAACGGTCTGGGTCATTGTCTAAGATAGGGTCAATGGTGTTATCCTTCCATGGGTCCACAGGCAAATTAATATCTTCCTCATCAATATCTCCCTATTCAGGCTGTGAAAGTGGAGACCCCGTAGGTGGAATGTGTAAAGCATCTAAATGTGGAGAAGAGGGTGGAAATGGAGGAGATGGTGGAGCAGGATAAACTGGGCTGGTAGTCACATCTTTCTTCTTCTTCAAAGGAATCTTATAGTGAGAGTCCTCAGAAGGAAGCTTGCATTTAACTGGAGATTTAGCATGAATATGTCCTGCATCAGGATGGATATCAACCTTCTTTTGTTTGGGATCCAGTTTAGGATTAACAATGTCCAAATTAGAGTGAAAAGGTTCAAAACTGCTGTCTTTTGATTTCAACACTGAAGGTTTCAAAACTGGGATGGACTTCCTTTTAGGAGCGGAAGATTTGGGCTCCGAAACATGCTTTTCTTTCGGCGTGGAGGATTTGGGCTTCAAACTGCAAGCTTTTGGATCTGAACAGTTTTTCAGTCGACTCGATCCTGAGCCGAGAGGCTTGAGTAACTGTTTCAGTGCCGAGCCAGAAGGCGGGGCGTCAGAAACATCGTTTTGGTGCCAACCTTGGTCAGAAGGCAGAGGTGGTGCCAAAGCCCTAGGAGTTTTGGGTATGGGCTTAAGGGACAAGAGGTAATTGCTACTAACGGCACCCTGTCCCAGAGGCACGTCTTCAGACTCCATGCCTATCTCGAGTTCCAAATCCAACTCTTGAACCGAGATGGCCTCTTCTTCTTCTGCTGCTGATGCTTCGACGTCTTCATGCTCGTATTCTCCACCGAAAATATCCAGAGGGTATTGTATATCCTGGCGTTGCATTTCACGACGTCGAGCCCATCTGTCCCAAAGAGTCATTTTGAAACGAAGTGATTTACAAGTGTCGCAGTCATCTTCTCTTTGCTCTGGAGACTAGCACAAGTTACACACTTTATGTGATTCTGTTTAAGAGTACTTAGCATGGCACCCAGACAGAATTCAAACGGAGTTCGTTCCATTGGCAAAAGACCAGACCGACGCGTCAGGCCCGAAGGCCGCCCGCAAAGTTTTCGATCGTAAATGAAGGATTCACTGACCAAAGCAATATGCGGAGAAGTAGGAACTGCTTATGAAACAATACCGTCAAGAGTAAAGTGGATTGCGCACCAAGGGGAACCCGAAGAACGGTTTCGAACCAGAGCGCAGCAATACACATCCAAACCCGATGGTGGAAAAAAACAATCTAACAATGGAATAAATGCCCATAAGCACTATCACCAAAAGGAGGAATACCATAACTTGTGACTCTAAAGACTTCATTGAAGTAAAACAATTTGCAAACATCCAGACCCAACACTAGATGGCAAGAGTATGCAAAGCATGTGTATCTACAGCACACATGACTCAAGCATACCTTTATTTTGCCTTGTTTTTCCATTTTCTGTGTGTGATGCAAACTGAAGCACACATTGTTTTGTGTCTCCTTTCCTGTACAAAAACAATCAATCGTGCAACACAAACACCATTGCACCATGGTGCAAGGATGCCTGTTATTTTTTTTAATTTTATTTATTCAGGTCAGCAGAAATACGACATTACACATTTGCATAATATTGATACCAGTAATCCACATTTTACAGCGTACATGGAATTTACTGGGTGCCATAAATATCGACATCATAAGCATGTTCCCAAAAATGTTATGCTGCTAAGAGAGAAAACATAGTGGATACATCCATCAATTCACTTGAGTCCCGGGCCGCCATCTGTCACGCCTCATTTCCCCCAATCTTTGTGTTACCCTCCACCACATCTGATACAGGGAGGTCCCACATTAAAGTTTTACTAAAACACTGCATAATATCATCAGTCATCATTTTGTGTAGAGCGAATAAATTGCACAAATGGTTCCAAAAAATCCTTAGGTCTAGAGGCCTGTGGCAACTCCGCGTATGTCTCAAGCATCTCTTTGCAAAACCTCATGTCTGCTACCCAATTTTGATATTCTACTCCTACTCCCTCAGCGTAGGGCGGTGCGTCTTTTGGCTAACAGCAATGCCACAGCCAGGAACTTACGTCTCTGGGCCAGCCGGAGCTTGTACATCCCCAGCAGGCAAACCAGTGGCTGAATCTGTATTTGCTCTGACAGCATAAGAGTCAGTGCGTTCATCACCTCCATCCAGTACAGTTGAAGCTGGGAGCATGCCCACTCCATATGTAAGAAATCAGCACCATGGGCGCCGCACTTGTGACATTTATCATCTACCCTCAGTCCATATTTGTGCACTTTCGCCGGTGTGTAATATACTTGGGGCCAGATGTAGGAAGGCATTTACCAGTCGGTAACGGCCGAAAATCGGTATTTTTGGCCGTTACCGACCGGTATTGAGCTTTCGGGATGTAGGAGACCGAAAATCCTCTGATTCTGTAAATTTACCGAATCGGTAAATTTACCGAATTGGTAAATTTACCGATTCGGAAATATTACTGAATCGGTAAATTTACCGAATCGCAACGGTTTGCGATTCGGTAAATTTACCGAATCGGTAAATTACCGATTCGGTAATTAAGAATTGGTAAAAATGGATATTGAGATGTAGGGAAGCTCTGAAATACCGAATTTGCTTGAAATTCGGTATTTAAGAGTCAGTATTTACCATGGATTGGGATCAGGTGGTAAACGGGTGCAACCTATAAAAATGGACCCAAAATGCAATTCTACTTGCACAATGGCGGCATTTTATGTCATTGCAAGATGGCTACGGCTACATGAGGAAGGAGAGAGAGAATGGCTGAGACAGGAGCAGGTCTACAGGCAGAGGGTTACCCTGTTCATGCTCACAGAGGCAGAGATACTGCAGAGGTATAGGTTGGATCCAGACACCATCTTGGAGCTCATCAGGGACCTCCAACCACTGTTGCAGCACACTACCCCAAGGGCACATGCTATTCAACCCCATGTGCAGGTGCTGTGCAGCCTCCACCTGCTTGCGTCTGGGAGCTACCAGAGCGTGGTTGCTGCGGTGGGTGGGGTGACCCAGAGAAGCCTCTTAAGGTTTTTCCACAAATTCCTTGACGCCATGTTACAGAGGATGGAGCATTACATATCTTTTCCTGCTACCCATGCTGAACTGGTGGAAACAAAATCAGAATTTTACCAGATGGCTCGATTTCCAAATATAATTGGCTGCATTGATGGCACGCACATTCCCATTTGTCCCCCTGCTACCACAGAATATATCTATAGGAATAGGAATTCCACCCACACCATCAATGTGCAGGTGATTTGCAATGCAAAGTTCGTCATCACTGACCTTGTGGCAAAATTCCCTGGGAGTACCCACGACTCGTATATATTTCAAAACAGTGGCATCTATGCACGGCTGACTGCAGGGGAAATTGGTGAAGGATACATCCTAGGTAAGACACAGTGCCTGACCCCCATAATACCTATTGCAGTAAGAAGTACATGTATGCATGTGAGTAATGTATTCCCTTTTCCTTTTAGGAGACAGTGCATATGCCCTCCGCTCATTTATACTCACCCCCTAACTCAACCCCTCAACCCCCAGGCAAAGGAGATATAACCGGGCCCACAAAAGCCCACGGAATGTCATTGAACGGACCTTTGGTATCTGGAAAAGCAGATTCAGATGCTTGCACAAGAGTGGAGGTGCAAGGCAGTATACCCCCATCACCTGCTGTAAGATAATTGCTGCCTGTGCTATGTTGCACAACCTTGCTGTTAAGAAGGGTACTGAGGTAGAGTTGTCTGACTACGAGGATCATGACGACGACAGTGCTGTGCCTGAAACACAACCTGCTGGAGTGTCAACACCAAGTGATGGCAGATACAGACGTGAGGAAATAACACGCAACTATTTCTGAGTAAGCGATGAGACTGAGACATATATTGAAAGCACGAGAATTTGTTTTATTTAGTATATTTCTAGGTATGTTAACGAACTAAAGTGCAACAGTAAGCATTTCACAGCAATGCTCACAGTGAGCAAACACACACAGACAGGTGTTGAATGCACCCACCTTAGTTGTATATTGTCACTAGGCAGGTTTAAATGGCACAAATGTGCAACAAAAATGTTTTTAACTGCAAATTGAATGTCCAATGGCAGTAGGCCATAGTATTGCCTGTTCATTTGCAGCCACGCTTTGCACTGGCAGGTGTATGTGGCTCACCCTGTTCAATGGGCGTTTGGCTTGTAGCCTCACCCTCTCGCCTGCAGCTCCTCCTTGTCTCTACAACATGGGGGCTTGCTGTGCTGCTCCTACTGGTGCTACCTTCAGTGTCCGGCACGTCAATAGCAGCAGTTTGTGCACTTTGAGCATTGAGTAGAGCCTCCAGCGCACCGGTCATTCCGGCTATGCCCCTTGTCAGCTGATTGCTGTTTTGAGTCAGGACTTCCTGACTATTCATGCTACGCCTGCTTAGCAGGGATGTGGTTGTTGCCAGGCGGTGGATAGACTTCTCAGTTCTCTCTGCGCGCTGCTTCTCCCTGCGCCTTGATGTAATTTCAGAGTCCAGTTTTGTGCACAGTTGCTGCATGGATTGGGTCATGTCATGTATGCCTGTTGCCATGCTCTTGTTAACTTCCACCAGCTCCCTGATGCCCTTACCAATTTCCTGCATGTTGATGTTTAGGTTTCGCATTTGTCTTTGACAGGACATCATGCCCTTGCCCTGCATCCTCTGAATCCTGACCATTGATCCCTCCAGGCCTTGGAAGACACTGGACCCCTCCCCACGTGCACCTGCACTCCTTCCTTGTACTCTGCGGCGTCTAGTGGTACTTGGTACAGGCTCTGTGCTGGGCTGCAGTGTGGCAGAGATGTCAGCTTCAGGCAAGTTGTGTGAGTCTTCACCCACCATTTCTCCAGCAGCTGTCTCCATTTCCATCAGTGGGGAAACTACATGCCTCCTGCTAGGGTGTGCAGCAGGTGTCTCAATTTCAAAGGATGCTGGCATTTCGGGTGACGATACCAATAGAGGGGACTGTGAAGGTCTTGGGGAGGCCTGCATTTCTTGACTGATGTCAGGTTCTTGGGAAGGTGGCTGCCCACTCGGTACACCTGTGTCCTGTGATGCACTGGGACCTGGCTCATGACTTTCATCCCTCTCGGGTGCCGTGCCTTCTGCCACCTGAGACTGCCTTCTGGATGTGTGACCTGTGGACATATGAGCACATATCAGCTAGGTGTAAATGTCTCACAGATACTACAATAAAACATATGAAATTGCACTTATTACATGCTGCCTGCCCTTCTGTCTGCAAACATTTGCCTAACTTGTTGTTTACAGTGCTGTCTGACATGCTCTTTCATTAACTGACTACATGTACCATGATGCATTGCTTCTGTTTTGCACAGTCACACTGGGACTGGGGTAACTTAGCTGCAAGGGGTGAGGGATGGACAAGGGTGTGAGGTGGATTGCTGTGCATGCATGTTACCTTTTTTAGTTGCAGCTTTCGCCGAGCTGTCCACTTCTCCCAGTCCATGGATGCTTTCTGGCTCGAAGGTTGTGGCTACCATCTCCTCCAGGTCAGTCAGGGGGGGTGCTGTGTTCTTTCCTCCGCCTGTTTGTGAGGCCTGTTTGTGGTGGTCAGCAATTTTTTTTTTGGGTGAGGCTCCTTAGGTCATAAAACCTCTTTTTTAAATCTTCAATGACTCTGGTGGGCACTCCCACTGCATTTACCTTCTCAAGGATTTCAAGCCAAAGCTTCCTTTTTGCTGATTCAGGCACAGAAAGGGACAGCCTTCCAAAAAGTCTGGGGTGCACCTTTACCACCTCCTCCACAAGCACCATGCTGCTGAATTTGAGCTTTCTTTTCCTTTCAGTCTGCTCTGTGTCCTTGCTGCTTGCCATGTTTAACTTTTAAAAGTGCACAAACTCTGTCTGCTGCTGCTCCCAGTCTCTCTGCTCCACCTGCCTCTCCAGAACTTTTTAATTAGTTGCAGCTGCCTGTGTAGCCACTTCCTGGAAGGAAGGGGGAGGGTGGTTGCACATTATTGGCTATTGTGTTAAGTTTCACTTTTGCTTGCTGTCCGATTTGGCCCATAGGGATGAATGGGAAATACCGATTCGGTAAATACCGATTCGGTAAATACCGATTCGGTAATTTCCGAAAGTCAGATACCGAATTTTACCGAATCGGTAAAAAATACCGATTTTTCACCTACATCTCATTTACCGATTTTTACATACTGAATCGGTAAAATTCGGTATTTAAGAATCGGTAAATGACATTTACCTACATCTGGCCTTTGATGTATACATTTAAAATGTATTATATGCAAATTACAATTTGATGTTAGCAGCTTCATCTGTACACAGCTGTAATCCTAGCCCTGTTGTGTAATGGAGTTACCAGTTTCCACCTCCCATCTCCGTAGTGGTTTATTTGGAACGCTGGCCTGTTCCCCCTGAGCCGCAGTGTATAGGCGTGTAACTAAGCGCTGGCGTGTGGGCGACGTTAACAGTATCTGCAGTGTGTTGAGTATCTGCAGTTCATCTGGGAATAAGGAGTACAGCTCCTTTATTGCCGCTCGCAGTCGCAAGTACGGAAATATTTTCAGAGGTGTGCAATGCGCGCTGAGGGAGATATCAGTCCGCAGTATAAATTGACCGTGGGGGAATGTATCACTCATTGTGCGTAGGCCCATTTCTCCTAACAAGGACATCATTTTCTGTTCCAGCATTACCGTTATGTGCGGGTGATGGGACAGTGGCCGCGCCGGCGCATATACTGGGAGCTCCTGTGCACGTTTGGCTAGCATATGCCAAGCCATCGATGTGCAATGCACTGAGTGGACTCCAGTTCTCGGAACCCACTGACACGGGTCCGATATATAGAGGTGGCCTCACACTGTCCTGTTCCACTGCTATATGTGGTATATGTCCATGTGGGTGTAGCCAATAATGTGCGTATTGATCCTGCGCCCAATAAAAATATATTTCAGATCTGATCCTGCAAAACCACCCTGTGTGTATGGTTTAGTCAGGTCACTCCAGCCCACTCTCGCCTGTTTTCCAGCCCATGTGAATCTCAACATGGCAGCGAGCAATCTGATGAATAGCGATTGTGTGAGCCGTATTGGTATATTCATAAAGAGGTAGAGGTATCTTGGTAGTAATATCATCTTTTGTATGGCTACTCTGTCAGCTAGCGAAAGCGATAGTTTAATCCACCTCTCTGTCTGATCTTCCAGTTTGGACATGGCCCTGCCATAATTTTCACGTATCACTGTGTTTGAATCCATATGCCAAGATATTTCACGGGTTCGGCTTGCCATAACAACGGGTAATCCAGAAAAGGCTGTATTGTGTTAGGGATTAATGGTATCACCACTGACTTATCCCAATTTATACTGAACCCCGAGTATCTTTCAAATTGAATATATTCTCTAATGAGATCATTGGGATTGATATTTGGGTGCCGGACATATAGAACCATATCCTCAGCATACATTGATTTGCCAATTGGACGCAGTCGGAACTGTAGGGCAATTTCCGCATGTTTTTGCTGTATTTTGCATGCAAGGGATTCTAACGCCAGTGTAAATAGGAGCGGTTAAAGGGAGCATACCTGCTGAGTCCCACGGCCTATCCAGATTGGGTCAGATGTATTGGCATTAATTCTTAGTCACGCACTGGGCTCTGTATACAGCAGCGCTATACAGCGCAGGAACGGTTCGGGAAACCCCATCCTTTGCAGTACTGTGAGCATAAATGCCCATTCCACTGAGTCAAATGCTTTTTCATCATCTAAAAGGGCCGCAGGAGCAGGAACCTCTGGGTTTAAGTGGTGGAATAACACAAACTTGGACTTCACAATTTGCGTAGTAGACTTTGTGGGTATAAAGCCAACTTGATCCGGCAGAACCAATTTGCATAGTAGTGGCTGTATTCTTGTGGCGATAATTTTAGCCAAGATTTTGGCATCCATATTATTTAAGGACAGGGGTCGATAAGATTTGCACGTCACCCGGCCTTTGTCTGGCTTGGGGAGGGTAATCAACAGCGCCTCACGCAGTGACGCTGGCAACTCACCCTCCTCATAAGCCTCCTCACACATTGCAGCCAGGTGTGGGATTAATAAGTCCCTGGATTGTTTATAGCACTCCCCGGGGAGTCCGCCCAAGCCAGGAGCATTATTATTTGGGAGAGACTTAATTACGTCCTTTTTCTCGTCTTCAGTGATATGGTGACAAAAATATTCCTGGTGTGCATCGGACAGTCATGCCAATGCAACATCATCCAGATACTGGTGTATCTCAACAGGGGTCGTGTCAGATCGCACAGAGTAGAGAGTAGCGTAGAATGCAGAGAAACAATCAAGTATCGATGTAGTGTCGTATACAGTTTTACTGTTCATGTCCGTGATCTGAGTGATGTAGGTCGATGTATGTGCAGAGCGTAGTCAATGTGATTATGCTCGTCAGGGTCTTCTTCCCTCCCCATAACTGCGCACAGTGTACCTAGGAGAAATGTACTTGATCTCATCATCTGCGAACTCATTGTATGTGTCTAATTGCAGCCTAATTTTCTCCAGTGTCTTGGGGTCTTGCGCCTCCGAGAATTCTGTTTCTAGCTGTTTAATGTCTCCTTCAACCCTGGACAGCTGCTGCTGGATATTAGTATTCCAGCGTGTTTGCCTATACAGTGACCTCTAATCGTGACCTTAAAGGCCGCAGATAGAGTCTTTGTGCTATTTACAGTGCCTGTGTTGAGTTCGTAATTACTCCAGTATGGCCTAGTGTAGTTCCGAACAAAATACCTGGCCAAAGAAGAGCGCTTTGCTGTAATCGCCATGTAAACTGTCTTGGTGTATGCATGGGGATATTGAGTTCCAAGTGCACTGGTGCATGATCCAACAGTGTCTTGGGCATGTGTTTAATCGATGTGGTCCATGTGAAGACCTCCTGCGTGGCTATCCAGAAATAGATTCTGGACCATGTATTATGAGTGGTGGATGTACAGGTGGCCTCTTTCTGGTATGGGTGTCGCTGGCGCCAAACATCTGTCAGTGCCTATTCTTCCGTGCCTTCTTAAGTACCTTTGCCACCTGTTGCCCATATCTCTCGTTCCCTGTGGCTCTGTCCATCGAGGGGTCTAAGCATGTGTTGAAATCCCCGCCCCATACTACTGCCTTGGGTGTGTGAGTGCGAAGCTTGGCCAAAATTGTAGTGTAGTTCCTATATTCCCAATAGGCTCAGCGCATTGGAGTAATATACACTATAGATTTGACATAGGACTGAGGTCATTATGTCTCTATCGAGTATACTAAACTTAATTGTGTGTGTGCCAGCTAACTCAGAGGTCACTAGAAACTTTCTTGAATAAACAAGAAGGGATTAGTCTCTGACAACCGCATAAACGTGACAACTTTGTTTTCCCTAGGACCGGAACAATATCTTCAGAGTCGTGGAAACAATAGATAACTATTTAACTCAGTCAATCGTGCATGCTTCGTTTCTATAGAGTTGCACAGAAATAGTGAGACAGGCGTTTCAATAAAATGATTTATTGAACAGTCTTATTTCTCATGCAAGAGATATGAACTGCTACAATCGTTAGACAGACTGCAAAGTATAATACGTACAGCGCAAACAGTAGTATAAAATAATACTTTAATAGCATTGTCTGTTGCTATGACATATATAAAAATACATACATAAATAACACAGGCTAAAATACTCAACTGGTGCTTCTAAAATACACCTACTCCAATGTACCTAACCTAGGTGTAGTGATTGCTTACAGGCAGAAGAAACGTCTTGATGTAGTTCCCTTTTTCTTGCTAAGAAAGTCCCACGGCCTATCCAGATTGGGTCAGATGTATTGGCATTAATTCTTAGTCACGCACTGGGCTCTGTATACAGCAGCGCTATCCAGCGCAGGAACGGTTCGGGAAACCCCATCCTTTGCAGTACTGTGAGCATAAATGCCCATTCCACTGAGTCAAATGCTTTTTCATCATCTAAAAGGGCCGCAGGAGCAGGAACCTCTGGGTTTAAGTGGTGGAATAACACAAACTTGGACTTCACAATTTGCGTAGTAGACTTTGTGGGTATAAAGCCAACTTGATCCGGCAGAACCAATTTGCATAGTAGTGGCTGTATTCTTGTGGCGATAATTTTAGCCAAGATTTTGGCATCCATATTATTTAAGGACAGGGGTCGATAAGATTCGCACGTCACCCGGCCTTTGTCTGGCTTGGGGAGGGTAATCAACAGCGCCTCACGCAGTGACGCTGGCAACTCACCCTCCTCATAAGCCTCCTCACACATTGCAGCCAGGTGTGGGATTAATAAGTCCCTGGATTGTTTATAGCACTCCCCGGGGAGTCCGCCCAAGCCAGGAGCATTATTATTTGGGAGAGACTTAATTACGTCCTTTTTCTCGTCTTCAGTGATATGGTGACAAAAATATTCCTGGTGTGCATCGGACAGTCATGCCAATGCAACATCATCCAGATACTGGTGTATCTCAACAGGGGTCGTGTCAGATCGCACAGAGTAGAGAGTAGCGTAGAATGCAGAGAAACAATCAAGTATCGATGTAGAGTCGTATACAGTTTTACTGTTCATGTCCGTGATCTGAGTGATGTAGGTCGATGTATGTGCAGAGCGTAGTCAATGTGATTATGCTCGTCAGGGTCTTCTTCCCTCCCCATAACTGCGCACAGTGTACCTAGGAGAAATGTACTTGATCTCATCATCTGCGAACTCATTGTATGTGTCTAATTGCAGCCTAATTTTCTCCAGTGTCTTGGGGTCTTGCGCCTCCGAGAATTCTGTTTCTAGCTGTTTAATGTCTCCTTCAACCCTGGACAGCTGCTGCTGGATATTAGTATTCCAGCGTGTTTGCCTATACAGTGACCTCTAATCGTGACCTTAAAGGCCGCAGATAGAGTCTTTGTGCTATTTACAGTGCCTGTGTTGAGTTCGTAATTACTCCAGTATGGCCTAGTGTAGTTCCGAACAAAATACCTGGCCAAAGAAGAGCGCTTTGCTGTAATCGCCATGTAAACTGTCTTGGTGTATGCATGGGGATATTGAGTTCCAAGTGCACTGGTGCATGATCCAACAGTGTCTTGGGCATGTGTTTAATCGATGTGGTCCATGTGAAGACCTCCTGCGTGGCTATCCAGAAATAGATTCTGGACCATGTATTATGAGTGGTGGATGTACAGGTGGCCTCTTTCTGGTATGGGTGTCGCTGGCGCCAAACATCTGTCAGTGCCTATTCTTCCGTGCCTTCTTAAGTACCTTTGCCACCTGTTGCCCATATCTCTCGTTCCCTGTGGCTCTGTCCATCGAGGGGTCTAAGCATGTGTTGAAATCCCCGCCCCATACTACTGCCTTGGGTGTGTGAGTGCGAAGCTTGGCCAAAATTGTAGTGTAGTTCCTATATTCCCAATAGGCTCAGCGCATTGGAGTAATATACACTATAGATTTGACATAGGACTGAGGTCATTATGTCTCTATCGAGTATACTAAACTTAATTGTGTGTGTGCCAGCTAACTCAGAGGTCACTAGAAACTTTCTTGAATAAACAAGAAGGGATTAGTCTCTGACAACCGCATAAACGTGACAACTTTGTTTTCCCTAGGACCGGAACAATATCTTCAGAGTCGTGGAAACAATAGATAACTATTTAACTCAGTCAATCGTGCATGCTTCGTTTCTATAGAGTTGCACAGAAATAGTGAGACAGGCGTTTCAATAAAATGATTTATTGAACAGTCTTATTTCTCATGCAAGAGATATGAACTGCTACAATCGTTTGACAGACTGCAAAGTATAATACGTACAGCGCAAACAGTAGTATAAAATAATACTTTAATAGCATTGTCTGTTGCTATGACATATATAAAAATACATACATAAATAACACAGGCTAAAATACTCAACTGGTGCTTCTAAAATGCACCTACTCCAATGTACCTAACCTAGGTGTAGCGATTGCTTACAGGCAGAAGAAACGTCTTGATGTAGTTCCCTTTTTCTTGCTAAGAAAAGGGCGGAGAAACTACTACTACCAGAAGTGTATGGGAGTGAAACGCAGGGCGGTTACTCTATATTAGCACCTGGGAAAGGTGCTTGACCATCCTCCTACTGAATCAGGAATGGCGGATGGTGTGTCCCCGCCGGATCTCAGCTTAAAGAGTATCACCGCTGATCAAGAGCATGCGTGATCAGTTTTCTTCCTGCTGCAAGCCGCTCTACTGACGTCCCGTACCTTGCTCATTTGAGTCAGCTCTGCTCCCGGAGAACTACCCGGATATTCCTCAGGTGTCGGGAAAGGAGTGCGGGCTCGCCGCCTCCCTCTAACTTTTTTTTCTGTTCCTTCTGTGGAATCCTCGGAGCGCTGGTGCGCCTTTCATTTTGTTTCATTTGTCTTCTCACGAAAACATTTCAGGCACGGAAACTGTGAGCGCATGAAAGCCTTTGCATTTCCCGTTGCGCGCGGCGACTCCAAGGCTTGATTCCATGAGTCTGACAATGCAGTATGTTGTGGAGAGTGCGTGTCTGACAGTAACACTTGTGTTTGGGGTACAAACATCCTGAGTTATTATCATTTCTTGGTCTATGGTGTTGTGACTAACAATACCAGTATTTCTCGGATCCACTCGGTGAGTGAATACCAGTAGCTTTCCTCTGGAGAATACCTGAGTTGACCCTTTTCTGATGATTTTATTTATAAACATTGAGAGGAACCGAAGTATTTCTTGACTTTATTTCCAGACTACGCTGTATAGAAACTTGGTGAGTGGGGTAGGTGGATCAGTGTAGAGAGAGTTGACAGAGATAGGGAGCGGTGTCTAATGCTTGTCTCCTTGCCTTCCTGTTCTGCAGTACACACCTCCTCAAGACGACCTTGCTAGCCTCAGACCAGACCTTGAGGGAAGTACAGGAATTACAGCCAGTTTATTGTTTTATCCACTTCCCTTTTCACTTGGGCACAATTTCAAGCAGTGGGTCTTCCTCCACTGCAGGGAGTTGCGTCAGAGGGAGTTGGGGGGATATTCGTCCAACATCGTCTCCGCTGGTCACAAGGAACAGGTTAGTGGCGTACATATATTCTTGTGCTGCTGACAATCGCGACACTAGGTCTAGTACCAGGGAAGAAGTAGGTGCTGTCTTTAGCATAAGTTTTAGTTCTGCCAAGAATTGCCAAAGGTTTCTCTAGGTTTTAATCCGCTCCATACCTTAGAATGAGAGAGGGTGATATCTCTTTCACAGGACTCGTTTTCTTAACACCCGGCAAGTGGAGTCAGAAACACTGGAGCTGGATTCTCTGCAGGAGGATGACAGCTTCTAGTCAGTGCATCAGCTGGAGAGTTTGCTTCCTTTAGCACTTGTTGTAACGAGCTGCGTCGTGCAAGTAGGTAGTCGAACTGCACCAAACCAAACCGTGCATTGCCATTGCAAGTGAAGGTATATTTATACCTTGAAGGTGTTTTGGAATGCCAGTCTTGACGTAAAAGTCGGGCATATGAAGGTCATGAATGAACTCCTAAGGAGTAGATGTTCATGCACAATAAATGAGTTCTTGGAGAAATCAATATCCAGGCTAGGGGAAGTCCCTTCAGCTTAAGAGTCTGGTTTTCCAAGAAATCATTGTGATGTAGATGAATGAATGGAAGTAGCCATGCCTGTATTTGGGTAGCATGGGCTATGCCTAAATAAGGACTGGATTTCTATGCCTATATAAGGGCAATGTGAATTGATTGTACCTATATAAGGGCATGAATCGGGAAATTCATTTGGAATCCAAAATCGAAAACAACACCCACTCCACTTTCTTATGTACAACGTTACTAAATTCTAAACATGTTTAAACATATCTAAAACATATCTACACATGAAGTGTGAAAACCCATCCAAAATACATATAAAATGCATTAGAACTGGTTGTACACATAAAAAGTTGCATAGGTGCTGTACGCATTAAAGCAATGTTTCATTCTGAGCATATTTTTACATTTGAATGCTAAATGAATGAAGCACGAAAATATACATTTATGAAATGGCTTGTAAATACAGAAAAAAACATTTCATGTCAGATTACATAAAACCTTTTGTTTGTTGACAAGGTCATATATTGTCTCTTGGAAGTAGTCAAAGAATTCTTGTTCTCTATGAATAGTTCTACTATAAGCAGATTATTTGTGCCCAAAAATAAACAATACAAATTTGGAGAAAAAAAATGTATCATAGGAAAAAGTTCTTTGTTTTAAAAAAAAAAATGAAGGCCAAATTCTAAGTCTCTCAGAACACTGTGCAAAGGTCAAAATTCAAAAGTCAGTGTTAGCGTTTGGAGTAAACATGAAATCGTCTGAGTCTGTAAAAAAATTGTCTATCATTGCAGGTAACAGTTGGATTACCTCGTTTAGAAGATTAACCGCACATAGATGTGAAGCATCACCTTCAGCATTGGTCGCATCAGCAATGTCCGAATCAGATGTTACCTGTGTGCCTGAAGTTTCCTCTCCTACCTCAGCATCAGCATTCTGCATCTGTGAGATCTCAATGAATGCCGTCATCAGAATTGGTAGCCGCTGGGGACAACACATAGCATGGGCCGTTACCGTGTCCAGCAAAGTATCAACATCCGTTGGGATGACTGATGGGAGTGTTAGACAGATGTCTAGCATGCATTCTTCTCCGCATAGCAGGCGGCGTAGAACAGGTAAGATGCAATCTTGCCAGATTGGTCTGAATGACAGAAACGATGTGGTATTCAATTCTCATAAACAAGTTTATTCCCAAAATTTGGATGATGCGCTCACGACTCTTCATCTCCATTAGAGCTCTCTCTATGGTGCTTGGAGTGGCGCAGATGAATTGGCTCGCCATATTGTAGCAGTAGGAGCAAAAATAGTATCCCTGCAACGAGTACCAAAAATAGAGGGAGTCCGCCAAACACAGAGTGCACGAACTTTGGAAATATTCCTAGGACTGCTTGAAAAGGTTCTAACAGTCCGGAACATACATTCTTATATAGATGGACAATACCGCTCGTATCAGACATGTTTAACCCCTTCCGTGATCGTGACGGAGCACTCCGTCACGAGCCACGGACGCGCTGTGCTGGTGACGGAGTGGTTCCGTCACGGTGTGGCCGCCCCATCCACGCTGCAGGAATTCCGCGACTGCGCTGGGCATTCTATTGAGCGGGCGGGGCACATCGTCACAAGCACAGCGCGCCCGTGGCTCATGACTGAGTGGTTCCGTCACGAGCATGGCCGCGTCGCGCGGCCCCTCCTCCCCTCCAGCGCCACAGCGGAATTACCACCGCAGGCAAGGGGTTAAGATACGACTTAACATTTCCACGAAATGTATAGGGCAGTTTGTAGTTAAAAGCGCATGTATCTCGGCAGAAGTCCTGGAGATCATAGGTCTCTTTGGCTGAGGTCAGTGGCACAGTTTTTTGCAAAACAATGGCTTTCATTCTGCTTAGAGTATCAATTTGGATAGAAGAGATGCTCAGTGAAGGCCATAACGGCGACTCCATGTCAGTCTTGGTTTTAGGAAACAATACTTGCATACAGCAAGTGACCCTGGCCGACACAGTTTCTAGATATGGTATGCCTGGCAACATGCCACAGCAGCCGTGATCATTTAACACAAGGTAACTCCCATTTGAAAGTTGTCGAAATATTGGATCAATCACTGAATCTGGTGACCCTTGCAGGTGGCAGGATAAATTGTTAGAGGAACCATTGCAGACTCCGTGTAAGTTGATACCCTGACAAGTGAGAGAACCGCTTAATGCGTTTTCACAGTTTTTACTGCTAAGAAACACTTCACTTCCCCCACTCCAACATCTGAGTGTGTATGGTAATTCCCAGGATATCTTGATGTATTCTTTGCCCAACCTTTCATATGTGCCTGCTGGTATGCGTTTTAGGCAATACTGAAAATGGACAATGATAACAGGCAGAGTGATAGTTCCATGTATAATCCATTCAGGAGCTGGTTTCTCTGCTCCCGTAAATGGCATCTTTTCAGTTTTTCAATGCTCAGCACCGTAGAGTCTGCTCCCCTTTGTGCCAATTTGATCTGTTTATCTGTGAGATTGAATTCTGAAAACAGTGACGTGGTATTGATTAAACGCCAAGGCACATAGCCTGAACGAAGGTTTTGCAACGTCCAGCCTAATAGCATGATAGAACGTAATTGCGACTGACCACGTTGCAACATGACCATGACCAAGTCCTGTTCCATGATGTCTATGGCAGAAGACACTGTGCTGTCCAATAAATATATCCTGGATGACAGAGTCGTTAACCCATAGTCAACTACAGAGAGAGTTTTCTCTAAATTAATACAATCAATTTCTCATATTCTTTCTGCTTGTGTAATCTTCCATGATTCATTATAAGCAGCATATATACTGGCATATATAAAACGTTTATGACGCAGTTTTCTTGGTCCTAGCAAGAATTATCTAAGGTCTGCGCCATCTTTAAGTAACGATAAGTGATGTTTTACATCCCTAAGTGTAGATCTTTGAAGCCAATCAAGGCAGAGTTTCCCTACACTGTATGTTGTAACTAATCCTGGATGCTGTCTTTGAACATATCTTGGGCTGACCTATTGTATTTAACCGGTAAACATCCTTTACAACGCAACTTTTACCACGCATTGCCTTTACGACGCAACTTTTACAACGCAAACCATTACAACGCATTGCGCTGGGGGGCGCTCTAGGATAGGGAATAGGTTTAATGTACTATCCAACACCTTCCCTACTATCCACGGGGACTGGAGTTGGAATAGTAAATTAAACTATTCACTATCCAGCGCCCAAAAGCACTATGCGTTGTAATGGTATGTGTTGTAAAACTTGCGATGTAAAGGTAGGCGTTGTAACATCATACATCCTATTTAACCCCTTGTGTTTTGTTCAGGAATCTATCTTGACAGTTGTTTGTGTCTGTGGGCCAGATCAACCATTTTTTTGCAATCTGGATCTGTTCTGTTGTGAAGCAAAATAGTATGTACATCGAACTCCCCCTCTGAAGTGTCTTCACTATCAGGTGTAGGTGTAGGTATGGATGGATTGGTCATGTCTTTGATCTTGGCTAACCCAAGGCAAGACGTCTGTTGGACAGTGGCATTCAAAAACATAATTTGCTCAGGTTTTATACAAGCTCTAAATAAAGCTTCTAACCCCTGCACTTGCCAATCTTTCGTACCCCAGACCGTTTTTGTCTCAATGTTATCTTTCCAAAAGTCAAAACCTAGTCCCGACAGTTGGGCATAAAAGGCTGCAGACTAAATCTGTTTTGTATTGGTCAACATACTTTTCATTCCTGTTTTGTTTACATTTCTAAAGGAAAATGATTCTGGATTTGATACATTGAACCTTGAAAAGTATGGAAACTTATTGGCAAATGTTTTTGAGCTACCCTTTGGTGGCGTAGGGCAATGTTCCCATCGGTTACACATATATACATTTCTAGGCATTGTTGATTCGTGCAAGAAATGATGACCATAGTGATTATAAGAATACATTTGTTCATAGTCTGAAGAACCTTCTAAATATTCATGATTTGTGAACACTGCAGACATTTCTCAGTCTGACATCATATTAATAACAGTCGCAAAGTCCCAATTATCAGAAAAGGTACTACATGAAACAAAGTCACTTTATGAAATCTTGAACTGGTATGGAATCTTCAACAACTCCGACGGGCCACAAATGTCATATTCTGTTCTGTCCGAAGCTATACCATCAGGTATAAGAACGGCTGTGATGTTCACTGCTGACAAGTCTCTTTGTTCACGATGAGATGATTTGTGTGGTTTGAGGAGTAAGTTGATGTTCTTACTTGCTGTGTTCATTTTGACATATCTTCCTTTGATCAGCATACCCAGAGTTATCACCAGAGTTAACCAAAGTAGAAGAAAAAATATTCCCAACACAATCCAAAGTTCAATCCATGGTGAAACCAGATAAGTCTTTTCCAGGTGATGAAAAGTGTCAGCCGAGTGCTGAGGCCACATCCAAAGGAACCTTGAGCATGAACCCACTACGACCATGATATATTTATAGTTGCCATCCCTTTGTAAGGGACCGCAGTGGTCCAGGTAAATGCAAGCTAATGGCTTATCTGAAATTAACAGGGACGTCTGCGCAGGACGTTTCACTGTCGATACTTTCATCTTTTTTAATATTTCACTATCCAAAACGTAATTTCTGGTTTGTATCCTCATGTGTGGCCACCAATATCTTTGTTCTAATAATGATACTGTGGCGGAAACACCTGCATGTGCAGAGGCGAGCCCTTCATGTGCTGCTAGGATTAGTCCTAATCTATGTTTCATGTTTGGAATTACCCTATCCCTCACTCCAGGGATTCGAGCAAACTGAACATTGTTTGCATCAGTTATATATGAGTATTTGAGTGGAAACCCTTTTGGTAATGCTTTACCACTGTCTTTGATTGAAGCATTGACAGCCAGCATTATTTCACTGTATATTTTCGTTTTTGAATGAGTGATTGCAGCTACGGAAGCTGTTTGCCCAGCCCCTTTCGCAGCTTCATAAGCCAATGAATTCCCTTCAGCGTGAATGCCATCACGTTGATGACTCAGCGTATGTATCCCTTGAGTGTTTTGTAGTCCTTCTCATAACTAAACTACTTGTTCCCAAAGAGCTTTATGCTTTATTGTGCCACCTTTTGCATCTTTGTACCCGTTTCTAACCCAATTCTGTAAATATTCATTATAAGATTGAACACAATAGAAAGATGAGTGTGTGGAATTCGCGATCCGTATTCTCAAGCGCCATCTTGAATGCTTGTAGTTCAGCTCGCTGAGCTGGACAATCTCCTAAGGATTGACTTTTAGTGACCACTGGTCGAAATTTGCCATCGCGCCAACGACCTTTATCAATTGCGCACGCTGCACTATAGGCTTGTTTACCTTCCGTAGTGGGTTGAGCTGATCCGTCAGTATAAAATATACATTCATTCTGGTCAAGAGGCAGAATTTCAGTAGGCAGAGGACATTCATATTCGTATTGTAGAAATGTTTCTGTTTTCAAATATGGATCACAAACGTATTCAACATCGTTTGCAGCAAGAGAATTAACCTATTGTATCCATCTCGGATGTAATGCTTTAGCATTTGGAATGCTTGCTTTTGTCACTGCCTCCAAGGCAGGTACAGGTGTCACACCCATAATTCGTTTCCCCTATGCCAGGGCTCTTTATTTTGCTACAGCCGTATGAACAGCTGTCAAAAAAAATTCAGTCAAAGTGAATTTCATTGCTGCTTGTGTATACAAATGTGATTTGTAAGCTATTGGTATTTTTTCTCCTTCATTAAAAGTTAAGTAGGTTAATCCGCATTGACCCAGAATGATTCAGATCACTAAGTTACGCACGTTTCTGCATGCTTGTAAATGTTTTGTTGCTAACATGTCTGTTTGAAGTTAACTCAAAATTTATGTGTGTTTGTGTGTCCAATGTACTGTTTTAAAATCAGGTTTGATTAATTCATAGAGAGTTTTAACCCTTTCTGCATAGGTAAGAATGTAAGTTCTTCCAAAATTTAGTAAACCTAGAATCGACTAAGTTTTTCAGTGTTTTTGGAGGTTGGAGCAGCGCACATTTCTCTAGAAAGTTTGCTGCCAGGCTTTTGCCTTCACTTGATGACTCATACTCTAGAAATAGGACATTGAGAAGGGCAATTCTCGATTTCTTAAAATTGAATTTGTTTCCTTCACAGGCGAATCCAAGTATAATGTAGTTCACTCTGTTCAAGTGCCTATCCACGTCATCATCTGTCAGATAGATGTCATCCACATATGACAATGCTTCATCATCATAAGTTTGTAGTAACTCTGTTACCCTTGCTGAGAATAACCCAGGACTATTCTTGAATCCTCGAGGGAGACGACAGAAGTGACCCTGTATCCCCATTATTGGGAAAGCGGTCAAATACCTTCTTTCAGGTGCAATATTTTGACAAAAGAAACCGTTAGAAATATCTAATTTGGTTTTATATTTTTTATGCACAATGTTATTCATCAGTGCTGCACTGTGTGCATTCTTCAACGCAATGTTTTGCAACAAGAGTTTAGGGGCCAGATGTATGAAGCTCAAATGGGTTTGCAAACGCCGAAATTAGCAGAATTTCGGCATTTGCGAACTCATTTGAGCAAAATGGTATGTATGTAGAAAATTTCAGTGCAAAATAAGGAATCGCAAATTTGCGATTTCTTATTTTGCGATTGCATTTAAGGAATCTAAAAATTTGTGATTCCTTAAATGCAATGTATGAAGGAAAAAAAATTGCTAATTGTCCCTAAGGAATTTCAAATTACCACCAACTTCAAGTTGGTGGCAATTTGCGAATTTCTTGAAAAATGCCCATTTTTGCATTTTTCAAAGTGCCATGTGATGCACATACATGCCCTTAGGACATGTATGTGCACCATATGTGCACCCATGCTTATTTCAGGGGTGCAACAGGGTGTGCTTTGGACACCCCTGCACCCTTGAAATTATTCTCAATTTGCGATTAGCAAATTGCGAATCGCAAATTGAGAATAATTTCACATTAATTCCTATGGGCCTCCTGGCCCATAGAAATGAATGGGAAATTATTCCTTAATTGCGATTAGCAATTTGCTAATCGCAATTAAGGAATTTTAAGAAATCGCTAAAAAATAGCGAATTTCTACATACATACCATTTTGCAATTCTCAAATAGCAATTCCTTAAAAATCGCTATTTGAGAATCGCAAAAGTGTATCTTGATACATCTGGCCCTAGATGTCTGTAATCCAATACTAGACTATATGTATTGTCTGGTTTGGATACAGGAAACAAAGGATTGTTCATTGACGAGGTGCATGTTTAATCACCCCTTGGTATTCAAGTTGATCTAATATCTCCCTGACCTGTTTTTAGTTTCTTGCTTAACTGGGTACTGCCTTTGTGCAGTTGGATTTTATGGTGAGGCGGGTCCTCATCCCATCCCACATGATTTTTGTATAATGATGAAGCCTGGGCCACTGCCCATTTCCTGGCATAAGTATATTTCAAATGAATTGGAATATGGTTAGAGAAGGCTGGCATATTGATTTCTTTGCCATGTGGGCACTCCCTGACAAATTGAGATGGCCAGTCCTTTTCAGCTAAAGTATGTCATAACCCTTAGAAAGTCTCTCCCAAAAGAGTTCTTTCACTTTTCTTGGTATGTCTTCCTCCATCCAGAGTGTTATTTCATATAACTTATGTGGAGAGCTAACCCTGGTATCTGCAGTTTCAACTTGAATGAATTCATTCAAGTCCACTGTCTCCAGAAGACCCTTCAGGTTCTGGCGAGCTATTGTGACTTCTGCTGCGCTGTCCAACATTGTCTGAGCCCATTCTCCATTCTTGAGTTGTGTCCTCAAGATCCTCGGCATGTCTAATTTTTAGACCTGCTACCTTCTTTTTGGTGAATTGAGGTTTCTTGTTTTTCTGAATGTGTTGATCGTCTTTAGACTTCACTCGTTCTTCCTTGTTTTCTGACCATCTTATTCTTTTGGATTTCTGTGACGAAGTCTGAAAGGTACAAGAAGAACATGTATCAGTATCTTGATACCTTTCAGATTTTATCAAATTATCTTTATTCCGGAGGTTATACCTCCTTTCAGAGTGCTTCTTTTGAGCAGACATACCTGTGGATTGAGAACGCTTCTCTTTGGAAGTTTGTTTGCTATTTTCCCACTTCTTTTTAGAAGAGGTAGGAGTGTTTTTAGTTAAAGACCTTTTCAAGACTTTCAGACAGTTGGGGTTAAACTGTATAATTCTACTAATCTTTGTATATTACTAAGTAATTCATCATCCGACATTGCTTCAATGTCAGGGTCAGGTGTGTAGCCGGCTATGGCCGACCATGTTGCTCCTGGTCTACCTAGTGGACCGAGCCTGGTAATGTGATTTAAATGTTTTAGGGTGCCTTTAAACCGAGCTCATGCTCCTGGTATGTGAGTGGAATTTCAATATCCTCGAAAGGAATATATTCCTCTGTTGGATCATCTTCTTTGTAGAAGTGAAACAAATGTGTTACTGGATTTGCTTCTGGGAAGACTATCCATGAATAGAATACCTCTGTCTGTTTATATTCATGTGCTCTATCCCAAACACTGCCCTACCACCTCTCGATGTCAGGCCATGTTTTATAGTTTTATAGTGATGGCTTTCCTTAAATTTGGAGGAATGATTATAGCATTCTCATCAGTTTCTTGGAAGCCCGTGAAGTTAAAAGTTGCATCGGCTTGAACAGCCGAAGTGCCACCGTTTTCGGTGTTATTATCCCCGTTTAGGGACATTTTTGTTTAGTGAAAACTGCAGAGCAAGTTTCAAGGAAACAAAGATAAGGTGCACAATGTTTTGGAACACTGTATCCTTCAACTTTGAACAAACCAAAAACTAATGCATAGGATTTTTCGTCCTACTCAGCTATGGCGGATATTATCACCAACCCACTCCAGACGCCTATTGGAGTATTATGAGTATGGGGTCTCTGAGAAAAGCACTAAATTAGTGCCTTACCAAACCGTTGGGCGCCATGTAGTGTAGTTCCTATATTCCCAATAGGCTCTGTGCATTGGAATAACATACACTATAGATTTGACACAGGACTGAGGTCAGTATGTCGCTTTTTTTTCTTTTTTTGCTTTATAGTGTTTTTAATCGTTAGTGTCATTTTATTTTTCTGAACTGCTCTAATTTTCACTGACCTGTCTAAAGCTGGGTCTAAAAGCACATTTAAATCCCCTGCCAAAATTAACGGATCTGTAAAATGTAATAACTCAGAAAGGAGATCTCTAAAGGGGGCTGCCACTGTAAATTTGTAGGCGTGATATTTATTTTTGGCTATGGCCCATCTCCCCATCATGTCCACTTTATTGCCCTCAAGGGAGATGGCCAAGTTGTTTTTTTATGACTATCGCCACTCCCTTAGTTGGCGTTTGTTGCGTGGTGCATATGGCCTCTTGAATCCAAGTCCTAGATTGCACAAAGCTCCTATCTCACTTTCCATCAAATGAGTCTCCTGAAGTATAAACATATGTTCTGGAGAGTCTCTTAAATATTGGACAATCTTCTCCATCCTGTATTTAGATCTTAACCCATTTAAATTCCTTATTTTTTTTAAGAGGATTTGCAGAAACAATTTTCATAAATGCATCTTATGTACATGACCTTTAGCATCCAACTATACAGGAGCTTAAACTTCAATATTTTGCATATATATATATACATAGTAAATCAGATAAGCCAAAAAAAAAGAAAAGTAAACAGAATACATGAACCATATACAGGCATTTTAAGAAAAAATAATCCTAATCATTGGAATGGTCCTACTATAGCCTGTTCATTTATATACCTGTTTGCCTGAAAACCCATTTTTCCTGGGGAGACCAGATTTCGTTGCCTCACTTTTGAGCACCCCGACCTTCACATTTATATATTGACTTCTCCAAGCTTGAAATCGGGGAGGATCTGAATCTTTCCAGTGAGTAGAGATAAGAAGTCTCATTACGGCTATCGCAATAAAAACAAACTTGCTCCTATGACGGCCACATTGTATATTCTCGTCACATCCCATCAACATTAACGTTGCATATATTTTAATAGGATACTCTACGGCTGCTGAGAGGTAAGTTTCCATTTGTTTAATTAGTGAATTTAGGTGCCCGCAGCGATAAAACATATGGATTGTATCTGCTGGTCCTTGTTTGCATCTAGGACCCTTATCGTCCTCTCTTTTCCCCCAACGATAAAGTTTCTCGGGAGTGTAATAGAGGTCATATAGTGTATAGTAGTGCTGGGCTTTCAAATTTGCTACAAGAAAGATCTCACTAGATAGATTCAGAGAGCGACATACATCAGTGTCACGATCTCCAGTTTTCGCTACCAATTTAGCTTCCACAGCATCCAAGTCATCTGGTAATGTGCCAATTAATATTTTGTCTATAGTCTTAATTCTAATCTGAGGTTGGAGGATGGTTTCAATTAAGGATATCCTATACAAAGAAAATCCCTTCTCCTTTGTTTTGTTCAAATAACTCATAATCTGTCTATATTTAAACAATGAGCCATTAGATATACCATATTTGTGCTGGAGCTCTGAAAATAGCAATCTTTGTTCGCCTAAATATAGCTTGCCCACCGGCAATATTCCCTTTTCCTCCCACTGTCTAGCCAATTGATCATATATAAATGGTGGATAGCCATAGTGGGGTATATCTGTTATATGCCGGAATATTTACTAACTTCTTCATCCTTTTCCAGTTTTGCAAAATTGCTAACATTATCTTGACCTTAGTTTTTTTGTAATAGCTTGGCTCAATTTGTCGAAAAAGTACACCCTGAGCATAAATTCCTACAGCTAACTCATATATTGAAGGCAGATAATCAACTCTGCTATACTGTGTACCTACTACACCTGGGGAAATTACAAAAGCCATTTGTTGTATAAAGCAGGCATAATAGTAGAATCTGATATTTGGGGCAGACCATCCTCCTTACTCCTGTTTAGTGTTAGGAACTTGAAAGATCGTCAAATTTTAGAGTATCTCCAAGCAATGCTACTAAAAATGCTGTCTATTTTCTTTACAAACTGTTCTTCGATTGCAACTGGTATGGATCTAAACAAATATAAAATTTTGGAAACATGATCATTTTTAAAATATTACAGCGTCCGATAAGTGACAAGTGAAACCTGTTCAACCAACAGAGATCTGTGCTAATCTTATTGAGTACTGGTGTCATATTTATTTTCCAGATAGTATCAATGTCCCTGGTGATTTAATACCTTGATAGGTTACTTCCGCTAATCTTCGAGGATCATTGCACACAGTATTGACATTAGATCAAATTTGAGTTTTCCCTGTATTTAACAGGTACCCTGATTTTCTGCCATATTCCTCGGCTAATTTCTGAATTTGCACAATTGCCTTTTCCGGATCTGTTGTTACTATAGCCAAGTCATCAGCGTAAGCCAATATTTTTGTCTCCTGGCCCTTACATTGTACTGGGATAATCGTCTGATCCTGGAGAATTTGCTCTATAAAGAGGTCAATATACAGAGCGAACAATATGGGGGAGCAGGGACAGCCCTGTCTCGTCCCTCTTGCGATCGCTATAGAGGCTGATTCCTCCCCATAATGTTTAATCTGGCAAATGGCCGATGATACATTGCTTGTACAGCTGTTAAAATACCAGGTCCAAACTCCCTTTGTACCATAGTTGTCCACAGGTAGGGCCAAGCCGCGCGGTCAAATGCTTTCTCCGCGTCTAGGAGGATCATAGCCATCTTCTCACCGGTTGCATCGGTAATATCTAATAGAGCAATCGCACGTCTAATATAATCTGTTGTACCTCTCATTGGTATGGAACCCTGCCGCCATGGGGAGACAAGATGAGCTATGATACTCTCTAACTGGGTAGCAAAAATTTTCGAATATATCTTTGTGTCTGTATTCATGAGAGATATAGGTCTATATGAGGTGGGGTTATCGGCAGGTTTCCCTTTTTTAAAAAAAATCACTATATCTGCCCTTTGCCAGGACTCGGGTGGGGTCCCATTATATTGCAAGTCCGCAAAGCAAGAACCTTACCGATGGCTTCACCATACTCATACCCTTCCGATTTATGTGCTTGATAGATGCCAGCTCCCTTCATAGTATAGTGGTTATTTATTTCAGCCTTGATAATTGCTATATTTTGGCATACTGTAGTTTCTTCACTCTCTTGATTTTGACTAACTGCCTCTGTATATTCCTTTTCCAGCTCTCCAATTTGCTTATCAACTTATTGATTACACTCTTTTCTTGTTTCCTAGCTTTACCTACAAAGCTAATCGTCTCCCCCCGAAGTCCAGCTTCAAAACTGCCCCAAACAACATAACGTGTGGAGCTAAACTGATTATTCTCATAATATTCGATAACCCATTGTTTTATATCTGCTAGATAACTTTCATTGAACAGCAATGACCTATCAAACGTCCATTTTATGTTCGGATGATCTAGATTTGAGAGTGTCAACCCCATAATTAAGGGGTTGTGATCTTAAAATAGTTTGGGCAGTTTCTTTATATCAGTTGTTGAAATAAAAGAGGATGATACCAGAAAATATTCAAGCCTATAAAATTTCTTATGGGGGTTTGAATAATATGTATAGCCAGGGTCTGATAGGTGTTTTATCCCCAAAACATCGCAAAGATGGTAACTGCTTCGTAAAGCAGAGAGAGCATGATGTAATCGGGATTTTCTTCCTTGATATCTTTGGGTACTAGCAAGCCCACTTTCATAATGAATATTGAAGTCTCCACAGAATATAAACGGGCCAGACCATGATGCTGCCTCGATTTCTAAATTATTAAGGGTCTGTGGATCATCCTCGCTTGACCCATATACTGTACATATGGTTAATCCCATAGGAAGTTGGGCAATAGCCCACCTTCCCGCCCTGTCACCCAATGTCCGTATGGCTATCCAAACCGTGTTTTCATATGAATTGTAGTCCCTCTGATGGTTGACGTCTGGGTAGAGCATGTCAAAAGATTATAACCTTTTATAGCAAGCATGTCCCAACTCCCCCACAGGATATGCGTTTCTTGCTGACATATTATATCAGCATTAAAGCTTCTCAGAATTTCTGCCACTCTATTGCGTTTTTGTCTATCATTAAGACCACCTACATTGACCGAACAAATAGTAATTTTAGCCATTTAGTCTGTACAGTTTCCTCTGCCTTAATCTGCCTTGCCTCCTGATACAGTTTATTTTAAATTCTTTTTTACTTACATCTTTTTTCTCCCCTGTTTTACTTGTCCCTTCCCCATCACCCTTTCCAATCATTCCACCATCTTCCCTCTCCTTCCCCCACCCTACGGCTGTGCCCATTACCTTACCCTTACCTTCCCCTAGATTCCCTCCCCCCACCCTTCCCTTACAAAAAGGCATTGAGACTGCTAGTGATCTACTAGTAGTCTGCTGTGATGGTTACTCCCCCCTGACCCCACGATAGAAAAGCCACAGACAGTAAAAGCCAGTAGAGATTCAAAAACATATACTATAAAGATCTAAGAGAGAGAAAAGAAAAAAACATACATGTAACCATGCACCCTAGTAATCCCAGGCTCAATCTTGACATTACTTAGTCTATAAATTTAGGTCCAGCTCTCTAAATATTCTGGAGCTTTGATTTCTGAGGTAAAAAAGCAAACATGTTCTCCTTTAATTATTTTCAACCAAGCAGGATGCAACAAAAATGCCTGTCCCCCCTCGATCTTGCACTAGTTTAATCATTTGTCGAAGACGCCAACGTCTTTCTACAGTAAAATGGCAATAATCCGGTTGTACAAAAAAAGTATAATCCCCGCCACTACGTTTTGTTGTGGGCTTTGCTTTATCATAAACAGCCTGGCGAAGCAAAAAGTTACTAAAATAGATAAGCATTGCACAAGGTTTTAAATCAGACTTTGAAGATGATTTGAGATTAAAGGGAAGGCGGTGAGCCCTTTGAATGTCCAGTTCCCAATTCTATCCTTCGAGTTCTGGGAATGCCTTAGGTAACACATAAACCATATATCTTTGAGCATCTGCTCCTTCTCTTCCTTCTGGCACACCCAAAACTCATAGATTATTACGGCGCTGTCTATTTTCATAGTTCTCAAGCTTCCATTGTATGTCAATCAGCTGCGCATCATGTGCTATAGCGGTCGTGCGTGCAGTTGCTACGTCAGCTTCCAATGCTTCCGTCCGGGTTTCAAGTGTTGTAAGTCGTTCATTAATGGCTGCACACGATTTTGCAACTTTTCTCACTGCCCCTTGGATTTTAGGCATTGTAGTCTGCGCACGTTTGCTGTCTTGGTGTGTCTCTTCACGGTGAGAAAGTATACATTGAATAACAGTATCTAAAGTTGGAGGCGCACCAGAGAGAGTATTTTCTGTTGAGGGTACACCAGATAGTTCCATCTCAAACTTTTCTTTTGTGGACTAGGATGGATTGCCCTTCTCATCGTTTTGTGCGCCATGGCGGTCATACCTTTTTTCCCCCCTATGTCCGAGTTCTCCTCACTGGAGTTCTCCTGTGACTCAGAGGGTGAGCCAGATACTGACCAAATACCATCAGAGAATGAGTAGAAGTCTTGCTCACTATGATTGGAAGACGCTGCATAATTGTTGGCCATTGCCATAGCCGTAGTGCATCCTGGGATATTAACGGGAGTGACAGACCCTTTAACATTATTTTCTGTGATTCCTGGGGCTGCAATTACTTCTCCATTACTGAGAGCTTGTATCTCAAACTGTAGACAGGCAGTGGTATCTACAGAGGCGGGGAGCTGAATATGCTGACTTGACTGGCAGAGTTCAATTGTTGCATTGTCACACTCTATTCTTCCGGCCAAATACGGACTTTCATCAATGACAGGGGGTTTTAACATATCCTTTCCCCTGGACTCATCTTCTTTATCCATACTCCCCCCCACCTGGTGCCGCTCACCTGATAGTTCTTGTTGCTGTTTTGGCGCTGGAGTCGCACGCAGCATTTCAAGCACCGTGGGCTCAGCTGTCAGCGGTGTTCCAATCCGGGTTTTCTTTTCATCCTGTTTTGTGCTTACGGCTGTACCGTTTCTTTTCTTTACTTCTTTGACCCCCAGTTTAGATTGAGGGTCAGCAATTATACTTGTTTTAGGGGTTAATCCAGCCCCTAGCGCCAAGCACGTCTTTGCTTTTACTCCCGCTGCAGATATCTTTGGGCCATAATCAAGCAGCACCTCTGCCGAAGCCGAGAGCACTGCAGGCGATGTTCTCCTTCCGCTTCACCAGACGCCGATACCGAGACCGCCAGGCAAGCCAGGAGAGTCTTCACCAATTCAGCCCGGCAGAGTACCACTCCACGCAGGGTGGGGCCAGGACAATGCTCGAGGTTTCCGAGGTACGGAAACAATGTATCCATTCCTGTTTGCCGGATACTTTGTTTTTTGCACAATACCCCGACTCATTTCTCCTCGGAAAACTTCTATATTCTCTGGCGAATCTACGTTTATTCTCACTCACTTTTACTGCCGCATTTCGTCTTAATGCTTATCCGTGGTCAGAGGGGAGCGAACGGCTGTCTTACTCGGCCGCCATCTTGCCTCTACACCGTGGTCAGTATGTCTCTATCGAGTATAATACACTTAATTGTATGTGTGCCAGCAAACTCAGAGGTCACTAGAAACTTTCTCGAATAAACAAGAAGAGATTAGTCTCTGACAACCGCATAAACATGACAACTTTGTTTCCCCTAGGACCGGAACAATATCTTCAGAGTTGTGGAAACAATAGATAACTATTTCACTCAGTCAATCGTGCATGCTTCGTTTCTACAGAGTTGCACAGAAATAGTTAGACGGGCGTTTCAATGAAAGGATTTATTGAACAGTCTTATTTCTCATGCAAGAGATATGAACTGCTACAATCGTTAGACAGAATGCAAAGTATAATGCGTACAGCGCAAACAGTAACATAAAATAATACTGTAATAGCATTGTCTATTGCTATGACATATATAAAAATACATACATAAAAAACACAAGCTAAAATACTCAACTGGTGCTTCTAAAATAAGCCTACCCCAATGTACCTAACCTAGGTCTAGTACCAGGGAAGAAGCAGGTGTTGTCTTTAGCATAAGTTTTAGTTCTGCAAGAATTGCCAAAGGGTTCTCTAGGTTCTAATCAGCTCCATACCTTAGAATGAGAGAGGTTGGTATCTCTTTCACGGGACTTGATTTCCCAACACCCCGTAAGGGGAGTCAGAAACTCTGGAGATGGATTCTCGGCAGGAGGATGACAGTTTCTAGTCAGTGCGTAAGCTGGAGAGTTGGCTTCCTTCGGCACTTGCTGTAGCGAGCTGCGTCATGCAAGTAGGTAGTCGAACAGCACCGAACCATGCCGTGCTTTGCCATAGCAAGTGAAGGTATATTTATACCTTGAAGGTGTTTAGGAATACCAGTATTGACGTGAAAGTCTGGCATATGAACGTCATGAATGAACCCCTAAGGAATAGATGGGGTCCATAGACATTTCCAGATACTTTGCAAAAGAATAAATATAGATTAAATAGTTGCTATATTCCTTGTCCAGCTGGACAGCATTTAATGTAAAATAACAAAATTTAACAGTAATTGTTATGCAAATTCAAGTGGGACACCACAGATGTCCTACTACCACACTTAAGACAATCAGACATAAGGGGAGGGGTTTGAGGCAAGGGAAAGAAGGTCTGTGAATCATGCAAATTACCAGACTAAAATACAAGGAGTACACTATTGCTTGAAATTATACATTGTAATTATAGGCATATAGTGTATTATTGTCGATGATGTTTCGATCCCTAAGTGAGGATAGAGGGATCGTCTTTAGGACATTAAATTCATGCCTTTAAACATTTCAATTTTGTGACATAGACCACAACTGTGGGGTAATTAAATATAAAACAAACCGCAAAATGGGGAAGAAAAGGAGGGACAACATTAAAATTGTAGAGTTAGAAACGGGCAAGGTAAAATTGCTGACATTAATACACATTTGCGATAACGAGGTGACAAAAATGGGCAGCCTAAGTTGAGTGACTAGTGCAAAGATAGGTGAGGACTTGTGGAAATAAATCCAATGGATGAAGAGAACCATGCGGGGCAGCTGCGTGCATGGGGGAATTACAAGCGAAGTGTGGGAAGGCGGTATTTCAGGTAGTGCCTATGATGGTAGGAGTGGAAAGAGTTGTCAAGGCACCCGAAGAACAATGGTTCATCATCCAGATGGTCTCGTATGTTTTTAGATTGTTTTAAAGCAAATAAGGGTCTCTCTAGATCTAATCAGCCCGCATTGATAGTTTATGTATAATTCTCTCCCACTTGGATCTTCTACTAACTTGCACGTAGTTACCGTCTCTCTCGTACGGCCGCCCGGTCCTACACCATTGTTCTTCAGGCGCCTTGACAACTCTTTCCACTCCTACCATCATGGTCTTTTGGGATGGACACAGTTCTCCCATACAGGTAAAACATAGGTGCAGGCCAATTGCAGATCTCTGGATGCAGGATAGTTTAAGGATAGTACAGCGCCTGAAGGAGCATGCTCAAGAAGCAGCCATCTTCGGTCTTGGCTAGCTCCGCATCCCCAAGGGCGCCTGTTTTGGCACATGGCAGCCCATTGTGTACCCGCGGAGCTAACAAGGACCTTTTCTTTTGGTGCAGGGCAATTCAGCAAGATTCCTTGCTGCGTGTGCTGTGCCAAAACTTCTTAAATGAGGCCCGTAGTCTTCTTTGGCAGCTTCCATTCTCTTTTACTTTGTTTAGGATAAATAATGTCACATTTGTTTTCATTTTTTTTGTAAATAAAGTTAACACCACAACAACTAAATATGGTTTGATTTTTTTCAACACCATAATTGTTATCATAAACTACAATACAACAAAAATACCACTTCAAATCAGAAATCACTCCTCAATTCTTGTAATTTCTCTGATTTAGAGGGACATTTAAACATTCACTGATGGAAAGCCTAAATTCCTGGGACAGCGAAGGCTCAAAGTTCAACAGCCCTGCAGCTGTCCAACCACCAAATGTAGTCTTCAATATCGTTGTGGCACTGAAAATTCAATGCAAATGCTTATGCACTCATGGCAAAAAAGAGATACACGGGGGGGGGGGCGCATGTTATGGCCCCTCTCTAGGCATCTTTTACTTTCATAGAATCAAACTCATAGAAAGTTTGTTTCTTTCAGTAAAACAAAAAAAAATCCATGCCCTTGATGTGCTGGGAATGTTCTTCTAGCATGAAAAATGAAGAAAGGAAGGCCTGCCCTAACCAGGGTGGGATTTATACTGTTCAGAAACCAGAGGCCATCTGTTGGATGGATCACTATTCAATATTTTCCCTTGGAGGAGATGGCTGAGGCTCCGAAGTGCCACATTCTGCCACACTCTAAATGAGGTCCCTAAATGATTTTTAACATGATTTAAAGCTTATAAATAATATGATTATGTTGTCAGATATACAATTCATGGTGAATTGGCCATTATTATAAGATCGGGTTAAATCGGAACGTTAAAACTAATATGTACACAGAAATACCTAATGTGCTAGATTTTGAGAACATGGGGCCAGATGAATATAAGTCCTATAAGGAAATGATTTTTCAACAGCAGACTTTATTACCAGATTGTTAAAACTGCAGAGGTGCTAAACATGGAAATGCAGGCCCAAACCTACTAAATTGTGATGTAACACAACGCAGCAAGGCAAGCTGGTTCACTGAGTTGCGCCAAAGCATGCTGTAACCCAGAGAGGAATCTCAGTAATCTGGACAACAATATTTGGAATGAATGAATGAATACACACTTGTGTAGCGCATGGCTACCCAAGGGCATCCTAGCGCTTCCTGTGACACCTTATCACTCACCACTGATCACGGAAAGAGAAATGTCTTAAACTGCTTCCTGAACCTTGGATAGTCAGATTCAAGACGAATATAGTCTGGAAGCTGGTTCCAGGACTTGGCTGCATTGTATGAGAACCGCCGACCTCCAGTCCGTGACCGTTTGATCCTAGGAACTGCAAGTAATAGTTTATTATTAGATCTTAGAGTCCTATTGGTGCAATATAATTGCACCATGGACTGAAACAGTGGGGGCCATTACCAGAGATAGACTTGTGGACAATGCACATTGCCGTAAAACTGATTCTTTCCTGGACAGGAAGCCAATGCAGCCGACTGAGCAGCAGCTTAGCAGAATTACGTTTAGGAACATCCTGGGCGATCTGTAGTATCTTAGTGGTTCCTTGTGGCGCAACCAAATAGACTGCATTCGCATAGTCCAGCCGGGACAAAATGAGAGCTTGGACCAACATAGGCCTGGCGTCAAATGAAAGAAGAGGAAAAATCTTCCTTATCAACCTGAGAAGTCCATAGCAGTTAGCAGCAACTTTACGTGCTTGGACTGTAAAATTCAAGTTGCAATCAAACCAGACACTCAGACTCTTCATTTGTTTCTTCGGTACAGGAGGGGGACCAAGACAACTAGGCCACATAGGATCTAAATTCATGGGGGCAGCATGGCCCAGTATCATAATTTCTGTCTTGGCGCCATTTAATTAAAAAAGGACAGATCCATCCACTCAGAGACTTTCATAAGGCAGGAAGTTAAACCCGGCTCAGATTTGTCTTGCTGACTGAGAAACACCACCAGCTGGGAGTCGTCAGCATAAGTAACAGTATGGATCCCCCAGGGAAGAACCATATCCGCAAGGGACCTCATGTAGATTTTAAGCATGGTGGGACTCAAAGAGGATCCCTGGGGGACTCCATACTGTAAAGGGATCTGCTTCAAGAGAACATCTTATTCGAAGACAGCAAAAGATCTGTCTACAAGGAAGGACTGCAGCTGTTTCAGGGCAGTGCCAGATACCCCCACCTCCCTGAGTCTTTGGATCATAATTTGATGGTTCACGGTATCAAAGGCTGCGCTGAGATAACAAAATGAGAGCAGCACAGCCTCCGTTGTCCAAGATTTTTCTAGAGTGGGATGGAGGCAGTTATTTTCCTCAAGTAAGGCTGCCAGTAAGGAGTTGATATATTTTTCTGCTAACTTACTAATTACTGGCAGCAAAGAAATGAGGCGATAGTTGGCCCAATCCTCAGGGTCTAAATTGGACTTTTTCAGAAGAGCTTTAACTCTTGCGTGTTTCCAGAGAAGAGGGACCTGCCCCATTAAAAGGGAGGAATTTATCACGTCCTGAATAACTGGGGAGACTATCTCTGAGACCAGATTGAGAATAGACGGAGGGGCGGGATCTGCCGGGGATCCTGATTTAAGTTGACTCAAAAGTTCCTGCAGGGAGGTCGGGTCAGCAGGGGAAATTTCTCCAGCCTGACTTGTTGTGTGGGCAATAGAATATTTATATCCAAATTATTTTGGTGGAAGGTAGAGTAGATGTTGTAAACTTTAGTGGAGAAGAAATTTGATATTTCATCACAGCGCTTTTGAGCATTATCACATTCAATAGGAGGAGTAAGAAGGGATTTCACAATTTTAAAAAAATCCCGAGGGGAGTTTGATGCAGAAGCAATTTTTCCATGATAATAGCTAACTTGAGCAGCTTTTATTTAATTTTTATAAAGCTTAAGCGCTTCTCTATATTTACTCTTGCTTGTCTCTGTAAAATCCTTCATCCATTTCCTTTCAAATTGTTTACAAGATTTTTTAAGCTGTCTGAGTTTATGAGAGTACCAAGCCTTCTTATTGGGTCCTACTCAATGGCATGATTCTTTCTTAGTGAGAAGTGAATCCAAGGAGGACTCCAGCCAACTGTTGAAATTATCATTAGCCATCGTAGGATCAGAGTGAAGTACAGGAGTAGAGTTTATTAGATTGGTTGCCCAGCTTCCCACAGAGAGTTTGGACCATATGCGGACACATTTGTTAGTTCTAGCAAACAGCTGCAGCAAATCTTGTGGGGTCCAAATAAATGATAATAAAAAATGGTCAGACCAAGGAACCGCAATGGACTTAACCAAAGTAATGTTTGTAAGATTCGTAAATATAGGATCAAGCAAATCGCCTAAGTTGTGGGTAGGGATGGTCACTATTTACTTGATTTGAGTTGGAGATGATATGCCTGCCCAATGTCCTAATTTCTTGTTATTCAAATTATGTCGACTCAGTAGGTCTGAGCTGGGTCAACTTGTGTGGATAACGTTCCCAAAAATACCCACACCAGAGAAACCCCAAATCCACCAATCAAACTTCATCAGGGGTCCAACCCAAACCCAAATGTTATTACTAAACGGGTCAGTTCACAATTGTGATGATGACACGTTAACAAATCATCCAGGGGGTGCTAGGATTTTACCCAAGTTCGAAGAACACAGTAACATCTGAGCAAATTGTGGTAAGACCAGCTGGGTCCCCAATCACACAAAAACATTGGTTTCCGGAATGGAGGTATCAAAAACAATATGGAAGCTAGGTGAGTGGAACCTATGTATCTGTAAAGGCTACCAAACAAACATTTTGCATGTCCAGCCGAACTTCACAAAGACTGTTAGAAGTCGCTCATCATTGCAATGGAGCACTTTTCAACTACCTTCCTTCAAGCTGTCACACCTAGCCTCATAAAAGCTGGTGGATTGAGGACATTTCTTTGTTCTATTTGTAGAGCCAGGATGAGGCAAAATAAAATGAGTATATTGATTTAATGCTGCACAATATACAAAACATTCTGCCACATATTTCAAGCTCCAGTCGGCCTCTCGTACAGTCCAAATTTGAGTCTCAGATAATCTATTTTGAAAGGCTTTCTTATCGTAAAACTATATGAATGGTTCCCTGCTTTTATGTAAGAGTTACCCAGTCAACTAAATATGTGTTGGCTCTTAAAAGTTAAAAGATCTGGTTCAAATGATGTGTTTCACTGTTCTTGTAATGGACCAGTCTTACATATAATATACCTCACGGCCAGAGACTTGCTCTCTCCCGCTGCTGCTGTGCTGTGCCACTGCCCTTAGTGCAGGTAGGGGTTCAAGCTTCTGTCCATACTCTGTTGTGCCTGTTCTGCTGCCGTGCTGCGCTTCTATTTGTTGACTGATGCCTTATTGTGCCTTCTGTTAGATTTATTGTGCCTCCTGTTTGCCTTATTGTGTCTTTTTCTCTTTGTTCTGTTGCACTCTCTGTCCGTTTTTTCCGGCTTCCCTCTCCCACTGCTCTGTGGCCGCATGCAGCAGGCATGCTGCTGGTGCGCCGAAGGTGCTACCAAATTCAAGCCCGTCTGTGCCCGTCCACGACCTGTGCCTTTGACCCTGGCTCAACGACCATCCACTGCTACTACGACAGCTGCCCTCCCTGCACTCAACAACTGCCAGCTGCCCACGCCAAGCACCAGCCATGGATAGTTCGCCTGCCATCACTGCCACCAGACCTTCACCACTGCCCGCATCCCCACACGAACACCAACACCTCCAAAACCCTGAGGTGCATCCTCCTCAATGAGCGCTTCCTGCACAGACTCGCTGTAGAGATCTGGGACCTCATCAACACGCTCTCACCAGATGTCACCTTCCTTACAGAAACCTGGACCAACGCCTCCACCACCCCTGACATCACCACCGCCACCCCTGATGGATACAAGATCCAGAGGAAGGACTGCCCTAACCACCCAGGAGGAGGACTCGCCATCGCACACAAGAGCTCCCTCCGACTCACCACCTCCAGCACAAGTGAATATTTCTCCACCACCGAAAACCTTCACTTCCAGATCCAGACCAGCTCTCGAACCACACTTCACAACACCCTCACCTACAGATCCCCCGGACCCTGCGATTCGTTCGCCACCACCATCGTCAACCTAGGCGCACCCCACGCCATCGCCTCTATGAACTACATACTCATCGGAGACCTGAACTTCCACCTCGACAACCCCAGCGGCCCCAACTCCACCACCCTCCTGGACAACCTTGCCTACATCAGACTGAAACAGCTCATCACCACGCCTACCCACTAGGCAGGACACACCTCGACCCCATCTTTGCAGGAGGTAACAACATCCACTTCAGCCACACCAAGCATCCCCCATGGATGGAACACCACTGCGTACACACCACGTCGATAAACTCACGCCGCCCAAACCTGCACCGCGCCCTCCATGAAGGAATTGGAGCAAAGTCACTGAGTAGCAGTTCAACCCCGCCCTCAACAGTGACGCCCCCACCCCCTCAACAGATGCCAACCTCGCAGCCAAAGAATTCTACAGATGGATCTCCAACTGTACAGACAAGCTAGCGCCTCCACGTAACCCTGTCAGACAGCACCCCAGGAAGGCCACCTGGTTCACCGCCGACCTCCAAGAATCCAAACTCACCTGCAGATGTCTCGAGAAAAACTGGAGAAACAGCAAAACAACAGAAGATTGCACCACCTACAAGAACGCCATGATGGAATAACACCTGCGCTTCAGATCCACCAAAAAGACCTTCATCCAAAACAAGATCCTCACCAACTCCATCAACTCCAAGGAACTATTCAGCATCATCCAGGAATTCACTAATCCTCCCAGCGAAACCATGGACATCACCCCTCTGCAACAAGCTTGGATCCTACTTCCATCTGAAAATCAAGGGCCTCTACGACAACTTTAGCGACCAGACAGCGACACCGAAACCAATTCCTACTCCAGCAACGCCAGCCAGCCCACCATCTCCTCCTGAACCCCAGTCACCACCTAAGGAACCACTTCTACCATGAATGCCATCCACTTAGGAGCCCCAACGACGTGTGCCCATGGCACATCTTACACAGACCCGCCACCACCATTGCTCCAGAACTATGATGCACTATCAATGCCACCTTCAAGACCTGTATTTTTTACCGATGACTGGAAATGTGCATAGGTCAGACCTCTGCTCAAGAAGCCCTCAGCGTCCCCACAGACCTCAAGAACTACCGACCCGTCTCCCTCCTCTCCGCAGTAAAAGTCACTGAGAAGACCGTCACTGCACAAGTAACAGAATTTATCAAAGAAAACTCCATCCTCAACCCCTCCCAAACTGGATTCCACAGTGACCGCAGCACCAAGACCGCTGTACTCGCCGCCACAGACGACATCCGCAACATCCTCGCGCAAGGACACACTGCGGCTCTGATCCCTCTCGACCTCTCTGCAGCGTTCAACACTGTCTCCAACCCAACACTTACCACCAGACTCCACGACCCCGGCATACAAGAAACCCCCCTCGACAGGGTTCCCTTGTTACCCACCGGAAGAACCCAAAGTATCAGACTGCCACCATTCCTCTCTGAACCCATGGAAATCAACTGCGGAGTACACCAAGGATCATCGCTCAGCCCCAGCCTCTTCAACATCTACATGACCTCCATCGCCAACCTCGTCAGACAGCACAGACTCAGTATAGTATCCTACACCGACAACACCCAGCTCAACCTCTCCCTCTCCAAGGACCCAATTACCAGCAGACTAAAGTTCCAGGAAGGAATGAAGGACTTTGCATCCGGAATGAGCACCAGCTGCATGAAGCTCAAGTCAGAGAAGACAGAGGTCCTTCTCCTCTGACCATCTCCCTCTGCATGTGACAATAACTGGTGGTCCACCACCCTCAACAGCCCTCCCACCCCCAGGGACCACGCCCAAAACCGCGGCATCTTACTCAACTCCTCCCTATCCATGACCCGACAGGTCAATGCCATTGCCTCCAGCTGCTTCAACACCCTCTGCATCCTCCGAAAGGCCTTTACATGGATCCCCCTGAATCAAGGAAGACAGGCACCTATGCACTCATCACCAGCAGACTGGACTACGGAAACGCACTCTACGTCGGGATCAACAAATCTCTGCTCCACAAGCTCCAGACCATACAGAACCCAGAAGCCAGACTCTTCCTCGGCATCCCTTGACATGAACACATCATCCAACACCTACAGAACCTCCATTGGCTCCCCGTTAAGAGGAGAGTCACTTTCAAGATACTCACCCATGCCTACAAATGCCTCCACAACCCCAGACCCCAATACCTCAATGAGAAAATCTCCTTCCACACACCCAGGGGAAACCTCTGATCCGCCGACCTCGCCTTCGCAAAAAACGTGTGCATCAGCACAGCCAGAATAGGTGAAAGAGCTGTCTTTACAATGTGTTAAGTCAGCATGAGCTTATTAGAAGTTTAAACACCATTTTTCCTCTCTGCTGCTTTTGCACACGGCACACAATATTATAAATGTTTAGAGTCTAGCAGAATATTTTGCTTCACACGAGAATAATATGTTTTCCTATAGTATCAGCCTTGCTTGGTAAGCTATGTCTGAACAGTGAGTGCCGAGGCCTTCAAGGTTATTTCAACACAGTGGTTGTTGTTCGGTCTGATCAGCGCACGTCCTAGACATAACACATATGCAGCTGTGGCCACCTCTTATTTTGGCGCGTTTAATAATACACTGCGCAGAGCATGCACACACAGTTGGAGAACATTCGCATGCAGAGAGCTGGTGTAGAAAATGATGTGATACCTTTCTACTAGGACCAGAGGTATTGGGCCCCCCTTGTAATCCCAAAGAGACCTTCTGTAGATATACTATAATATACTAGCAAGGGAGGGTAAGACTGAGGTGCAGTTTAGCCTTCTTCCCTTTAGCATTTTAACAAGATTTCTCCCTTTGTATTTTATGGAATAGTAACTATGCTGATAACCTTGTTGCTTATAATATGTTTGCTTGTGTTAGCTAAGATACGGCGCTTGAGAACACGGCACTAGAAATAAATATTTCAAACTTGCACATGTCTTCATTTACTCCTCGTTTTGGACTGGTACGATAGTATAACGAAGGAGTGTTCGTGTGTTCCACGTTACCTGAGGTATTCTAAGTTCATGTTTTGGGTTGTCTAATCATTGGGGGTATAGAAGAACCAATGAGACACTGATTGCTAGTCAGGTAGGGGATTTTGGATACTAAGGTGAATTTTGGCACACCCTAATTCACTGAGGTTCCAAGTCTCTGTGCACAGTTCTGTGTAGGAGCAGAATCCCTGCGACATGGCGCCCAAGCGATGGTGGTCTTATTACATGACACTTAAGTAGTACTTCTATCTGTCCTTAATCCCTTCACCATTGTTTCCGGATAATAGTAGTGTCGGACAAACCTACCTATAGTTATATAGGTTTATTCAAGCTTGAAAACGGTTTTCGTTTGAATTACTACCCAGTTGTGGTCCTTAGTTTTTGTATTGTCACACTTTATTTCTGTGTCAGAATGGGTGACATTGACATACCGCAGCATAGTCGCATTGTGGTACGCAATCATTTGCAGACTTATAACATCGCCTTGGAGGGCATGGCGAAGGCCATGGTGGTGAGTGCTGAAGTTGCGTACCCATATGAGATCTTTTACTTTTGGGTGACTTTTCCTGCAGTGGACGCAAATTCTGGTGTGTTTCACATATATACTCACTCAGCCATGCCCGAGAATATGTTCCTTATAGGACACAGGAAGTACCGATTAATGTTTGGCAGCATCGTGTTTGGTTTAATGGTGCCCTTCCCCACTCATTAGCGACAACTAGATTGGGTCCTTTGTCCATACCAGGCGCAACTTGGTCTGTTTTGGCAGGATTTACTCTGCATCCTAGATCGGGTGCTGTACCCGTTGCTGATCTATGGGTCCTACATACAACCGCAATTGCAATTATTAGGGCCTTGGTACAATACATTACCCTAAATCTCCCAGGCGGGGCCCCTTGTATTGCGGCGCTTCCAGCCGGACCTAGTGGTATGAAGCTGAGTCCAGTAATGGTTAATGCTGTGATGGGCAAGCATCCCCAGGATAATAATGATATGCCTTTCCGGCTTGCCGAGAAATTTGACCAGCTGGAAGTGATATTTCCTAACACGACTCCTGTTGAGAAACACAGAATTCTTACTATTAGTTTACCAAAAGACTTGATACCAGACGCCAGTGACTGCGAATCATGGGGTAGAATTTTTGCGGCAGTGTACACGAGGTGCTTCGGCACTCCGTCAATGGCTGTTCTTCCTACGGTCATTAAGCGTGTTCAGGATAAACACGGACCTGAGGCTGCGGTTGAATTGGGAATGAGACTCTGCGGCGCATTTGACGTAGTTTCCGAGCTCATCCTTTCTAATATAAAGGGAGACGCGGTAAACTTTCAGGTGTCTAATGCTTTGCTCGCTGTCCCCGATGCCGATAAACCCCGACAGTTACCGTGGATTATCATGGCTGCTTATAAAACCATTGGCCGTAATAGTCAGGGTGTCTAGCCATTTTCTACTAAAGAGAAAAAGCAACCCCAAGGGTCGAAGTCTGAAAATGACGATCAACCCAAGACCAAAAAGCAAAATTGGTCTAAAAACAAAAAACAGGGTAAACAACAACAGAAACAGGAGTCCCGTCCCTATCACCAGTGCCTGCGTCTACTGAGCGCGTTTATGACTTGCGTGACCACAGTACGATTAAGTTGCCTGATAGATTTCAGGTTCCTGATCAACGCTCTCCTCGTTCTTTTCAGGACACATTGGCCTCATCGTCCGGTGGTGGAGGCGGCGGAAGAGGTAGGGGTGGCCCGCAGACTCACGACCAGCCCCGCCCGAAAGACGGAAAAGGCAAGCAGGACGATTCTTCAGAGAAGAGGCCCCAGTTTAAAAAAAAGAAAGTTGCCGCTTTAACAGCGAGATATGCCACAGATAGTGAGAAAGCAGCTTCAGAATCTAACATGGGCTCTGACCTTGCTGGACTGCGCGGCGTATATTACCATAGCGCGAGAGGCCCTGCGTCCACTACTGAAGGTGACTGCGACTGATCAATATGTTGTTGTGGAGACGGCTGATACCAGAATAGCTCCCCCTGATAGGCTTTGTGAAATTGTCCAATTAATTGAAGGTGACATACAACGTAAAATAAAAGAGGTATTTTGGGAAAATCTTATAACTACCTATGATATTTTGTTAGCAGAGGCTGACTGACCCCCACCTTTTGTTCTCGCAGCTCCGAGAGGGGAGGAGGTGATCCTCCCTAGTTTCGTGCACACAGTCTCAAAGGCCCATGGGCTTAATTTTGCAGAAGAGTGGGCTAAGGCCCTTGCGCTGGCTCTGTTCCGTACGCATTGTGGTTGGAATACCTTTTCCCCACACCACGAGATTCCCTTACGGTCTGAGCCGCAGCCTCAATCTCAATATCCCATCGGACGTGAAGCTAAGGCTTCCGTTGCGGAAATCCTTGAACAATTGTAATATCAAGGTGTAATTGAAACGTGTGTGTCACCGATGAATAACCCAATTTTTACTGTGACCAAGCCCGACGGTTCGCACGGTTTGGTATTGGATTACCCGCATTTAAACTCACATTGCCGTACCTGTGCAGTGCAGAATGCACACGGCCTGCTTTAGTGAATGGTCTTGTGCAAAAACGGTTTAAAACCACACTTGACATATCGAACGTTTTTTTCGCCCACAATTTGGATGGTCTGAGTTCCCAATGGACCAGTTTTACCTGTGGCGGCAAACAATGCCAATTTAAACACCTGGCGATGGGCTGTAAGAATAGTCCAGTTGACCCAGATGCGTGTTCGTATGTGAATGACATTTATCTCACAGACGACGAAATTTGGGAGCATCTGTGTCGCCTTGATTGCTTAATTTGTAACTTTGCGGACTTCGGTTACAAATTCAACTTTGCAAAGTCTCACATTGTAGAGTACACAGTGTTGTTCCTGGGCTATGAGCTCAACAATGAAGGTCGAGGGTTGGCTCCTCACTTCTTGGAGAAATGTGCACAACTGCGCGCTCCCACAACTCTGAAAAAATTACAGTCCTTGCTGGGATTTTTGAATTTTGGGCGTACATACATTCCCGAATATACCCAGCGTATCAAGCCTTTGTATGCTTTGATACAACCAACTTTTACCAAATCCTGCTGGCTGACTGAACATTCAGCCATTTTGCAATCTTTGCAGGCTAATATTTTAGAATCAAAATTCTTACTGACTCGTGATAACGACACCAACCTGGTGATAAGAATCATCCCTGGGGCGGTGGGTTTCACTTACATTAATTTTAACAAAGGTAACACAGTACCTATTGCTTACAAGTCGCACTGGTACACTTCGGCTGAAATACGGTTTTCCACTGTGGAAAAAGTTTTGACAGCAGTGCAAATGGCGATTCTCAAGGAACGAGCACTGTCGCAGGGAAAACGCATGTTGGTTGTTACCCCGAATCCTGCACTTGAAGCAGTGACAAAAGCCAGTGTACCAAATTATTAAGCATGGGCGTAAAATCCGTTCCGTTCGCGGAATTTGCGGATTTTCCGCAATTTCGCGGTCCCCGATTCTCGCAAAATTGCAGAAAAATCTGCGAAATCGCGTTCGGGACGGATTTTCAAAAACTGAAGTACATGAAGCACTTACAGGGTTACAGCAGGTGCCCAAGTTGAAGCTAATTTCTTTGTAACCATTTACAAAATGGTTGCAAAGAAATTAACTTCAACTTGGGCACCTGCTGTAAACCTGTAAGTGCTTCCTGAGCAGCTCCTCCAGAGTTGTTGCCTACTTGCAACTATTCTCTGACCCTGCTCGGACCCTCGAAGCAGGGTCAGAGAATAGTTACAAGTATGGCACAATGCTCCAGGCTGTCACAAAAATTAAACCACAACAGGAAGCACTTACAGATAAGGAAGCAGGTGCCGGACTGAAGCTCAAATTCAGTAACACATTAACCAGCCCCCGATTGAGGCTGGACAGGTGTGCTTTCTCCCCATAATCTACAGTGGTGAACCAGAGGGTGGCAGTGATGAACCAGAAGGTGCAGTTGTGAACCAGAAAGTGCTGTGATGAACCAGAGGGTGGTAGTGGTGAACCAGAGGGTGGAAGTGGTGAACCAGAGGGTGCTGTGATGAACCAGAGGATGGCAGTGGTGAACCAGAGGGTGGCAGTGATGAACCAGAGGGTGACAGTGATGAACCAGAGGGTGGCAGTGGTGAACCAGAGGGTGGCAGTGATGAACCAGAGGGTGGCAGTGGTGAACCAGAGGGTGGCAGTGGTGAACCAGAGGGTGGCAGTGATGAACCAGATGGTGGCGTGATGAACCAGAGGGTGGCAGTGATGATCCAGAGGGTGGCAGTGGTGAACCAGAGGGTGGCATTGATGAACCAGAGGGTGGCATTGATTAACCAGAGGGTGGCACTGATGAACTAGAGGGTGGCATTGATGAACCCGAGTGTGGCAGGGTGAACCAAAGGGTGGTGTGATGAACCAGAGGGTGGCAGTGATGAACCAGAGGGTGACAGTGATGAACCAGTGGGTGGCAGTGATGAACTAGAGGGTGGCAGTGGTGAAGCAGAGGGTGGCAGTGATGAACCAGAGGGTGGCAGTGGTGAACCAGAGGGTGGCAGTGATGAACCAGAGGTTGGCAGTGGTGAACCAGAGGGTGGCAGTGGTGAACCAGAGGGTGGCAGTGATGAACCAGAGGTTGGCAGTGATGAACCATAGGGTGGCAGTGGTGAACCAGAGGGTGGCAGTGATGAACCAGAGTGTGGCAGTGATGAACCAGAGGGTGGCGCTGCTAAACTGCCCAGGAGCCCTGTGGGTGTGAGCCCCTGCGCTGCTGAGCTGCCCAGGGGTTGTGAGCCCACGCGCTACTGAACTGCCCCGGGGCCCAGTGGGTGTGAGCCCCCGTGCTGCTGAACTGCCCCGGAGCCCTCTCAGTGTGAAAATCATTCGTGCTCAATTGCCTGGGAGCTCTCTGGGGGTGAGCACACATTGTGCTAAGTGTCCCCCTGCCCCCAGTACATATATACCCGTACCGCACAGCACCATTATGCTCTTGCACCATGAAGTCTGGTGCCTGGATGCTCCTGATCTGTGTAGGTGGTACCACCGTCTGATGCAGTCAAAATGTAAAGTCATAACAATATATCGAAGTTTCTTGGCGATTTAGAAGCATGCCAGTTTCATCAACTGATTGCGGGACCCTCTCATTAGGCAGGCCACCTCCTCGACCCAGTTTTTACTAATATAGAGGAAGTTACAGCGGAATCCCCTAGCCCTCTTAGCTAGACTGATCACTTTTTGGTGTCTGTTTCAGTGAAGATCCCAGTCAGCGGTAGGGAGACCCCTCCTCTCTCTTTGCGGAGACGTCCTTGGAACAGCCTAAATAAAGCTAAGTTTGAAGCTAGGCTTAACCAGACCCGTCCTGTTTGGTCAGGTAACATGGATGAAGCAGACTATGCTTATAGAGAGTGGATAAATAATTCTCTAGACCATTTTATCCCCATGAAATATTCGAGACCTAGGCGAGTTCAGACCCACCCCTGGTACTCGGAGACTCTTGCGGAAACAAAAAAACACTGTAAGCTCCTAGAACGTATCTGGAGACGATCGTATGACCCCCTAGCCAAAACTAAATTTAGAATGGCCACTAAAGCTTATCATAAGCTTATAAAGAAAACTAAAGCCACATACTACACAGACATGATCATTTCAAGTACAAATCGCGCCAAAACGATCTTTTCCCTGGTAAAGGATATGACTAAAGCCCCGGTAGGCACAGGCAATCTGATAGTGTCAGACGCACAGTGCGGAGAACTATCTGGCTTTTTTATCAACAAAGTTAAAGGTATATATGATTCTTTACAACTGGACAGCCCGATGGGGCCCTCTAATCCTGACAAAGACATCTCTGATCCTCCCTATTCCCTCCTGATTCTCCCATCTATAGACCAGCCAGGGATGGAACATCTAGCCCTAAGAGTAAAATCAGGCTCTCCGGATGATCCCATTAAACCAGATCTGTTCAGATCACTTCATGACTCTGTCCTGCAGGAAGGGCGGGAGCTGATTAATCGATCTTTACAGCAAGCCGAGGTCCCTAAATCCTGGAAACATGCCAAAGTACTACCCCTCTTGAAAAAAACCTACTTTGGATCCCTTAAGGCCAGATAGTTTTCGACCTATTTCGCTGCTTCCCTATCTTACGAAAGTGGCAGAGGCACATGTCAATTCCACTCTGACTGCCTACTTGGAGTCTAATGGGATCCTTGATGAGTCCCAGAATGGCTTCTGTGCTAATCACAGTACGGAGTCTGCCCTGTTAACAGTTACAGAACATCTAAGGGCCTCCCTGGATATGGGCACAACCTCTATCTTGGTTTTGCTGGACTTGAGTGCGGCCTTTGACACGGTCTCCCACAAGATACTACTTGAGAGATTATGGGAGATCGGAGTCAGGGAAACGGCCCTGGATTGGTTTGAGTCTTTTCTACCTGACCACTTCTTCCAGGTGCACGCCCCGCTGTACTCATCCAGCAAGCTCCCTCCTGAATGCGGAGTGCCTCAGGGGTCTGCGCTCAGTCCCACATTGTTTAATGTGTACGTCCGCCCCCTGGCCTTGTTGGCTTGGGAACGTAAGATCTCATTAACATCATATGCGGACGACACACAACTTATTTTCAACTTTTCTAACAACAATGTGGAGGACCAAATTAAATTCCAGAAGGACATTTTGGCGATCTCAAGGTGGCTATCCAACAACTGCCTTCAGCTTAATGCCTCCAAAACAGAGGTACTCCTGATTGGCAATGGCACGCAGACTTGGGAAGAGCACTGGTGGCCTCAGGCGCTGGGACCTGCTCCTATTCCCAAGGAGTCAGTAAAAAATCTGGGGGTGTTATTGGACAATACACTCAACTTGGAGTCTCATGCTCAAAAGGTGGCAGGCACCTGCTTTGGGCGTCTTCGCTCTCTTAAAGCCATTTTTTTTTTTTTTTAGCCTGCTACTCGTCAGATTATAGTTCAGGCTTTAGTTATATCTCACCTGGACTACTGCAATGCCCTCATGCTAGGATCCAACATGACTGCAATAAATAGGTTGCAAAGAGCACAGAACGCTGCCGCCCGCGTTCTATTTGCTCTACCCAAAACCTGTCACACGTCCCCCCTTCTCCGTCGACTACACTGGCTTCCTATGTTATGTTAAAATCAATTTATAAAGCGCTCGTACGCCCGTGGGCTTCATGGCGCTATAGGAAGTGTGAAGAATCCGTCCAACATAACGCTAAGCTAACAATGGCTAATGGTAGGCTTGAGAGAACAACCAGGTTTTTAGTCCCTTACGAAAGGTGAGTAAATCCTTACTTTGCCTGATCGGTAAGGGGATGGAGTTCCAAAGTGAGGCTGCTAGATGGCGAAAGCAGCAGCCACCCTGACGCTTCCTTTTAAAGCGAGGCACCTCCAATAGGGATTTTTGAGCAGAGCGCAGGTTTCTAGTGGGGGTATATTTAGAGACCAGACTGCGAATAAAGGCAGGGCCTTTATCTTGTGTGGCCCTGAAGATGATACAGCCAGCCTTAAAGGCTATGCGCTGGGAAATCGGAAGCCAATGTAGCTTTTCTAGTCCTGGTTTAATAGAAGACCATTTTGGCTGTTGTAAAATGAGTCTAGCCGCTTGATTCTGGACTAGTTGAAGTCTCTTCGACAGGCCCACTGGAAGTCCCAGGTAGACGCTGTTGGAATAGTCCAGACGGGACATGACCAAGGCAATAGTAACCTGGATTAAGGCAGACTGGGTGAGTAAGTGAGCAATTTTTTTTATTTTCCTCATTTGGAAAAAGCTTGCGGAGACCACGGCACCCACCTGGGTCTTTAAGGACAGGTCCGTATGGAGCGTGATACCTAGGCTCTTTACCGCAGTGGACCTTACAGGGGAGGTGCCCAGGTCTGCTGGCCAGTAGTTGACACTCCAGCTGGATAAACTATTCCCGGGCAAAAGTAGTTCCGTTTTTCCCGGGTTAAGTTTTAGATGGTTTTCGTTCATCCAGCATTGGATGTGTCTCATGGTGTTCTGGAATTCGGACACAGCATCGGGAATGTTCAGTTGGAATAATAGCTGTAGATCGTCCGCATAATTGAACACCGTGACTTTAAATTTCTTAAGGGAATGAAGAAGAGGGCGGAGATAAAGATTAAATAATAAGGGGGACAAAGACGACCCCTGCGGGACTCCACAGGTGGATGTATGCCTAGTGCCAATAAAGCTGCCTAGCTGAATTGCCTGAGTCCGGCCCTCGATAAAGGAAGTGATCCAGCTCAACGCTGGTCCTCTCAGGCCAGCCTGTTCGACACGGTTGAGCAAGATGTCATAGTCAACCGTGTCGAACGCAGCCGAGAGGTCAAGCAGCACCAGGGCTTGGTGTGTATCGGCATCCGCATTGGCTCTAAGGTTGTCTTGAAGCGCCAGGATCACCGCCTCTGTAGAATGACCTGGGCGGAACCCCGCTTGATTAGGCTCCAAGTAGTTGGTGGTCTCGATGAAATTAGAGACACTCTTAGAGACGTGAGCCTCCAGCACCTTTGAGAGGTAGGGCAGCAGGGAGATGGGTCGATAATTTGTAAGATCCGAAGGATCCTTCCCTTGTTTTTTTACCAAAGGTATAAGGAGGGCTTTTTTAAAATCTGTGGGGACTCTGCCTTGTCTGAGGGATTCATTGAGAATAGGCAGGAGTGCATGTGGGAGAGATAAGCCTAATTCTCTAAAGATGGAAGGGGGGCAAATATCATTGGGTGACCCTGATTTGATCCGTTGAAGGAGTTCCGACAATTGTTTGGGGTCAATCGGGGGTATGTAGTCTAAGGTCTCTGGATTCATGTATGCGTCCTCAGTGGTGTTGCTGGCAGAGTGTAGTGATATACTTTGTTTGATTGTAATGATTTTATTAATGAAATAGTTATTCAAATCATCACATAAAGTTTGAGAATGTGCGATAGGTAGTGACGTACGCTCATCGTTACAGAGGTCGTTCACTATTCTAAAGATGTCTTTAGTTTGGTTCTGGGATTTCAGAATTATGCCTGAAAAATAGTCGGTCTTCCTCTTAAGAATGGTTTTTTGGTAGAGACGTCGGCTCAGGCAGTAAGCCTCTTTATCTTGTGGAAGATAATTTCTGCGCCAAATTCTCTCTTTTTGCCTGACCTCTAGTTTAAGTTGTTTGATGTCCGCAGAGAACCATTTATGAGCCTCTTTATCGCGTGAGCGGGAGAATTTTACACTAGGGGCATGAATATTGGCAGCACTTTGGATCCACAGGAAGAGCACTTCATAGATATCATCTACATCTCCCATGTTGTCGAATGGTGGCAGAGCAGAGGCCAAAGTGTCCAGAAAAGCTGGAAGATCTATCGCCCCCCATTTGCGAGTTTCCCCTCCAGGCTGTGGAGGAGTCTGATGTTGTCTCGTTACTTGAAGGGAGAAGTAAACAAAGTGGTGATCAGACCAGATACAGGGCTGAATCAAGATAGACGATAGTGGGAGATTGTGCGACCATAGTTGGTCAAGATGATGGCCTTTCTCATGAGTGGAAGATTGTGTGAATTGGGTCATATTAATGTCAGTGAGTAAATCAAACAATTCTCTAGCTTGGGTGTCAGTGTCCAAGTTGTCAAACCACAGATTAAAATCTCCAATAAGGATGGTGTGAGGGTATTTCATGGTGATAGATGCTAATTGTTCGGCAAGTCCTGAGGGAAAGGCGGGCATAGATTGTGGGGGACGATAAAGTAAGACCAGGACTATGGCGCCTTTCTCAGTATCAGTTTTTATGACTAGATTTTCAGTACCAGGTAGAAGCAGGGACGGGCGACTGATAAAGTTATGTTTTTTATTAATAATGGCCGCCACTCCCCCTCCAGCTTTACCTGGGGCGCGATTTACTGATAGTATATAGTAGTCTGATGGGAGTGAGGCCAGTATGTCAGGCTGCGAATTCTCAGTGAGCCAGGTCTCCGTGAGTAGTAATAGGTCGGGTTTCTGTGAAGTAAGTAGCAGAAATATGTCCAATTGATGCTTCACCAAAGATCTAGTGTTAAGGTAAATGCAGTCCAACTGAAGCGGAGGTAAATTGGAGCTAATGGGAAGTTTACTAGGTGCCATACTGCGTTTGTAAATCGGTCCAGGAGGTAGAGTGACCTGAGAAATGCCTAAATCGCTCAGGCGTTTAAGCGTGTAGCCGGGGAGTGAGGGGCTAAGGGGCGCAGGAGGTCTCAGGTGTAAGAGTTCCTGGGCGGTGTATGTGTGGATGGGTACACGGGCAGGGTGACATGGCCCTGGTCCCGTGCGGTCACGGACGGGCACAGACGGGCTTACCTTAGGCGCACCTTCGGCGCGCCACCGTCGCGCCCGCTGCGCCCGTCCGCTGCGCTCCCGGAGGCACATTGCCTCTTATGCTCTCCCTCGGGAAGCACTAGAACGCTAACTGCGTCCAGGCTCCCGGGAGACACCCACCCAAGATGGCGCCTCGCACTCCCCTCTCCAGACCCTGATGGCCGGGGAGAGTGTGCCACGAGAGGCAGCAAGAAGCGACCTGCACAACTAAAAAACGTTAGTCACACAGAATAACGCATTTTAAAATGCGCACATGCAATTTTTTACACTTTTTACAAAACGTAATAAAAACGAATTAAATTAATGTTTGGTCAGTGCAAGGTAACAGTGAGCTCTCCGCTCGTTTTAGGCTTTCAAAATGCTCGTTTTAGGCTTTCAGAATGCTTTCAGAATGCTACGCAGACGGACTCAGCAAGCAAAGCAGGGTGCTGCCACCAACCCTTAGCTTCGCCGCGAGCCACGTCGTCTTGGCCCTCTTATGCTATACAACAGCGCATCCATTTCAAAACCCTTTGTCTCACCCACAAAATCCTGTATAATGTTGGCCCCCAAACTCTGCAGGGACTGTGCTCTTTCTATACTCCCACGCGCGCACTCCGCTCAGCGGACCTCTCACTTGCCTGTACTGTCAGAATTTGGAGGAGCAGAGCCGGTGGCCGCTCCTTCAGGTATTTGGCCCCTAAGCTCTGGAATTCTATCCCCCCTAAAGCTCGGGCTACTTCAAATCACCTGCAATTCCGAAAACTCATAAAAACTTGGTTGTTTGCATCCATCTAGCACCTCCTTTACCATACTAGGATCTGGCATGTCTGCAAGCGCTGGGACGCCCCGTCGCTGGGGTAGCCATGCGCTATACAAGATCACATAACATAACATAACATTACTTGCTACACAGCACCAATACACACGTGTCCCCCCTGGCACCGGTATGCGCATGTACCAGGTGTGGAGCACCCGCATGCCACTGCACCCTACTGCCCAGCACCAACATATGCCTGTAAGGGGCAGTTTAGTATGAGATGGGACATTGTCCAGCAGCAGCATCTGCATGCGCCTGAACCCACTGAGCAGGATCAGAATGGCTTTGTACCAACACGCGCAGCAGAGCTATCTTGGACATCTGACGGATTCTGGGGCCCTGTGCCAAACGTATTTTTGCATCCATGAGTTTCCCGAGCGCCATCCCCGTGTAGCTCCTGTGACCAGGAGGCTGCTTTCTCCTCATCTGCTGCTCTGCTCGGTCTCTGACCCTTTATAAACAAGATGCATGTGAACTCGCATAGAAACCCTGCCCGTTTGGCCCCATCCACCACACACTAGCGGTATGAAACGTCTTCCTGTCCGTCCCCACTATAATGGCCAGCTCACTCAAGGGACCGCAGCACCTTTTGGTGCGCTGGCAAAGTTACAGGCACACGTGGTCACATATTTGTCCACATGGCCCAAAAATCCGCGAGTTCGCGGGAAAATCCATGAACTTCCGGACTTTTTTTGCAATTTCGCACAAATTCGCAGACCGCAAATTCGCAAATTTTGCCCATACTTACAAATTATAAAGCCTGCACCCACGGTGAATACAATGGGCTGCGTCTCTGACGTCTCCGGATGTCACGTTTGTTTTGGATGCCTCCTTACATTCACAAGAGTTTTTGCGGTATGAATTTGTTCATCCTGCGCCATTGACTATGCGACCTTTGGAGGATTTCCATTGTATCATATACACTGATGGTTCAGCGCAAGTTGCGCATGGGTCTAAGCACGCATACGTTTCAGCTTGCACCATTGTCGTAGGTGCCATGGTGAATGATGAATTCAAGTCCAAGGTTGTGCACACGCAGACTTTAGGAGACTGCACCGCACAATTGGCAGAGCTTCGTGCTCTAATGCTTGCTTTGGAGTACGCAGATCCTAGTGTGACAATTCTTATTGTGAGTGATTCATACTACTGTGTCCAGTCTTACAATGAGAATCTGTTATTTTGAATTCAGAATGATTTTCGTGATTCCAAGGGTAGCACAATGAAACATAAAATGATCTGGGTCTGAGTGGCTGAGCTTAAAGAGCAGGTGCCACTCGTGTATGTAATTCACACTCTTGTTTATCAGCGTGTGGGAGTTCACGCCTTTGGCAATTCTTTGGCCAATGAGGCCTCAAAATCTGCAGTATCGACATATCTGTTGCGGCAGTTACACGTTCCAAGAGTAAGATTGATGATGATATCTTGGCGGCTGTAGCCACAACTGAGAAGATAAATAAATATCCTAAAGGGTTCCCTTCAAAGTATTCATACCATTTAAGTCCTGATAAAATTACTTATGTGAAAATACCGGACGTTGGTGAAAGGTTAATTCCCAACGTGGACTGCAGATCTACACTGATTACAGCTGCCCATGAAGGTGTTGCGTCTGTGCATGCGGGCGTTTCGGCTTCTGTATCTCAGTTACAACAAAGTTTCTGGTGGAGGGGACTGTACAAGCAGACGCGTGATTATGTCCTTCAATGTGTTATTTGCCAGCAGATTAAACCTTCCACTGCTGCGCGTCCGCCCCAGACACAGTTGTACATATCTAATAAACCACTTGGTTGTGTTTACTTAGATCACTGCGGTCCTTTTTATTCTGATACTGCATATAGGTACATCTTAGTAGCAGTTGATTCATGCACACGCTTTGTGTGGGTATGGCCACACCGCAGTGCTGATTCGCGAACTGTCATAAGAGACTTTGTAGGGATTTTTGCCTGTGGTACCTTCCATTTGGATCAGGGTCCTGCTTTTGCCTCTAAGGCATATAAGGATGCCATGGCTTTGTTGGGGGTCCAAGTCAAGTTTTCGTCTCCATACAGACCTGAAGGTAATAGTATTGTGGTACGAATGAACCTTCATTTAAAGCAGTCTTTGACAGCTAGGGTTATAGGCACTGGCAGGAACTGGCTGGCCCACCTCAATAGCGTGCAGCGTGCCCTAAATAATCTCCATAGAAGTTCTCTGGGTGGGCCGACCCCATACGAAATGCTCTTTGGTATCAAGATGTTCGTCCCGGACCTTGACGGTCTAGACCAGGCGGCTGTTGCTGCCTCCTGTGACGTAGATGAACATTGCAATATTTTACAGGATCTACAAAAGACGAGAGACGGTCTTGCAAAGGAACATTTGCCCTGCACATCTGAAGCTGCGTTACAGATTCCGGTAGTTGGCTGGCTACCCCAAGTTGGAGAACTGGTTCAAGAGAAGATCAAAAACAAGAAAGAATTTGGTCCCTCTAATCGAGCTCCAGTTCCGGTGCTTGGCGTTAAGGGCACAAGAACAGTCATTTTACCACCACTTCCAGGTCGTAAAGAAAACAGGTATATCTCCATTGACAATGTCAAAATACACAGAGTGGCCTATTCTTCTTAGTATGACACCGGCAGTCTCATGTCCTTCGATTTTGAGAAATTCTGTTTTGGCCCCGGCTTCTGATCCAAGGCCTGATGTTGCCCTCGAGATGCAGTTTTGAGTCCTTTACTGAGCTCACTGCCTGGTACTCACCTTGATGAAACTGACTACACTTATCCCACTGACTTACCAATGCCTGATTTGCAAACTTGTTTGGCTACAGAATCAAGATTTTCATTTGACACTGTCTCTCACACATCGAAGACCCCTTCAAAAATTTCTGTTTTGGCAACACTGTTTAAAAAAAATGTTTTGATTCCACCTTGGACCTACATTTGGTTGGTGCTTTTTTCAATTTACCTATTCATGTCAGTTGGCTTTCTGGTGTATTTTTTTCGACTTGTCAACGGACAATATGTCGAGGAGAGAACATGCATTTGACATATTAATGGAACATTGGCTCCCCATTCCTCATCACACAGATTGAAGAGGGACCTGGCTTTTGTTAATATCACTGCTTGGCCTGTCTTAGATGGGATTGTATGGGATGCTGTTTGATTTCAAATCCATGGGCCCACTGAAGTTATAAATGTCCCTAATGTTCTTAGAGTTTCTACGGGGGATGTGATTAAACAAAATATACGTTCTGATGATTGTGATGTTCAGGCCGTAGCAGCTTTGTTTTCTGATTTGAATTATTATGCTGCCTTTGATGCTGAAGATTTGTATTTGGAATCGGCTAATTACGGTGATTTGTATTGTTACCAACATTTTGGCCATCACTACCTGCATAAAGCTAATACCAGGAGGAACACTGCCAATTATACTCAATGGGAACAATGGGAACATTGTCCGGCTACTGTACAAGGCAGTTCTACTTCCTTTTTGAAAAGGTTCACTTATTTTACCGATTTTAATCAGTCAAATCCCAATGCATTTTTTATATTTTAAGAAGACTGAAAAGTCCACATCCAAGGTTTGACTTACCAACACAAAATTATTTGTATTCAAAGTACTTTCTAGACCAATTAGCTGTTGGGGGCTACGAGATGTGGAAGGATACCATTGATCTTAAATCTGTTTGGGTTCTAAATGCTGGAAAGTGCAAGGCACTGAGGCTTTGCACCGTGCATGCCTCATCCCAAACCATAAGAATTCTACAATTTCACAGAAAACTTGCTTTGGATTGGCTACTACTAAAAAATTAAATGCTCCTTCTTTTCCTGTATTAGAAGAATATTCCGGTTGGAATAATGCCACTAAATTTTCGATCAGAGAGTTACAAACTCTGTTGCTGAATTCTTCCTTTAACATATCCAGTTTGGATCCCAATGGTTGGTTGATCTGGCACAGAAGTGCTGATTCTTGCCAGCATCGTTTTCTGGGTTTGGCTCATGGCTTTAGACAGGTCAGGGTGGATCCCCACTTTCAAAGTGGCCATTCTGTGACTACCTATTCTGTAGGCAAATTATGTCAGAATTGGCTCAAATGTTCCACTTTGGCGTCAGTTAAGCTGCATTTATCTAAACTGACTGACGATGTTGTTCTGAATGATTTTATAAAAGGCCCGGCTAATGGTGGATCTAAAAGATGGATATATGCTATTTATAATGAGGTCTGGAAAATGTCCCAGATAGAGGCAGCTACCCGCATAAGAGCTACAGATCAGGCTAATTTAGAGAAAGTGCTACCAGTTGTAGATAACAGCATTAACACGCTCTCTTCCTGAATTTACACGTTAGACAATATTGTATCATCTGTGGTTGACATTGTGTAGGATGAAGTGTCTGTTTTGTACCATGGTCAAAATCAATTGCGTTCCATTATGCAGTTTGCATGGACCTTGCAAACCTTGAAAGCTGGAAAAGTGCCATGGCACTGCATAAACCCGTCATCATTGTTTGCCCCGTTTAATTTGACTGACAAGCAACGTTTAATGTCAATGAAAGATGCAACTTTTTCTATGTTACACATTGAGAAGTCAGAACCTTTACCATTTTCAGTGGCTGAGGCCAATTCAGCAACCTGGCTTATCCACGGGTTAATAACTCTCTCGTTTTCTCTATTCAAGTTTGAGGCATGTAAGAAGTACTTTGCCATTGGTAGATATGAGCCTCTTGGCAGTGCTTATCTCCATGAAGCTTGGTCGCTTCCATTTACCTGTAGATGCCTTAGGGAGGGTAAGGAAGTTTATTTGGATGGCGAAGATTGCACTGAAACACCAGATCACTCATTGATGTGTAGACATATCCAATTACATGGCTCTGGTAACCAGAATGAGCCAAATTTAGCCTGTATTTTGAAAGGTACACCAGTGCCTGCTATCGTACCCACATTCATATTACTGACAAGCGGGAGTTATTTCATTTTAAATAATGAAGACTGTTGTGGGTTAGTAGCGGGAATTGCTTATGTCGTTACCGTCAGTGAGCGTGTAGTTTGCTGTGAAAATGTAATGTATCCTCCTCCACATGGGATGCTTGATGTTTCCTTCTGGCGCACGATTCTGACCTTGAAAGCAGAGTTCAACAAGATGAGTCGCATAAGAGCTCTATTGTCCCAGAAAGAAGTTGCCCTCACATCTGCTCGTGAGACATTCATCCTTCACTTGGCAAACACCCGCACAGAAGTGCATGCTTTATTAAATACTGATTTGCCCTTGCAATTCGGTGAGTTAATTCACACTATCTTTAATGCATCCTCAACCACAGGGCTGGCACACTTTTTTAAAGTTGTAAGCAGTGGCCTTGTGACTTCTTTTCAAACTATATTTGATAAGTTCCCGGCATTTTTTCATTTGATTTTTTCCAGCCTGTTTGGTGGATTTCCCTTACGGCAGGCTCTGGCTGCAGGCGTTCTTTTACTGTTTTGTTTATTTCAAAATGGATGCACGTCCTGTGTTACAAGAAGGGCTGTCACGGCTGGTGCTGCTTCGCAACCGAATGCTTGAGTGCTATGGAGCTCTGCCTCTTGCTACTTTGAGTGCGGCTTATGTATTATCGTTTCGATTTTCCTACTTTACATGCGTCCACCTGTCTTTTATTGCCTGAGTTGCAATTTCGACTGGGCCCTGGATTTGTGTCTCTGCAATATGGTGTCTCCCGATGCGGATTATGATCAGTTTATGAGCCCCTTAGTTGCTCATGCATTGCTTTGTTCTGGCAGAGGGATTATGGCCTTTGCAGCGATGCATGGAGTTCTGGGTCATTGGAATGTGTTCGCAGCGGCGCAAGATTTCTTGGCACACAGCTTCATTGAAAACCCACCGAGTTGTCCTCTGATGGTGCTAGAGGCTCCGGTAATTGAGGAACATGTATGTTCTTTCCCTTTGTTGAATTGGATGGCTGAAATATTTTCAGATGAGAACAGTGACTTCCTGTTGGAGGTTGTTACTGCATATTTTGCATATTCATTGTTAAAATGAGATGTGTCATTGTTTCACTCTTTTCCATGACCGAGGTCGCTTATCGGACATTGGATATTTTTTACTTTTTTATCGAGCCTCAATTTTTTTTTCTCTGCCCAGACCTATTGACTTCACTGTGTCCAAGGACTACATTTATTGAATTTGAACTATTATCAGACTATAATGTTTTTGTTCTACATTTTTTCCCCCTTGTGCAACTTTGGGACTGGTTCTGACTGTCGTTCTAGAACTCTGCATTCAAAAATTTGCCCCTTCTCTTATCTTATCGTATCTTATCCGTGCTCGGATCAAGGGAGGGTGTCATGGGGATGGGCTTTGCCTTTACACTGTGTTAAGTTAGCATGAGCTTATTAGAAGATTAAACACCATTTTTCCTCTCTGCTGCTTTTGCACACGGCACACAATATTATAAATGTTTAGAGTCTAGCAGAATATTTTGCTTCACACAAGAATAATATGTTTTCCTATAGTATCAGCCTTGCTTGGTAAGCTATGTCTGAACAGTGAGTGCCAAGGCCTTCAAGGTTATTTCAACACAGTGGTTGTTGTTCGGTCTGATCAGCGCACGTCCTAGACATAACACATATGCAGCTGTGGCCACCTCTGATTTTGGCGTGTTTAATAATGCACTGCGCAGAGCATGCACACACAGTTGGAGAACATTTGCATGCAGAGAGCTGGTGTAGAAAATGATGTGATACCTTTTTACTAGAACCAGAGGTATGGGGCCGCCCTTGTAATCCCAAAGAGACCTTCTGTAGATATAATATAATATACTAGCAAGGGAGGGTAAGACTGAGGTGCAATTTAGCCGTCTTCCCTTTAGCATTTTAACATTCTTTCTCCCTTTGTATTTTATGGAATAGTAACTATGCTGATAACCTTGTTGCTTATAATATGTTTGCTTGTATTAGCTAAGATACTGCGCTTGAGAACACGGCACTAGAAATAAATATTTCAAACTTGCACGTGTCTTCATTTACTCCTCGTTTTGGACTGGCATGATAGTATAATGAAAGAGTGTTTGTGTGTTCCACGTTACCTGAGGTATTCTAAGTTCATGTTCGGGATTGTCTAATCATTGGGGGTATGGAAGAACCAATGAGACACTGATTGCTAGTCGGGTAGTAGATTTTGGATACTAAGGTGAGTTTTGGCACACCCTAATTCACTGAGGTTCCAAGTCTCTGTGCACAGTTCTGTGTAGGAGCAGAATCCCTGCGACAGAGCCTTCTCCTATATCACGGCAAAAACCTAGAACGAGCTCCCTGATTGACATCAGATGCGCCCCCTCCCTGAGCATCATCAGGAAGACACTCCAGACCAGGCTTTTTGACTGAGCGGAGCTGCAACACCCCCCGCGCACCCGGCGCCTTGAAACCCTCACGGGTGAGTAGCGTGCTTACAATTCCCCATATTGATTGATTAATTGATTCCTGGAAATCCTAAAATTGAAGAGCCTGTAGCTTGAAACTAGGCAGTAGAGGTCTGATGTTATGGCATTCACAGGTATTATAAGTGGGAGGGTGGACCACTGAACTATATGTTCCACCATTTGTTACAGAGTAATGGTATTTAACTAACAGTGACCAAACTCTACTCCTAGCCCATGCAAGTACTAAATGGTAAGGGCTACAGGATTAGTTCAAATGTTCCTCAATCAGAATGACAAGTTGGAGCAAGCAGGGCACTACTGCAATGGTTGGTATTGGTTGTGGGTGGCATATATTCTGATCAAATCCTCCAAGCAGGACTTCAGTCAGGTGGGCCTCCTTCCTCACCTCTAACTGGCTGAGCGTTCTCTTCAAAACAAAGCTATAGGTCTCTTTCAGGTTCTAGGCCGAGTCCTGGCAGGAAGGAGAAGGTGCACCTCAAGATCCTATCTCTGGAAAACATCTTCTCAGGGATGATGCTCAGAATATCCTTAAGACAAATCACAAAATACAGGTTCCGGGTAGATATTTCGGCAACCTGAGAAAAAAGCTAATGGCAATCAAAAGGTCTGATTTATGTAAAAATTTAAATACTTATCCAATTAGGACAAATCACATCTCCCAGGATTTTTTTTATTTCCCAGAATCAGGCTGCCAACACAGAGGAATAGCTGATGCTAACATTTTTGTATATTTGCTCCTTTCAGCATCAGCCAAGAGCATCTCTTTTCTTGCCTTTGCCCAAATCAAAACAAGGTATTTTTGGATCGATCAGTGAGTAAAAAATTGTCTAGCAGTGGTGCAGCTGTAGAAAATCCAAGCCCCACCAACCAGCCAGAGTTTTTGGGACTTTGCCCAAGAAACAAAGGCTATCCAGGTCACATGGCCTTAGAATGATATAGGTAACTTGTGCGGAACGTACCATTTGTGCAGACACACACGTGGTCATATTTTACCTGCCAAGCAATCCCCTTTTGGCTCACATACCAACTACACCAGTATAGAGAGGTTGATAGTCTTTCTTCCACAGCCTCCCACTAGAGGTACAGTAAAATAAAATCTTGAAACATTGAAATAACATTCAGTTGCAACCACCTGGTAGTCACAGCGTACAAAACCTGATTATGAATGTAAAATACTGAGTATTTTTTGGAGTGATCATGCACTGGAATCTAGTAGTAGCACATTATGCATGTGGTACTGACATTTGTATCGCTGAGTGTTTGATTATTTTCTATTGTTGATAACATGTTTATTGTTGGTTCTGAGGAGACCTCATATTGGAGCTACCCCTGACAAAGGGATTTCTCTCTAAATTCATTGGGTTTAGGTCAACATGGGTATTTATGATGCATTGTGAATTGCTATATGCTGCAGAAATAAGCCTAAAGTGGGATTTGAACACTGAAATTACCATGCCATCAACAAATTGATTACATTGGTTACAAAAACATTTTTTAAACTGGACTAAGATTGTATATTACTTTGGCTTATGTCTGTTGGCTGTGCATCCTGGGTCTGGTGCACTTTTTTTTTGCACCAGCGGGTGACAAACTTTTGCCAGGCCCAAACCTTACTTTGTAATACATATAAGTCACCCCAAGGTTATGCCCTGAATAGCCGAAATGGCTGGGTGCAGTGTATTTAAAAAGTTGGACATGAATTTTAAGATTTACGTGTCCTGGTTTTAAAATAAAATAAATACTACATTTGCTTTTGCACTACTTCAAAGCCTATCTCTCTCAAAGGGTAACATGTTATTACCTCTAATATGTGGTAATAACTTTCAGTTAGGAGCATATGGACAGGTCGAGTTTGGTGTCTAAAGAATTGTACTTGAAAGCCCTCTTTAATAGTAAAGTCAGATTTGTAATCACAATTCTGAAAATACCACTTTAAGAAAGTTGGTATTTTCTAGTCCTACCCATTTGGTGCCTGCAGCCTGATCCAGGGTCATATGACTAGGTGTAGTTGGCAATTCCTCTTTGTGTATTGCTCCCAGACAGTAAGACAAAGGGAAGCTAGAGTTTGGCGGTACGGGTCACTCTGAGGGGAGAGGATGTTACCTACCACACTTGCACTTCACAAAGGCCCTGCCTAAGACTCTCACAAAAAGGTTTGACGCCTCTCGGGGGGATGGAAATCCCTAGTGGTTTCTCCCAATTAAAAGTGGGACCCAGGTATAAATATTGGACCTTGAACTCCAAATCTTCAGATCACTTCTGGACCTGTGCACTCTGCCAGGAAGAATTACTGCTCAGCTGGAAAGTTTGCCCTGCTGACCTGCTGTGCTGCCCAGGGAATGCTCTTCTGCCCTTGCTGAACCAGAACTCTTCTGCGGTTAGCTGCCCTGCTGGAACTAGCCTGCCTGCTTATCCAAGGACTCCAATATCTCCAAGAATCACTCCTGTTCTCAAGAAACTGAAACACAACAGGCTTCTCTGGCAATGCTTCACCGGCGAAGAACGAACATTGCATCAAAATCTATGCCAGCCTGACCCAGTGTGATGCATCTTGACGCCGACAACTGGCCCAGCACCCTGCTGCTCCTCGCAGCTCCAACGCAAGACTGTGCATTGCCTCAGCAGCTCTGCCTGGCCTACCCTAGGACAATGTATAGTAATGCCATCAACCGGCCCAGCTCAATGCATTATGCCACATCTCGCCGCAAGTCCTCGCAAGCATCAGTGGCGTCACCAACCCAACACAATGCACCTCAAACTCCGCACTGGTGCATTGCTAAACAAGTCTTTGCAAGCCCTAGTGGCTTCTTTATTTTTTTAAATAATTTTTTATTAAGCAGAGCACAGGTAAGGTACAATACAGACAATGGAATTTTAAACAAAGAAAATGGAATACAAAATATGAAAAAAAGCTTCTTCATATTAAAAACAGAGACGAGCGGAAGCTCTTCAGCTGAATTTAGTCCGTTAGCAGTCAAGTTATAGAGTATAAATACATTATCAATTTACAAGCAATGTGCAAAATACGCAAGTTCAATCCTAAAGTGCAAATGCATTTATAGTACACTTCAAGCGAAGACAAAAAGTGCCAGTGCATTCGAATTTTCAAATAGTGCAAAACACGCCAAAGAAAGTGCATTTAATAGCTTATCAATTGAACCTGTCAAAAACGTAAGACTGCTAGCGTATATATCAACATTAATCTGAGATATTTAGCTTATTTAGTTTAACCCCCTCGTAACCTCAAGAGTCTCCAGGTATTTCCAGTTATTTTCAAATCTCCTGACTGCACCCACCCTCATAGCAAAAGCTTTTTCAAAACTCCTTGACCTCCTCATTTTATTAAGCCATTTCAGATGTGATGGAACTTCCTTGGTTTTCCAATTTTGGAGAATTAGGGAGCGAGCAATGACACAAGAAATTAATACAAATGTTTCCTCAGCATTTTTAAGGAATCCTCTGTCCTTACTAATCCCAAATAGGGCCAACTCTGGTGTGGGAAGAAGTTTTTTACCACCCGGAGCCACCTCTAAATCTGCGAAAATGGCTTCCCAAAAAGATGTAAACTGGGGACAAGTGAAAACAATATGAAGCCAACCACCCTGGCTCTCAGCTTGGCATCTGAAGCACTTATTCACTACCTCAGGGAACCTTTTCCCAAGTGCCTCCGGAGTCCAATACGCCAACCAGCGGGACAAGAAAGCCATTCTCTTAAAATTGGCAGCACGCAACGATTTATAGCCCAACACACTTAAAGTTTCCCAGTCTTTATGTGTAAAATTACATTGTCTTAGGGCGTCTATTTTGACTAGATAACAATCTATCATAGCGGTTGGCCCCTCGTAGTGAAGCTTCTCGTACCAGTTTCCTATCCCGATGATTTTAGACTCGTACAAAAGTATTGCCATGTCGTTCGTTGAATCTAGTAAGCCACCTATATCTTTCCTTAGAAAGTGAGCAATTTGTAAATATTCAAGAAACATGGGTCTGTCAGAATTACATACTCTAGCCAATACTTCTTGCCATGTGATAATGCTATTATGGATTATAAAATGCCTTAACTCCCTAAATCCTAAATTCTCCCAATTTATTATATGGCTATTTCTGATTTGCAGGCCTAAACAAGTACACTCTCGTAAGCTCAAAAACTTAGAGGCAGAGGAGCCAAGGTTTTTCTTAAAAAAGGACTGGACTCTGAATAAGTAGTCTTTTTTGGGAGCTTTGCAGTTTTTAAAAATACCTGGACTTGAGATTCAGCCTCCTGTAGCATTTTTTCTAAGAAGAAGCAATCACCAATGTTTTTGCACCTATCAGGCCTGTCATTATATCAAGAAAGACCGCATCATAATACGTTCTAACATGTGGCAGAGCCAGTCCCCCCCTGTTCAGTTGGAAGTTGAATTACGGACAGCTTCACCCTTGGTGCTTTCCCACCCCAAACAAATCTTCTAAACATAGTTTCCATGTCTCTGAAAAAAATACAATTCAATTTAATAGGAACATTACAAAACAAGAATATTAGTAGGGGAAGGATCGACATCTTTATCAAGGATACCCTGCCAATCAGAGTGAGGGGAAGTAAAAGCCATTGAGCAAACAGATTCTTAATTGTAATAATCATTCTCCCATAGTTGAGAGAATACAACTGATTATATTCACAGGTCACATAAATGCCTAGATATCTTATCGGGTCTCGTCTGGCAGCCTGAGCGCATACGCAAGATGGAAAGAGGCTGAGTTTAGTATTTAGCGCGAGAACTTCAGTTTTCTTTGGATTTATTTTGTAACCTCCTATTTGTTCATAGGCCTTAAATTCCCTCAAAGTACAATCTAAATTCTCTTTGTTCGGCCTTAAATAGAGGATAATATCATTTGCGAAAAGCTTGAGCTTCGCCATCCCATGGATGGAGGGGGAAATAGAAGGATTGTTTCTAATTTTGATCACCAAGGGTTCAATAAAAAAAGTAAAAAGCAGGGAAGATAACGGGCAGCCCTGCCTGGTCCCGCGATTGACTTTGATAGAACCGGCGTTGTTTGAGTTTATTATAACCTTCGCTGAAGCATCCTGATAGATATTTTGAAGCATCTTAATCGCATGTTCTGGAAACCCAAACTGGCCCAGAGAATAAAACAAGGTTGACCAGTTTACTAGGTCGAATGCTTTTTCCACATCGACCATTAAGATGCAGGCAGGGGTTGAATTAATGTTGAAAAAATCCAGTGCCTGAATTAAAAATTCAGTATTTGAGGCCATTGAGCGGCCAGCTATAAATCCAGATTGGTCGAGACGTATAACTTCTTGTGCAGCATATACAAAGCGACGAGCCCAGATTTCCATTAAGATCTTATAATATGAATTTAAAAGGCTAATAGGCCGATAGGAGTTAATATCTTCTGGATTCTTATCTTTTTTAACAAATGATACTATAGTTGCTTCCTTAAAGGATGCAGGTACCAATCCACATTGTTTAATATGATTAAATAAATTCTTAAGAGATGTCGATAATTCCTTTATAAAGGTTTTAAAAAACTCGATTGGAAATCCGTCCTGCCCGCAGGCTTTCGCCCCTGCTGTAACTTTTATAGAGTCTACTATTTCCCCTATCAATCAATCAATCAATCAATCAATCAAAGATATTTATAAAGCGCACTACTTACCCGGAGGGTCTCAAGGCGCTTGAGGGGGGGGGTTGTGCTGCTACTGCTTGAAGAGCCAGGTCTTGAGCTTCCTCCTGAAGGAGAGGTGGTCTTGGGTCAGGCGCAGGTCGGTCGGGAGGGAGTTCCAGGTCTTGGCGGCCAGGTAGGAGAAGGACCTTCCTCCTGTTGTCGTTCTTCGGATGCGGGGGACGGCGGCGAGGGCGCGACTGGCTGATCGGAGCTGGCGTTTGGGAGCGTAGAAGTTGACGCGACTGTTGAGGTAGCTCGGGCCTTGATCGTGTAGGGCTTTGTGGGCGTGGGTGAGGAGACGGAAGGTGATTCTTTTGTTGACGGGGAGCCAATGCAGGTCTCTCAGATGTCCGGAGATGTGGCTGTGTCGTGGGATGTCGAGGATGAGTCTGGCTGAGGCGTTCTGGATCCGCTGGAGTCTCTTCTGGAGCTTCGCGGTGGTTCCGGCGTAGAGGGCATTGCCGTAGTCCAGCCGCGGCCTTAAACCCCTCCCAAACCGTAAATGGTTCAGCTGTATCGTTATTGATTTTAAAATATTCCGCAATCCAAGCCCCCAACCCAGTTACCCACTCCTGGTTCTGAAGCAGAGTACAATCCCAAGTTCAAAAGCCCGATTGGCCTAGATCTTCGGGATTTCTATGTTAGAGAAATACTCCACTATTTGATCCTCCCCCACCGGATATTTGGTGGTATAAATACGACCAAAATGCTCCAAAAAAGCCTTTTGAATCAGATCATTATTCACTAATTCTTGGCCACTTGTGGGATCCTTAATTTTAGCTATCGAGGCGGACTCCTGTCTCTTCCTCGTGGAATTAGCCAGGAGCTTGCCCACCAACTGGCTATCCTCATACACCCTCTGCTGGAAGGTTCTAGAACTATTAATTTCTTCCCGGATAAAAAAGTCTCTTAGCTCTGCCTTTGCTTGTACCAATTGATCTGGGTGTAGACGGATCTGAAGGGCGTATTCTTTATCTACAGTTTTTTGGAGCATAGATATTTTTAATTTCCTCTCCTTAGCCAAGGCCGATGTAAAAGATATTATCTGACCGTGAGCCGCGGCCTTAAACCCCTCCCAAACCGTAAATGGTTCAGCTGTATCGTTATTGATTTTAAAATATTCCGCAATCCAAGCCCCCAACCCAGTTACCCACTCCTGGTTCTGAAGCAGAGTACGATCCAGCTGCCACCTGGATTGGCCTCTGCTTCCTGTGCTAATACTAACTTCCAGTTCTACCTTCCCATGATCGGAAAAGGGATTGCACCCAATAGATGAATCTAGGGTCTGGATGGATCTAGATATCAAAAAAGTGGCTCCTTCAATGATGACATCGGACCTCGCAATTCAAACTCCTATTGACGATCACTTACTTTGTGAGTAGCACATTTTGACACAGGACTTCGCATTGCAAGCTCCAAGTAGACGGGTTCTTTTCCCTGGCAAGCGCAACTCAATGCAAGGACTTTGTATTACTCTGCAACGAGAATTTAAGGTACTCTTGTTCTGCAAGCCTAACTGATTCCCTGTATCCAGCTGGTGTTCCATCACAGTCAGCCTGAACTTGTGACTTTATCTCATTACGGCACCACCAGATAACCAAAGATGGTGTTTTATGCTTTTTCACACTTGCAGCAAAAAGAGCAAGTGATGGACGGAATGCTGAACAAATCAAGCATTCATCCCCAGTCACAGATCTGGGTTTAATCCATCTTCTTCTTGCTCACCACACCACCCCTGTTTGGACCCAGCCATATGCAAATTAGTCTTGACCCTGCTCCCCATGGGAACAGTTCAGCCTGAACTGCCTGGCCAGGTCCTCCCTGGACCGGAAACAAGCAACCTGGGGCTGATTTCAGGTTATCATCCCTCATTAGCCAGGCTAGCTTGAATCCAGTGGCATGGTGAACATGGGGCCCACATCTGGGCATACCCTTCCAACTTAAAGTAACAAAAGCAAAAAATGGACGGAATGCGGAACAAAACATTCACCCCTTCAGATATCTGGGTTTAATACATCGTTTTCACACTTGTATTCACTGATATCTTTAAAATTGCATATCTCTGGTTCAACTGATTGTATTTTTGTAGTTTTGGTCTTTTCAGTCTATTTTCTAATGTGGTGAGATTGTTATTTTGTTGTGTTTTCACGTTATTACTGTTTGAAGTGCTGCATAAATGCTTTACTCAGCTTCTAAGTCAAGCCTGGCTGCTTTGTGCCAAGCTACCAGAGGGTTGAGCACAGAATAATTTGGGGTTTGCTTGTGACTTCACCCTGACAAGGATCATGGTTGTTGCTTGAGTAGGGATTCACACCTTGTGAGAAACCAGGACCTGTTTCAGTGTCCCCCCGAACTTCTTGTCCCATTGCGACTACTAAATGCTGGTTTTATGAATTGTGCCCTGGGCTCTGCTAACCAGACCCAGGACTTGTGAGCTGATTAAAAGTATATGGTAATTAGGTATTATTACAATTGGTACTGACAACCTACCTGTAAGTTCCTAATATATGGCAAGGCATGTAGGTTTATAGGCCCAGTAGATTCGATGCACTTAAGTATGCACTGCTGGGTTGGTTACTATCATTTTTAAGGCGCCTTGCTTTCAAGGCTGCCTTTAAAAGTAAATTATATTCAAATTTGACTTTGGAATTAAATGTACTTTTAAAGGCTCAAACTACCTTATTTTTATATAAAAGTCACCCCTACAGTCTCCCCTGAGTGCACCTGGGGTAGGAGTAGGGTTCCTTGGGACCTTTGACCCTGCTCGCAGGCAGGTCGCTCCCCTCGCCACTACACGGCTACCAGCTGCTTGTGCCTCGTGACTTGAGTTCCTGGTTCCTGCTCCCTGTTTTTTCCGCCCCTCTGCCTGGCTAACTGTTTTTCTCCTCCTCCTTTTGGGTTTCCCCCCGGTGCTCACCGGCTGATCCTCTCCGTCCTTTCCCGCCGCTGCATCCCTGCAGCCCCGCCCCCCTGCATTCCCATTCGCCACCCCGCTCCTGTCTCCCAGCTGCTCCTCCCTCCCTCCCCCGCTCTTGTGGAAGCCGCGCAGCGGCCGCACAGCGGACGCGTGCAGAGGGCGCCTGGACCGCGCCCAGCACCAGAACCCCAGGATCCCATGACCACCACGATGCCAGACTCCACTGCGACACCAGCAAACTCCATACACTCAATGCCGGATGACATCACACCTGCTTCCAGGTTGCTCCGAAGCGTACACAAGGACCCTTCTCCTGCCGCAACTGCAGCTTCACCTATGACAGAACCACCAAACCACCAAGGACCGGACCCAACCACCTCCGTTGCATACTCCTGAACACCCGCTCCGCACACAAACTCACCGTTGAGCTATGGGACCTACTCGACACCTTCGCCCCAGATGTTGCCTTCCTGACCGAGACCTGATGGAACGACTCCTTGGCACCGGACATCGCAATAGCCATCCCCGATGGCTACAAGATCTCTCGCAGAGACCTTGCCAACGGAGTCGGAGGAGGAATAGCCATCATCCACAAGTCCTCCCACAAGGTCTCCACTCACGCAGATGACATCCTCAGCACTGCCGAGCACCTGCACTTTCGGATCCACACTGACCCCAACACCACCCTCAGAGCAACCCTTGTCTACAGACCCCCCGGCCACTGTTCAGCGACTCCATTGCAGACCTCGCCAGCACCCATGCACTCGCATCCACGCACTACATCCTCCTCGGGGACCTCAACTTCCACCTCGAGAAGAACAACGACACCAACTCCGGCACCCTGACCGACAACCTCGCCAACCTCAGCGTCAGACAACTGGTCACCGCACCCACCCACACTGCCGGCCGCACACTTGACCCCATCTTCACCACGAGCACCCGCGTCTCCATTGACCACACCACTGAAGTCCACTGGATGGATCACCGCTGCATCCACTTTACCTACAAGAAACCAACCACGCACCATCACACCCAACAGCTTCCCTGCCGCTGCTGGAACAAGGTCACCGAGGACCGGCTTGCTGACACCCTCGCTCAGAACCCACCCACCGACCCAGACACCGCCGCCCGCAACTTTAGGCACTGGATCGACGACTGCACCAACACCCTCGCCCCGCTCAAGAAACCATCCAACAGTCGCACCAGCAAGAAAGCCGCCTGGTTCACCTAAGAACTCCAGACATCCAAATGTACCTGCCGGAAACTTGAAAAGAAATGGATCCACAAACAAACATCGGACAGCTACGCAGCCCACATGGACGCCACCCGCAGACATGACCACCTCATCAGATCAGCCAATAGATCTTCCTTCAAAGCCCGCCTGGACAACTACGCACACGATAGCAAAGAACTCTTCAGCATCGTCAAGGAACTTTCCAACCCCAGCACCATAACCAACAACATCCCACCCTCACAAGAACTATGCGACTCTCTGGCCACCTTCTTCCACCGCAAGATCGCTGACATCCATGACAGCTTTAACACCACAACCGCACCGATTACGCCAGACACCACCCATCCGGCGATCACCACCCGCGCCATCCACCTGACTGCCTGGACCATCGTAAACGATTACGAAACATGCAAGACCATGAACGCCATCCACTCAGGATCCCTGTTAGACATCTGCCCACACCACATATTCAACAAAGCAAACGCAATCATAGCACCCCAACTCCGGAAAGTAATCAACTGCTCCTTCGAGACAGCCACTTACCCGGAAGGGTGGAAGCATGCCGAGATCAACACACTCCTCAAGAAGCCCAAGGCGGACCCCAATGACCTCAAGAACTTCCGGACCATCTCCCTACTCCCGTTCCGGGTGAAGGTCATCGAGAAAGTCGTCAAAACACAACTGACTCAACACCTCGAAGACAACAACATCCTGGACCCCTCCCAGTCCGGTTTCTGAAGAAACCATAGCACCGAGACAGCCCTCATTGCCACCACAGACGACATCAGGATGCAACTAGACAACAGTGAGACAACTGCCCTCATCCACCTGGACCTGTCAGCCGCCTTCGACACGGTCTGCCACCGCACACTAAAGACACGTCTCCAAGAGGCTGTTTTAGGACCCTAGTAAATTTTCCTGATTCATGCCCTTATATAGGTATAAAATATGGTATCTAAGCATGGGCTGAAAATTTGTTCCGCTCGCGGAATTTGCGGATTTTCCGCGATTTCGCGATCCGCGAATCTCGCGAAATCACGGTAAAATCCGCGAATCAGCGGGGACGAATTTTCAGCCAAGCACTTACAGGGTTACAGCAGCAGGTGCAAAAGTTGAAGCTAATTTTTTATAACCTTTTACAAAAGGGTTACAAAGAAATTAACTTCAACTTGGGCACCTGCTGCTGTAAGCCTGTAAGTGCTTCCTGGCACCTCGTTGCCTACTTGCAATTATTCTCTGACCCTGCTCTGACCATTGAAGTAGGGTCAGAGAATAGTTACAAGTAGGCAATGAGGCGCCGGTCACGATAATTAAACCTCAACAGGAAGCACTGACAGATATAAAAACAAGCATTTGCAATGCAATAGGTCTCGCATTAGGAAAGTTTGAGCTATTGGTCTTGTAAATGACAATTTTTTTTATTTATGTGTTGGTTTTGAAAATAGATAAATTAATAGCTTTGTCATTTACAATGTCAATAGTTATAACTTTCGCAAATGTGACACCAATAGCATTTGTAATGCAACATGGTTTGTATTTACGTGACTTAGCTGTATTGATATTACAAATTACAATGGCTTTAATTTTTTTTAATAATTAATACTTAAATAAAAGTGATTTTATTTTATAATGGCAATAGCTTAAACTTTTGTAAATAACTTTTGTGAAGATTTTGTTCAGTGTATTTTATTGTGACGAAAATCCAAGAACAGAAGTGAAATATTAACATCTTTTTGTGACATTTGTAATAAAGTTTGAAACATTGAGAGAACATATTTGAACCAGGTGTTGTTGAATGGTTGCGCAGATTGATGCTGGGTGGCGCTGAGTGGTGCTGTGGTGGTGCTGAGTGGTGCTGTGGTGATTCTGAGTGGTGCTGTGGTGATGCTGAGTGATACTGGGATGGTGCTGAGTGATGCTGGGGTGGTGCTGAGTGGTGCTGTGGTAGTGCTGGGTGATGCTGTGGTGGTGCTGAGTGATGCTGTGGTGGTGCTGAGTGGTGCTGTGTGATAATGTGGTGGTGCTGAGTGATGCTGTGGTGGTGCTGAGTGGTGCTGTGGTGGTGCTGAGTGGTGCTGTGGTGGTGCTGATTGGTGCTGTGGTGGTGCTGAGTGATGCTGTGGTGGTGCCGAGTGATGCTGTGGTGGTGCTGAGTGGTGCTGTGGTGGTGCTGTGTGATAATGTGGTGGTGCTGAGTGATGCTGTGGTGGCTCTGAGTGATGCTGTATTGGCGCTGAGTGGTGCTGTGGTGGTGCTGAGTGATAATGTGGTGGTGCTGAGTGATAATGTGGTGGTGCTGAGTGATGCTGGGGTAGCGCTGAGTGATGATGTGGTGATGCAGAGGGCAGAAAGGCACAAAAAGCAGTCTAACAAAGGGCAGAAGGGCAGAACAACAAGGGAAAAAGGAGTCTAACAGAGGGCAGAAGGGCACAAAAAACGAGTCTAACGGGGCAGAAAGGCACAAAAACGAGTCTAACAGAGGACAGAAGGGCACAAAAACAAGGAAATAACAGAGGGCAGAAGGGCACAAAAAACGAGTCTAACAGAGGCCAGAAGGGCACAAAAAACGAGTCTAACAGGGGGCAGAATGAATACCGCCCTGCGTGTTTGTCCACGAAGAGGCCACCTTTTTGTGCAATACCTCTACACAACTGGAGTACTTTCTACTGTCTAATCAGTAAGTGCTCCCTCGTTGGCTAAATGTATAGGGGCAGATTTACAATAACTGGCGCATCCCCTTTGATGCGCCAGTTATTGTGCGCCGCAGCTCCGCCACCCATGATGCGCCGCATTTACAATGCGGCGCACCATGTGGCAAAAACGACACAGATGCGTCACGCATCTGTGCCGTAAAAGCAGCGCATTGCTGGAGCTGTGTCGCGCTTGCGACGCAGCTCCAGCAATGCTCTGGGGGGCCCTATCTCCCCAATGCTGCATCAAGCCTTGCGCCTGCTTCAAGCAGGCGCAGGGTTTTGATGCAGCATTGGCCTAAAAGTGACTGAGTGAAATCTTGAGATTTCACTAAAGCCACTTTTAGGAGGCGTTCCTGCGCAGGAACGCCCTCTCCTGCGCTGGAACGCCTCCTGATGGCGCAGGGCTTTACAACGTGATGCATCTCTCAGATGCGTCACATTGTTAATACCCAGCACCATGGCGCATCTTTTGTGCTGCCGCTGCGTCACAAAAGGTCTCGGTAGAGGGTGGCAGTGGTGAACCAGAGGGTGGCAGTGATGAACTAGAGGGTGACAGTGATGAACCAGAGGGTGGCAGGGGTGAACCAGATGGTGGCAGTGATGAACCAGAGGGTGGCAGTGGTGAACCAGAGGGGGCTGTGCCCATACACGACCGCATGGGTAACTTCGCCATGCATGCTGCCCGCGAACACACAAAAAGCCCCGCGATCACGCAAAAAACTCCGCAAACACGCAAAAAACCCCGCAAACACGCACAAAAACAAAAATCCGCAAATTCGCACAAATTCGCGGATTTTGCGGATTGCGAATTCGATTTCGCGGGAATTCTCAGAACGCGAATTCACAAATTTCGCCCATCCTTAATGGTATCCTTATATAGGCATGGAAATCATAACCATATTAAGACATAGCTCAAGTAGTCCTAATACGGCTTGGCATGAATATTAATTTATCCAAGAACTCATGGAGTTTTCAGAGAATTAAGTCTCTAATGATGTTATTATGTCCACTCTTACGTCAAACTCGGCACCTTCAAGGTATAAATATGCCCACACTTGTCCAAACAAACACACGGTGGTTTGGAGCAGTTCGACTATCTACTTGCCCAACACGCCCTGCTGCAGCAAGTCCTGAAGGAAGCCGACCCTCCAGCTGACGCACTGAGAAACGCTGTACTTTCTCCAGCCGAGAAATCCAGCTCCAGTGTTTCCAAGGCTACCCTTGCGGGTTGCTGGGAAATCGAGTCCTGAGAGAGAGATACAAGACCTCCTTCATTCTAAACCAAGGTACAGAGCTGATTAGACCCTGAGAGAATTCTTGGATTAGATTCTTGACAAAGAATACTAAAACTAGGCTGCACCTCACTTACTTCTTCCCTTGTACTAGACCTAGGTTAGGTACACCGGGGTAGGCGTATTTTAGAAGCACCAGTTGAGTACCTTTAGTCATTATTTATCACTGTATGTATTTTATGCATTTTAGGTTTCTTATGGCTTAGAAACCATATCATGCTTTTACAATAATATTTTATAATACTCTTCGTACTGTACGCTTTGTACTTTACCGCAAATTTTACGATTGCAACAGTTCATTTCTTATGCTTGAGAAAGAAGACTGTTCCAAAAATATTTTATTAAAAACGCCCGTCTCTCTATTTCTCTGCACTTCTGCTGAAACGAAGCATGCACGATTGACTGAGTAAAATAACTATCGATTGTTTCCGCAACTCTAGAGATATATTTATTATTCTTGGGAAACAAAGTTGTCATGTTTTAAGCGGTTGTCAGAAACTAGTCCCTTCCTGTTCATTCGAGAAAGTTTCTAGTGACCTCTGAGCTAGCTGGCACACACAGAATTAAGTCTAGTATATTCAGTAGAGACCTAGTCGACTTCAGTCCCGTCTAAACTACAGGATACACTATTCCAATGCGCCGAGCCTATTGGGAATATAGGAACTACACTACAAGGCCGGAATAGGAGAGAAAGCCCTCGACTGGACCACATCCTTCCTCTCCGGGAGGACACAGAGCGTCCGCCTTCCCCCCTTCCACGCCGAAGCCACCAACATCATCTGCGGCGTACCCCAAGGCTCATCCCTCAGCACGACGCTGTTCAATGTCTAGATGGCCCCCCTCGCCCACGTCACCCGCCAGCACCACCTCAACATCATCTCATACACCGACGACACCCAGCTGATCGTCTCCCTCACCAAGGACTCGCACACCGCCAAGACCAACCTCCACGAAGGAATGAAGGCCATCGCAAAATGGATGAGGAACAGCCGACTGAAGCTGAACTTGGACAAAAGGGAGGTCCTCATCCTCGGCTCCACCCCCGCAGCCTGGGACGACTCCTGGTGGCCGACCAAGCTGAGGACAGCACCGACACCCACTGACCACGCACGCAACCTGGGTATCATCCTCGACTCTTCCCTCTCCATGTCTAAACAGGTCAACGGCGTCTCCTCCTCCTGCTTCAACACCCTCCGCATGCTCCGCAGGATCTACAATTGGATCCCTACCGAAACAAGAAGAACGGTCACCCAGGCCCTCGTCAGCAGCAGAATGGACTACGGCAACGCACTCTACTCAGGGATCCCGGCAAAACACCTGCAGCGTCTGCAACGCATTCAAAGCGGCTCCGCCTGACTGATCCTCAACATCCCACACTGCAGCCACATCACCCCCACCTGAGAGACCTCCAATGGCTTCACATCGAGAAGAGAGTCACCTTCAAGCTGCTCACCCATGCACACAAAGCCCTCCACAACACCGGACCAGCATACCTCAACGACCGACTCAGCTTCTACACCCCCACCCGCCAGCTCCGCTCCGCTAGCCTTGCCCTCATCACGGTCCCCCGCATTATACGAATGACCTCCGGTGAAAGATCCTTCTCCTTCCTCACCGCCAAGACTTGGAACACCCTCCCATCCCACCTGCGGCAGACTCAAGACCTGCACACCTTCAGAAGACTCCTCAAGACCTGGCTCTTCGAATAGTAGCGGCACCACCCCCTCAGCGCCTTGAGACCCTCGCCGGTAAGTAGTGCGCTTTACAAATTGACTGATTGATTGTAGCTACCAACAGGGACATTATAAAAGATGTTCCATATGCCCTGGTGAGGGAAAAACAGCCAATGTTATTATTCACCTTTGTTGATCAAAGACTCCATAGGCTAACATGGTAATACTTTGGTAAAGTATAAAGATTGATAGAATTAATCTCAAAATAGACTTCATAATTTGTAAATGATAGCTAGAACAAATCTAACAACTTGCCAAGGTTAGATTTATTATAACTATCACAGAAAAGAGGTTATAGGGCTTGCTTTTCTGATTAACTAAAATCCAGCCTTTCAGCAGCCTCCCCTGATTGGCCAGCCTCTGGCAGGCTGAGTCAAAGTGCTCTGATGAGGTGTGAAGTGGCCTGCAAGGAGACAGTGCAAGCATCTGGTAGGAGGAGAGCTGTAGCTGCAGAGCAAAAGGCAGGATGGCGGTGAGTAGCAATACTGGTCTTCAAAGAGTGAATGACTGTTCAGACAGGACACAGGATCACCTCCACATCCGGCACTCCCAGACAATGTGGAGCCCCAGTCATTGAATTAGCAAAGGGTCTGGAAAGGGATTTTTAGGGAAAGTTAGCCACTCTAGTCGGTTGGCTATTCAGATCCTAACCTCCAGGAGAGTTTGATCATTTTAAAGGAATAGTGCTTTCTGGGACAAGAATATACCTGACTTTGGACAAAGTTGTCATATTTCTGGGTGTCACCCTGCAGCACATTGGTCAGTGGTGCCCCCTGTTTGTTTACCAGGAACAATGGATAAATATGGGAGAGCAGCTGAATACCCGCCATGGCTCGTGCAGGTAAGAGTGTCCCACTGCTCTCCCCTTCCCGGGCCAGGGCTGAGCCCAACATCTCAGACCCCTGCCTGAAACTACAAGGAGAAGGACTGCCCTGCTGGAACATCAGCCTGCAACCCAAAGTATTGCACTCTGAGTGACTGCACTTGCTGCACACTGTGAAACTATAGCCCTAAGGACTTTGCCTTGCTTCAAGAAGTGAAGGAGTGGACTCCCTGAAAGCAACAGGCCAAAAGAGCTCCACCTGCTTTATCTCCACAAACAAAAACCCAGCTTGACAGTGTCCAGGGGACTTTAAGGATCTGGCAAGGTGCATTCTGGAAAAAGTAGTCCCAATGTCCCAAAGACCATTTCATAGCTTCTAGACCCTTAGATTGGTGTTGAGGACACTTTGAAAATCCAGAAAGGATCTTCTGGAAGAAGATCTAGAATTTTGAAGAAGTTTGTGGAATTTTTGTCAAAAAACTTAATAAGGTGACTGACTAATCGTCGAGACTCAATAAGCAGACATCGAACCACGACGCAGCCTGGATTTCCTGCTGAAAGCTCTGGAGCTCAAGACTTCCAGGATTTTACTGAGACCTTGCGCTGAGCCAAGACCCCGTCTTTGACTTGAAACCTGACTTGACGAGGAGTCTTGCTGGACATCGAGAGAAAAAACTCAAAAGATTTGACTAAGGGCCTAATTACGAGTTTTGCGGTCCATAGGACCGCCAACCCTGTGGTGGCATGGTGGTTACCTCCACACCGGCAGTCCGACTGCCGTATGACAACTTCGGCAAGCGGACTTCCATGGAGCCTCCGCAACCGCCAGGGATCTCCAATCGGTTGGCGTGGGTGCGTTGGGCCAGGGTAGCAATATGCTAGTGGTGCTGCTACAACACAGCCAAACATGACTTTCCTGACCTCCACACTTTTCATGGCGATGATCCAGTCATGAAAAGTGTGTCTGTCAGGTAAGTAAGGTGGCCATGTACCTCAGGGTGCATACAGGGGGGCACATGGTGTGCCCCAGTGTGCATGCACCTCTGTTGCTGCACGGCATGGACTGTAAAGTTCATACAGTGCAGGAACTTGATTTGGCACTCCTTCGGCACTACAGTTCAAAGGCTCACATATGAACTGCACTGCAGCGGGATAGATGCTCCCGCTCGCCCACCAGCCAGATCACAAAATGACTCGTAATCTAGGGAGCGTCTCGTTCCAAAACCGCAGTGCTTTTGATCTATAGGCACTAGAAAGTGTTTATTCTTTGCAAATTCATATCTATGGCTCCCTACATTGGATTTTAGTTTTTTCTGTGTCATTTTATTCATAAAAATATTTCCTATGTTTGTAAATTGGTGTTGGATTTTGTATAGTGTCTTATTTATTCTTGTAGTGGTGTTTTTAAATGCGTTGCACACCTGTCTGCTTGTTGCCAGCTACCAAGGGTTGAGCAAGGGAATAATTTATTGAGACCTTGACTGGACCTTATCTTGTGATTGTGGCCTTATTACTAGTGGTAGGTCCCTACATACACCTGCTAGGAAATCACCTTTTAACACCTCCCTCAAACAGTGACCCAATTTCTAATACCTGGCAATTCCTGCGCTGAAATCACAGGTTAAACGTGCATAGCTCAGAGCACCATCCTCTCTAAGGGTACAACAACAAGCCACTTATAAGAAGTCCAAAGGTTTAAGCCAACTATAGAAAAGAAAAAGCCTTTGCTTAAAAAATCTGCATGAGCAGACTCTTCCAGCCCATGCAATAACTCCTTTAAGGACAGACTCCACATCTCCATCTTGCTCAGAATGTGAGGAGAAAGTATTCGGATTGAGAGGGCGACATCAGCAGATCTCTCAAGTTGGCTCAATCACCATGAGTTACTCATCAATTACTGGTTTCTAGTACTTGAAGTTGTGTTATCCTGATTATAAATTCATTACTATGATTACGAAGATGCAAAGGAAAAAACTAACTGTATAAGCTTCTAACATTTGGAATGTGAATATTTGCATATTTTTAATTACAGAAATGTAAACGAAGTTTATTATTTTAGTACAGATAGTTTGTTTTCCTCATCATTAATGCATCAACCCAAGCAACAAGATTCAAAAAGTACACCTGAACTTGATGACCTTCTCTTATTTGGTACTGGACTTCAAGGTAGCTTTAAATCTGTTTATTTCTTTAGTACAACCACAGGGACTTAGCTAGCATAAGTGAAGAAGTAGCAGTGGCAAAGGGGACAGGGTTGGGACGGACTCAATGCACCCTAATTATGGCCGTCATTTACATTAAATTGGGCGCCTTCACAGCATCCTTGCTACAACATAGAAAGTATTAACACACACCGCAAAGGAGTCTTAACTGGTCAATCCTAATTAACGGCCACAGACTCATATTTCACGATTCAGAAGCAAATGAAAACAGGAAATACCACAATCTGAAGGTTATAGGGAAAGCTTCCAAGTATTCCTGGATACCCATTTTCCAGGTCCCTAGTTTCCTTGTGATCTACTGCAAGTTGTTATCAGAATACCATGTGCTCTGATGCATGCTCACAAGGCCTGCCAGATGTCTTAAAAGACTTTCACCTTGTAAAACTATAGCAAGTGCATTTCCCTACCTTTCTTGCAGATTTTGCACAAACTCTTTTGCAGCTTCTGGTTCCTTCAAGAGGAAGTTTTGATACATGCAAGTTGACTCCATCAGCCTCATCAGTGCTTCAACAGACATGGTGAGCTTCTGCAAAATCCTAGTAACTCTGTAAAAATGCAAGAAAGAGGTTATGAGCTGTAGAATTTCACTTTCATCATAGACAGACAAACTCATCCTCATTATGAAAACTTGATTGTGATTGTCATGATATGAGATCCTGGCTTAGAAACATAAGGTCTAAATTATGTAAACTGCAAAATTGCCTGGAATCCATAATTAACATTTCTTTTGTTAGGGTAGTAAGAAATGAAACAAACTAATTTTGCTGAAAATAATCTATTTTACATTAAGGTCTTGAGTGAATAAGAGAAGTTAGGCGCACTGGAACATAGTATCCATAATAAATTAAATGTAAACAATCAATGCAGTGCTCCAAGGAGTAGGGAAGTCAACCCACATCACCAAGTAAACATCAATTAGAAAAAGAACTCTGAGCACAGCACGGCGTGTGGAACCACGTAATTTGAATGAAGTAATCGTTCGAAGTACGCGGTTCCACGCGCCGTGCTTGGGTAATCGGAGACGCTGGCCCGAACTCGGGAGGCACGAGCCAGATTTTATTGAAACTGTTAATGCCTATAAATTCCATTTGATTGTGAAAAGTTCATTACAGTTATAAATAGCAACGATATAGTACATATGATTCAGATACAAACTTTATGCTGAGCGAATAATTTTGAGTTTACAGCCCTGAGGAAGTCATAGGGTGGCTTACCCAAAGACGAAACACGTGTTGGCTGGTGCGAAATGTGCTAATCCATTAAACACAAGATTTGATGAACCTGAGGACTGCTGGAGCTTTCTTTTGGAGTAAAGATTGCATGTGCTCAGATCTCTTGTTCTAATTGATTTATAATGAATGGCAAGTGAAAACCTCAAATTTCAGGAAAAAATAATAAATCTGGAGAAAAAACCTACTCGTCAAGCCATTGGAGTGGAATGAATGAGACGATATCCATTACCTCCTACCAACTCTATATCTGGTCCTGAGTTTTGAGGTAATCCTTTTGTTGTGAGGTGAATTAGTAGTAAGGGTAAGTCTGCACCTACTACTAGCAATAAGGTCCAGATAAGGTCTTAATAAATGATTCCCTTGCTCAACCCTTGGTAGCTGGCAACTAGGAGACAGGTATGTGAAGCATTTAAAAACACCAATACGTTAAATAAGTAAGACACACCACACAATAAAAATCCCACACACATTTATAAGAATATGAAACATTTGTATCTTTAAAATGACGCCAAAATGACAAAGACCCAATATAGGGAACCGAAGATCCAAATTTTTTAAGATTTAACATTCTGTTGCTTAAAAACATATAGCGACCCCGGGGCCCATGAATATTGCATCGTTCATGACTGATAGGTTCTCCTTTATTGGTTCATTTGTAGTGACCCCTGACGAAGGGCTGGTGACGCAGCCCGAAATGCATTGGGCTTCAAATAAAATCATGCTGCTCGGAACTTTTTGTTGCAATTGGAGCGTATTTTTGACGAAGGTCTGGATGGGCACGTGGAAATATGTGAAGCTTCCAAAGAGGCAAATGGGCTATGGATGTGGAAATTATGAAGCAGAATGAATATCGTTGTAATAACATGGACAAAATTTGAGAGAAAAAAGAAAGGAGTATAAAAATTGTGGATAAAATATCCTGTCATGCTGTGCATCTGGGAGTGGAGCATAATGTTTATGCTCCCCACAATGATGTATTTAAATGAGTGCATTAGGGAAAGCACTACCTAGGTTGCACGCAAAAAGTAATAGGTGAAAAAACGATGGATGGACTTCGAAAATCGGTGTGCAGACCACCCACTTTGTACTCACAGGGCCACTAGGCACAACATCAGACGGGCCCAAGTGGCTCTGGAGATGATGAAAGCCACCGACACCCGGGCGGCGCTCCTACTGGCTGACACCGATAGGGCCTTCGACTCGCTGAGCTGGACATACCTACAGGCACTTCTGCCCCGCTTGAATCTTGGTCCTCACTTCCTCTCGTATGTGCGACTGTTGTATACCGACCTGACGGCGTCCGTGCGGGTGGCGGGTGCGATTTCAGACGCCTTTCCCGTCGGGCGGGGCACCGGCAGGGATGCCCGCTCTCGCCATACCTGTTCGCTCTCGCAATGGAACCCCTTGCGGCATGGGTGCAAATTGATGCACAACTGAAGGGGTTCGAGTGGGAGGCTGGGCCGTCAGACCGCATCGCGCTATATGCGGATGATGTACTGTTTTTTCTTACGGACCTCGACAGGTCAGGCCCCAGAATTCTTGAGATTATGAGAGTGTTTGGTGAGGTGTCGGGGCTGAACCTCAATGTGAGGAAGTCTGTTTTGTGGACCCTGGGCGGCGGGGTGGCTCCCGGTGCCTGGGCGTCGGTTCAACAAAAAGGGACGGGAGGCCTTAAGTACCTAGGGGTATTCCTGACTGACATCTCCGGGGTATCGTGGGAGCGTAATATTGTTCCGGTTTGGGACAGAGTCCGATCGGACATGAAGACGTGGTCCCGCATGCCCTTGAATCTTTATGGTCGCTCGGCCATCTTTAAGATGGTCGCCCTCCCGCGCCTGCTCTACCAACTGCAGAACCATCCGTATCCCATCTTGCCACAATGGTTCCGCCAGGTCAATTCGGTATTGGGCCGTTTCCTCTGGGCTGGGGGGGCGGTTCCTGTGGCCCTTCGCACCTGCTTCCTCTCTACATACTGCGGTGGACTGGCGTCTTCGGCCATTCAATCCTACTACCAGGCGTCCCATCTCTTGATACTTAATGAATGGTGGTATGGGGATCGGGGCGACCCGGCGTATGCTCTGGAGAGGTACTTAATGGAACCCGACACCCTGCACACACTTCTTTACTCGGCAGGGAAAAGGAAGAAGCTCCCGGTGGTTACGCAAACTGTCTTTCAGGTCTGGCGTCGGGCACTTAGTCGTATGGGGTGGTGGAATAGGCTGACTGGGGAGACCCCGCTGTGGCAGAATGGCCGCCTGCCGGCCTTGTCGACCCTGTCGGGGTTTCGTGGCTGGGACTCAATAGGAATATCGGCGTTGGGTCACGTTATGAGGGACACGACCCTTAAGTCCTTCCAGGAGTTGAGGGACGAGTTCGAAATGCTGAGTACCCAGTTTTTCAAATACCTGCAGTTTCGCCATGCTATTTCCCCCGCATTGGAAGGGTTGGACTCCCTACCAGAATTTAGTCCCATAGAGGCTAAATTGTTCATGGGTGAACTGACAGAGAAGAAAATATCGTGCATATACCAATCCCTAGTCACACACTGTGCGTCCTCCCTGGATGGCCTACGGCCCAAATGGGAGAGGGATGTAGGCAAACTTGATGAGGAAGGATGGAGGGAGGCTCTTGCGGCTCCGAGGGAGGCGGCTGTCGCCGTGCGGCTGCGCTTTATCCAATTTAAATACCTGCACAGGGCTTACTACACGAGAGAGAGGCTGTGGCGGGCTGGACTGATTGCTTCCCCTGACTGTCTGCGGTGTGGTAGGAAAATGGGCACGTTCTTGCATACGGTGTGGACTTGTGGGGCCATTATACGATATTGGAAGCGTATTTGGGACTGCTTGGATGAGGTTCTGGGCTGGCAGCTTCCGCGCACGTCGCAGCTGGGCCTTCTGCATGTCTTGGAGCAAGTGGGCGGCAACATCTATAAGAGGCATCTTTTGCTCCTGGGTCTTACAGTTGCTAAGCGAGATGTGGCCCGTGCCTGGAAAGATCCTGGGGCGCCCCCGATTGGGGTCTGGAAACGGGGCATGGACTATTGCATGGGACTGGAACGCCCCGTGTTTGAGGCCCGCGGCTGCCCCAGAAAACACTATAAAATCTGGAAGAGGTGGGCAGAATATAGGGGGCTGTGGCTGGAGCCGCCGCCGCAGCAGGATATGCCAGTGGATCAACTGTCATGAGAGCTGGGGCAAGAGTGAGAGTGCATTAATATCTCTGTACGGATTATGTTGTTTTGAATCCTGGTGACCATCGTGAACAGGGCGGGGGTGGGAACCGGGCGGGGGGATGTTGCGGGGTTGGAGGGGGGGATCCGGGAGGGTAATGTCATTTGTCTTATCCTGCTTCCTATACTGATTGCTGCCACTGTGATTCATGATTATTTGCTTACAGCCTCTCCAGTGTCTGGAGTGCTGTGAATGTTTCCCTATCCCTATCTGAAATGTCAATAAAATCTGGTTTTGAAAAAAAAAAAACATATAGCGACAACATGGGACATCTGGTCATGCTTGACTGGGACAAAGTCAAAGATTGAGGCACAAATGAGGTCTGATCAGATAAACTCAGTTGAAGGCCCCGGTCAAAATGTTACCTTCATACTTCGAAACTTTTCTAGAAGATTTTCTCTCGACAGTGAGGAAGGCACTTAGTCAGCCCAGATTCGCAGCTGGTTCACCGGCTTGGTTCAGCGGGAGCAACCGTTCAACTCCTGGAAGTCATGAGCTCTGGAGATTACAGTGGGACGAACCTGAAATCCAGGCCGGCTCGCGTTGAGCCGGCTTTACTGCCGACATCAGGTTGTTCCATTTAGTTGCTCTAAATCTCTCCAAGCTTCGGGAACATCTTTCTGAAGTTCCTCTTATGGGTGTGATAGAGCGCGCGGGTCACCGGACTCCGTTTACCATACTCACCTGGGCCCATAAAACAACATAAACTGTAGTGAGTTTTAATAAGGTAACCTGTGCACTTACTCTAATCAGTGATTTATGAATTTCATTTAGGACCTATACCATTGACTTACCAATACTTGTCATTGATACCTAAAGTCCTAAGGGATCAAAGGTGTTAGAATAATAGGTAGAGAAATAACATTTCACTCATGTAATAACCACAAACTCGGGAAGTGTGTAATCTCTTTATCTAAAATTCTATAAATGTCTTAAGCATTAAGCAATAGGACATTTTCAATCAGGAAGATAACGATTAAAATGAAGATATGCAAAGATTTTATAAGGCAGTCTTTACGCATTTGACATTAAAGGGTGAGGAGAGAGAAGGAAATAGCATATGAAATTATGTGAAACTTTTATCATCTGACATTAGGGTAGGAGGAGAGAAGGAAACAGTACAATGACATACCCACATAGAATATTTACCTAGAATGGTGTGAAGAACTAACCCTAGCCACGGATTAGTCAAAGGATTGAGCCCAAAGTGTAAGTGCCAGCATAGACGACAGGTGCCGACCAGAAATTAGGACAGGTGCAACCAGATTTGGATCAGGACAGGACCTCCACAGGCTATGACCGGCACCCACAGTTAAAGTTGCTACGCCAGCGCTAACTGCAGCTAACAGCCAGAACCCCGATTGGGTCATCGAATTCTCCGCCAGAGTGCTCTGCAGCACCTCTGCTCTTGGTCACCTATTGAGTGCGTTGGGTCAGTGACAGGTCAGCTATTCGGACAAGTCGGACAAATTAACTAACTAAGCCTATCCTAGTTATACTATTTTTATGGTAAGTGTACCACCCCCCAATGTTGCAAGTGTAAGGATACCCAAATTTGATTGGACAAGAGACGGGGAGAGGTCATCACACCATACCAAAATGAAACTTCTGCTTCTGAATATTTTAATAATGTTCCCGCACATCAATTTAATTTTCCCATGCATCTTTATTCCACCCAACAATGGATGTTCTTATAGAAATACATTGTTATAACATATTAACAAGTTTTCTTCCGTTTGGGTTCAAAAGTTCGTTTTCCCAGGCGCATCTTCCAGTGCACGGTAGCTTAGCATTTCTTCAAGGTTGGATGACTTCAGTTCCTTTTAGTGTTATACATGAGCGATGTGGGTTTTCAAGATGGAGTAATAGCACCTCCCAGGCCCAAGATTGTTGTTACATAAAAAATAGAAAAGAAACAGTTTTAGAACACAGAATAAATGAATGTACCGTATACCACTTATCTCTACTCTATTCCCATTATTTTATTTTAACTATTACATTATAGGTTAAGCAGAACGAACAGCTTAGCAAAAGCAGCAGTGCAAGCTTCATGCATGCTGTAACACAGAGCAGCCATCTTAGTTCTAGTGCGCAGAAGCAAAAGATTTTCTCCAAAGCAGAGAATACGTCATGTCACGTGAATGTGACAGACACACGCGCAGTAAGAAATCTCGCTTAGCAGCAGCAATTTTAATGCGAGCGGATTAACGTTAGTAAAAGCACATTGAAAAGCTTCACCTAGATACTAGTATCTTTTGTGTGGTGCAAATATTAGTACACGAAACATGTTTATTATTACGTTAGAAGTTATTAGAGAGTGCTGAGTACAAGCAAGTCGCTCTGCATGCGAATCCTTGCTCCATCAGGTGCAATGTGTCCAAAACACAAATCCAAGGCTCTAGAAGCACTGAGATGGTCCTTGAGAGCATGGGACTACAATTCCCACAATGCCCCACGCCAAATCTTTAAAATTCACTGGAAGCACTACAGGTTGAGGACTGCTTGAGGGAGATGGTGCATGGAAGATCTGTTAACCTGTTGATTGTCAGAAAGTCCACTCCTTAATACTTTTTGAAGCAATGCAAAATCCTCAGGGCTGTAGTTCCAAATGTGCAACAGTAGCACTCCTTCTGATTGCAATCCTTTGGGGTGCAGGCCAGGGTTCCAGCAGGGCTGTCCTTCTCTCCTTGTAGTTTCAGGCAGCAAATAGGAGTTGCTATATTGCTCTCACATATTTATTCAATGGTCTGGGGTGGCAAGCAGGGTAGCACCCCTGTCCAATGAGGCGTAGAGAGCCACCAAAAAGCATGACAGCTTCTGCCAAAGTGGGGCATATTCTTGTTGCACAAAGCAATGTATTTTAAAATTCAAGCTGGAGAATTTTTCTCCTTTGAAGAAAGAGCTGGCTAAACTGACCCACTGGTGTTGCGCATTTCCATTAACTCTTAGCCTCCACCTCCTTGAAATTCCATCCCCAGTCCAGCCATCTGGCTGGGGGTACAGGAAGAGTGTACAGGCCTGGCTGGCATTATTTACTGTCCTGCTCTCTTTGAAGCCAATTTTGATTTAGCCAGCCCCCAACATGGCCTGTTCTGTGCAACTGCCAGTTATCACCTCACCAAAGCAGCTTGACTAATCCTGTTAAGGCTCGCCAATCAGGAGAGGCTACTATAAGGCTGTATTTTAGGTCACAGAAAAGAAAGTCCTATAACTTATTTTCTGTGCTAGTTGTGATAAATACAACAGTTGCAAGTAGTTGGATTTATTATTGCTAATTTTTTAAGTCCTTGAATGACATTTAAAACCCCTTTCTACAAATATTGATATTTAAATAAAATATTCCAATGTTAGCCTGTGGAGCTAATAATCTACAATAGGGTAAAATGAAATTGGCAGATTTTACCTCGTCAGGGTATACAAAGCATCTTTCCATATAGTGCAGGAAATCTACTGGGCCTCTAAACTACCCAGCCTTATTATATACTAGGGAATTATAGGTAGTTTGAAACCCCCTTGTCTTATTATATACTAGAGACTTGCAGGAGTCTGCCATAGCCAATTGTAAATATACCTAATTACCATACACCTTTTTCATCAGCGCACTGGCCCTGGTCCTGGTTGGCAGGGCAAAATCAGAGCCTGTTACTGCCAGTATGAGTCAAAAAATGGGGGTGAACGGTGCAAAAAGGATGACTTAATGACACCTTTTCATTCATTTCTGTATTATACAAGAGGTAAAGATAGGCCAGCTTGTATTTTTTGCATTTGTTGCACAAGTCCAAATGATTACTTTTTCATTATTTCTAATATATGCATTCATTAAACACGTGCAAATATTTCTCTGCCATATTCGCCATAAGACTGCTTTGAAGGACACATTTGGTGCCCTACTTCCATACTCCAATTTAAACCAGTTCAAGGAGCACTTGGCTGCTACTCCAGCGCGAAACTGGACAAAGGACATTGGAGTATGCTCCCCTCTGTGTAGCCCCTCCTCTAGGAGGACCTCTTAAGTCTTCCTAACCCCTTTCCTAGGATATTTAAGGGCATACCTGTGGGTGGATCCTCAGATTCTTTGTGGGAGAAGACTCAAGCCTGAAACGACGTCACTCTTTAACTGCATCAAGGAAGACTCCTGCTGCTCCTGGTCTCTCTGTTCTGCAAGTCTGCTTTGTCGCCTGTGTCTGCTTCTTCCAGGATCTTCAACAGACCTGTTGGCATCAAGGACCCCTGAAGTAATCTCCTTTGGAGTGGAGTCACTCCCCTGCATCTGCAGGCACGGTAATGAAGCTGACCAGTCTGCTACTCCTGACATCCTATGGACTTTGAAATGATCACTGGTGGTTCTGCAGCTGCCTCGAAGCCTGACTAGCCCTCTCAGCAAGTTTGACGCCAATTTCCCTAGTCGGAACTGCTGGTACCAAACCCCTGTGCACCATGTCGATTTGCCGTTGCCAAGTCTTGCTGGCTCTGCACTCCAGAGATCTTCAGACTACAATAATCTATAGCCTCCAGCATATCTTCCTGCCAAGTACAGCACCTTCACTGCATCCTCTGCACCGTGGACCTTCTTTTTTTGGTGAGCTGCTTAAGGTCCTCTTTTGACTCCAGTGCCTTCGGCCTGTAGGTGCTCCTGATGGTCTTCTCCTTCTTCAGTGGGCCCCCCTGCTTGCTTGGGGCCTGCTCTGACTCCTCCTGATAATGGAGAGTCCCTTGGACCTTGCTGGTCCCGACGTTGCTACTTCTTTGCTTTCCACACCTGTTGCAGCTGCCAAGGCTTGTTGCTGCTCACAATAATCACAAAAAGACCTGGTCCTAAGGGCAATTAATCTTATGGATCTGTGAACATCTGTGGATTGCCAAAAGATCATTTCAATCACACCTCTGATTCTAGAGATTATTACCATGTTCCAGTCTATTGCCAAAATAAAAAGTAGCCAATCTCTGATGAACATGTAACCAGACAACACAGTACAAACATCCACTAGAAGGACAACATTTGAAAAAATGTGTGAATAGCTAGAAGACACCTCACGGGCGCACCACCAATGGGACCCCTGGTTGGTACTCACCAGGATGGCCCTGTTCTCATCATCGGTGTCACCTAGCTTAACGTAAACGTGTCCGAAACCCAAAGGAAAAGGAGACAGTGAATGGTGCAGTGTACGCAAAAACTTATATGTGACAAGGACTAACAACGTTCAACATATAACACAAAAACTACTGTGCATACAAGATACAGAAACCTTTTACTCGCATTCTCTTGTTGCCAACAGTAAACATATATACATAAAAAGGAGAGATGCGAATACTACCTATCGATTCGCACTCAGCTCACAGCCGACATGTTTCATTGCCTTGGTTTTTATCAGGCAATTTCTTCAGGGCAAACAATATTGAGGTGCCACTGCCAGCGATACTGTGCTTTGCGTGCTGTAAATGAAGGTGAACATATACATATGAGGGACTGCTTGTAGTTTTACTGTGCAGTTAACACAGCATAAACTTATTGCATTACACCAAAAATGGACAATAATTACCTAGATGGCAACTCTTGCGTTCATACCGTTACTGATACGACTTTCTAAAATCATGGACCCACTCCCGATCGGTGAGTATGGTCTTTCCTCCCTTCTATTTTTATCTGGTAAAGAAAGGTAAAAAAGGGGAACGCCACACGGGCGAACATTAGAGGCAGTAATTCTAGTCTCACCGCATCTGTCTTTTATTCCCCATCAGATCTGTCCGTTTCGCAGCGTTTACCAGTGGAGAATACTCGTTCGGCGTCGCACACCAGAGCTAGAGTGCTACGCAGATGGCCTTAAAGAAGTTATGAACTTGCAGGGGTCTCTAAAAATTGTCTGGCTCTCTAAAATGAAGGAACTCCTTACGGCCATTGGATTATGGGTAATGTGGGAGTCTGGTGCTCCAATATCTAAACTGGACGTCAAGCGGGCTTACTGGCTTTGGGTTGTCGCCCAAGAATCTAGAGCGGATAACTTGGGTAGACTTTCTGATGAGTTTCGACTGCATAAGACCGTACCCTTGCTTGAACCCTATATGGACTTTATTAGAAAACCCAAAGATAGGGCTTTATATGTTCAGTTCAGAATGGGAACCCTGCCAGTCCGTCTACGCACCTCAAAATGGAAACCTCCCTACCAAACGCCTGCCACCTGTCAGCACTGCAGCACTGAGCTTGAATCCATTCCACATGTCTTTTTTGCTTGCAGTGCCTACAAAAAGCCCAGATCCAAATAGCTAAAGCCTGTTTGTCGCCTACTTGAGATCAGAGGCTATGCCCCAGCGTTAAGAATTCTACAATCTAACCCTAATACAGTATTGGTGTGTGGGGTAGCCAAATTTCTTAGCTGGGCATGGGTGATCAGACTTAAAGCTATGTGATTAATTTCTTTTTATGTAACCTCCTGTCCTTTTCTTTATCGCTTATACAAACTCAAAGCTGTAAATGGTTTAATACTGTTTTATCTAGTCTTTTTAATTATTAAGTGTTTTTATAAACAATATGAATTGTATTTTATTGCTATGTGCTTTTAAGATACATCTATATCGAAATAAAGCTTTGTACACTCTACACACGTACTTAGTATATGGTTCGTGAGGCCCCTAGGGCAGAATTGTATTTGTGCAACTTATAGTATGATTAATGAGTAACTTGTAATGTATCTCGAACTCTGACCTCATAAAGAGTGCAGAGGGGTTGTGTTAGTAATAAATACATATATATTTGATATATACCTTGTGTGGTGACCTTTCATTTGGTATTCAAGGGAATATATATGGTAAAACAGCTGGCTTCACATGCTCTCTGAAGTTTTAGCCTAAGACTGCTAGTCCATGCTACCACTAGGATAGCTTGTCTGTAAGGTTGACTTTACAACCACCATCAATAAGGGTCGTTTAGACTGGTGCAACGTGTCCACTAGAATAGTGGACATCATATGCCAGGCTAACTTCTCACAGTGGGGGATTCTGGTTTTTTTTTTTTTGGGATGGTCAGTGGTGCGTTAAAGAATGGCCAGGCCATTGGATGAAACAAGGGAGGAGCATAGCTTTCTTAGAGTTTTTTCCTTTGTTGGTGGCTTTGTCTGTTTGAGAATAGGCTTGGCAGTTTGGGCTGGACTGTTCCCATGAGGTACAGAGTCAGACTGATTTGCATATGGCCATGTCTGAACTGGGGTGGTGGAGTGAGCTAAAGAATGAGGATGGATTAAACCCAGATCAGTTAATTGGGGGTGAGTGCTTGCAATGTTCAACACTCCATCCATCATGCCCTTTGGTTTTGCTCTATTTGTGTACTAACATTTTTCTTGACGTAGGTTGTGTGGTGGGCCCAGGGACCAAGGCGGTTACCTCGATTGTTTGACACTCTTTCGTACATTGGGCAGCCAGATATGCAGATCGACAGGTCTACGGCTATAAACTGGGTCTGAAGAGCAGCCACCATGAGGTGCTTTGGTGGGGTAAAGGAGGGATGCGATGGGGGGAATTGCTGCTCTGGCTGACAAGAATGATATTGCAAAGAGGCTGGCCGGATATGTTGGTCCTGCATCTGGGGGAAAATGACTTGATACATCTGTGAGGACTGGCAGTATTACAACGGATGCAGAGAGATCTGGAAGTTATGAAACAAAATCTGGCAGGGTCCTGCATTGCATGGACAGAGTTCGTACCGCGCAAAGTCTGGAAAGGGGCAATGAAGCCGGCGGCAGTTGAGAAAGCCCGCAGGAAACTCAACAGGGCAGTGAGAGTTCTTTGTGCTCTAGGGACATCAAAGTAATTGGTCATGTTGGGCTATGACTGGAGGAGCCGTTGCTCTTCAGGGAGTAAGGCATGCACCTTTCTAAATTGAGGAATGTGTATTATATGAGGGAAATGCGGTATGTGATAAGCAAATTGTGGAACAAATCTATTTGGTGTTGAACGGAAGTGACAGAGTGAGGGCGAAAGGTGCACTGTTGAAAGAGGTGGGGCAGGTAACCACCCTACGGGGTCACCTGGTTGGCAGTATTTTGGAAGGGTGGGGAGTCTCGGACGGGCACACCCACCCCTCCAGGGGGTGGAGAAACAGGTGAATGATAGGGTGTGCCGGATGCAAGAGTCTGTCGGCGCCGGCGGGAGAAACTGGACAGGATGTTAAAAGATAAGCGAGGAGGGGTACGTAGAGTTGGAAGAGGCACAGAGTGGAATGGGAAGTGAATGGCAAGACTCAGGTGAGAATGGACGAGGTGAATGAAATGTTTTGGCTTTGGGGATTGTTGAGTTAAAAATTGATGTTTTGGTTAAGGTATTGCGTTTACAACCTTTCCTAATAAATGTCCTTTTACGCTTCAAGAACAGCGTGTAGTGTATTTATTGCGCAATGCGGCCCCAGGAGGAAGTAAGGCTGCAGACCAGTCCTCCCACGGGGTTTTCATGCATTATGTGACTTTCTCAATGATTTAAGCTGGATAAGGCAGAGGTAAGATGAGTCTGTAGCTGGGGTTGGGGTCCACTGTTGGTTTCTTCAACAGGGCTATGATTTCTGCATTTTTCCAGCAAGGCAGGAAGGAGGCTATTGGTATGGAGGTGTTGATGATAGTGATGAGTGCGGGGGAGATAATGGTTCTTCTAAGATTATATATTAAGTGGGGGCATGGGTCTGAGGGGGCTCTGGAGTGGATAGTATTCATCAGGGAAGTGGTTTCTTCATTCAAGAGAAGCTTCCAATTGCTTAGCTGCTGTTTGGCAATGAAGGAGGTGTTAGGCTGGTCGGGTAAGTCAGTATTGGTATAAATATACAATCCCGCGCACCCAAAAGGAAACACAATATAAATGTTCAAGTAAATTCAAGTTAGTACAAAAAGAAAGTCTTGTCCAACGTCGTTGTCATTGGAGATTCCTGTGTCTCTCCTTTTATTTTGATCAGCATATGGAGAAATCATATACAGCCAGCCGACACGTGTTTCGTTGTAGGGCTGCACATGAGCAGATACCACAACTCTTCAGGGCTTAATAGCTGAGATGTAAATCCATAGGCCCAGTTCCGGTGATAATTCCAACCCGGAAGGGTAACCTTGAAATGTGTGCTAAAGAAATCCGTTGTCACATGTTTTTTCCGAATTGTACACCTTGAAATGTCAAAGCTCAATCCTGAGGTTTGAAATTACGGTTCCGTGTGTTTTCAAAGAATAGGTATTTCCAAATGGCAACCGGCGTAAACACGGGTGCGTGTATTACGAAGTCCTACGGCAGAATCGCCCTCGCGCTACTAGCGACTGAAACCCGGAAGTGAATGAAGTCAGTATTGGTAAGCTGTGAGTCGATTGTGCTATAGATATTGCCATCTTCTGTTCAAAAAAGTTTTGAGAGGGTGTTGCAGAGTGCTTGAAATGCGATGATGTTTTTGGCAGCTGCGTAATTGAAGAATTTCTTGATGATGGTGAAGAGTTGTTTGTCATTGTTGGAGATGGCTTTGAGTCGGAGAGTTAGGCCATTTTTCTTTATGTCTCAAAGTTGTTGATGGTAGAGATGATGGAGGATTGTATGTGGATCCTGTAGTTGTGTTTTTGCTGAGCCTCAATTGTCTCTGCAGTGTCACTTGGATTCCCTTATGTTGTTTGTGTACTAGCTGCGTCATTTGTTGTTTTGTGGCTCTTGCTTCTGGTGGGAGCTGTGCAGTTGATGCAGTTGGTGAGCCATTTATTGAAGAGTTTGGTATTGAAATTGAGGTTCCCAATGTGGTTTGTTGACAAAGACTGCTTGCCCATAGTAATAAAATTCTGGACAGGGGCCAGCTCCACTAAATTACAAAGTCGAACTGCCAACTCTACCCTGACATGTGACCTAGGACAGGCTGCAGGCATGAAATGGATAAGGGCAGGAAAATGGCAACTTTCTAGAAGTAAACTCGAAAGAGGGGGGGTAGTCCTCGTGCCGACAACTCGATAGGGCCCATAAAAATATTATTGGTAGATGAACAATAAAAAATATATAAATGACAATAAAATAAAATATCGCAGACCAATATATTCAATGTTTGGCCTTAGTCTGTTTAAATAAAAAACAGCTTGTAAGTTGACAGCTAGATACTGAGGTTCTGTAATTCTCGAGTCTGACTCCATTTTGTTTTGTGCCACCATTTTGTGTTGCCCTCACGTAGGCCTGTGAAGGTAGCCTGGCGAATAAAGTTGCCTGGCCTTCTTAGTTCATGTATATATTAACTAAGGTTTCTTTCTGACTCTGGAATGAACTGTAAGAAACTGACCTCTTCACCTGAAACTGACCTCGCAAAGGCAATTTCCCTGATCGATCTTTGTCTGAGATTGCCAATCAATGTTCATGACATCGTTAACTTTTAGTTTCCTTGCACATGTTTTTTCTTGTTCAGCATCTATTACTGTTTCCTTTATGTTCTGACATTACATGGGTTATGCTTTCAATTATAGGTTTCTCCGGCTTTTGGAGATTGAATTTGGGACATTCCTAATGATTAACTTTTGGGTTTGGGATACTGTACCTGTAATCATGCCATGCCCTGCAGTGCCATCTAAATCAGATTAAACTTTGTGAACTATGTAATTATAATGTTTTGCCCATATCCTGCTAAAATCCCAAAGGCTACTCACCTGCTGACCCTCCAGATTTTCCATTCGTTTAGGAATGTAATTGGTACTACTCCCTTACATGCCTGGGGCAGGATAAAGAGTATATAATATGTGAAGTAAGACCATTCTAGCAGACTGCCTCATTCAGTTGCTAAGGCTTCTGTGTGACGTAGTCTCACTCATTTGAGTTTAATAAAAATGTTCTCTTTATATTCCAGCTTCTGTGTCAGATTCTTCTTTTGTATTAGTGAGACCCCTGAGAATGAAGATTTGAGTTTCGTCAATACTATGTTGTTTTGATTTGATGGCCCCTATCTAGTTGTCTGTACGAGGGCATTCCCCCTCTTTCGAGATTGTTTAGAGTGGGTAGGTACCTGCGAAGGTTGTTAATACAGCGAATCACAATTATTAGCAATCATAGACCCCAGTGGTACAGGTCACAGTGACTTGATACTCTCTGGAGAAATATGTCAGCAAGGGATACACTTTCTTTCACTGAGGAACACATTCAGAATTTTTTTTCTACCCCCTCTCCTTTTTCTACAATTTCCTTGAGTACCTCTGCCTAGCAACAACATGAATCAGAAAAGCAAATACGTCTACGTAAAAAGCATATACAGGCAAAATTGCAAAGCTTTTTTCAACTTGAACATCTTAAAGCAGGAACTATCCCCTGGGGTTTGCAGATTAAAAATATTCCTGTCATCTTCACAGTAGATCGGGAATATAAAAAAGGATTCAGTTTCAGGAGCACGAAATGTAATCATGATTTGATGCTCCATACAATAGAAACCGCACGACAAGGAATTGTTTGATTTCAAAGATAACACCATTAACTTTAAATCCGCTAAACTGGAAAAAGACAAGAAAAAATTTAATGTTGAGACAGTCTACCCATACCTGAAAGACGATTTCTATACAAAGGTTGACTTTTGCAGAAAACTGTTGGACTACCAAGGAAGATCTAAAAATAGATTTTTTACTTTCTCCGAAAACTCATCATCGGATTGAACTGGAGATTCAAATCTTGGGGAAGGCTCCTCCAAAAGGAATCAACAAAGATCAAATACTTTTTTAGAAAACGCACAGCAAAAAAATAGGTGCATTTCAAACAGCAGCCATGGGAAATGCGAACAAGGCACCAGTTTTACAAAACACAAACACAACTTCGATTGTCAATTTGTGAAATAAAATATTAACTAAAGAGGAGGAATTGGTCTTCGAGTTAGGACTCAAATTTGTACCTAGTGCACACACACTGACTATGCACGATTGAAGATAGAATCTATTGAGTTCTTCCGAAAAATCAGATTAAATGTTTTCTTTTCATTTAAGGAGAATACATCACCCAATGAACCATCTGGGCCTGCACATAGATCAAAATTCACCCCCCAGCCCAAACCATACCGAAGGAAATTATAGCGTTTGAACAAGTTGTCTTGTAATCAATACAAGAGCTTGAAAAGAAAAAGCCCTACAGCACAAAAATTCTAACATCAGAACAGCAAAAGGCCATTCAAGATCTTAAGAAACATGACTTGATAATCATCAAGTGGGCCAACAAAGGCGGTGCAGTGATGGTTTGGCCAAGGGAAATGTATTTCAAAGGAGGAAGAAATAATCATATTTGGTACCGGCCAATTAAGGACTATCCAACATGAGAAATACAAGGGTTAATAACCAAAATCCTTGATGATGGATTGGAAGGTGGAGTATTAGGTCCTAAAGATTCCAAGTACTTGAATAAGAAACATACTCGGATCCCAGTTATTTAATTCTTACCATAAATTCACAAACAACTGTTGAAGCCACCTAGAAGACCGATTGTTTCGAGTTGTGATTCCGTAATGGAACCGATTTCAAAAGACGTGGACACCTTTCTAGGTGGGCATAGTTCGCGAAGTAGCTCTACGCAAAGCTACGCGAAGTGCACTTCGCACTACACGAACTTCACGTAGCACTACGCGAGCTGCGTAGTAGCATTTTCGCACTGTGCAAGATGTATTTTCAATGATTGCACAGTGCGGACAAGCATCCGGCACTGTGCAATCATTCAAAACGGCATCTTGCACAGTGCGAGCTGTAGTTTTCTGCTGCTCGAGTAGATTTTTACTCGAGCATCAGCTTACTCAACGCGAACTGGTAGTTTCTCATCGCGAGCGGTCGCGAGCATGCACAACCACTCGCAATGTGAAACCTGACCTCCCCACGTTGAGAATCTCGCCAGGATGTCATTTTGCTTGCTCGCGGTCGCGAACATGACGTTGAGGACCGTGAACAAGCAAAAAATGACCGCTGCACCACGCTACACTGCACTACGCGTGTTCACACTGTGCTACGTGCAACTCGCGTAGTGCGAAGTTGCGCAAACTTCGCAAACTACGCAAGCGTAGCGTAGTGCTTCACCCAGGGTTAATTTCTACAAGAAGTACCCTCATACTTGAGGGGCACAATGGACTTCATCAATAAAACAGAAGGTTCACAATTCGATTCCCAAAGACAACTGTTGGTATCCTTTGATGGGGTCTCTCTGTACACACAGATTCCTCAGGATGAGGCCCTCCATGCAATTGAGTTTTATTTGGAAGCCAGAACAAGACCTCTCTGAGTGCCAACAGACGTCATCCTAAACTGGCGTCAGTAGCATTAAAAAAAAAAATACTTCAAATTTGAAAAAAGTTTTTTTGCAGACAAATGGGACCACAATGGGATGTCCCTTAGCCCTGGAGATGGCGGTTTTGTACATGGCGAGATTTGAAGATAAATGCATCTTTAACAATAATCCTTATGAACATCATCTCACACAGTGGTACCGATATATTGACGACATCTGGGGTCTATGGAGTGGTACAGAGGAGGAGCTAGAAAGATTCCATGGGTGGTTGAATTGTAGACAACCCGACCTACAATTTAGTTTAACTAAAAGCAGGACAAGTTTAACATTCTTCGATGTGGAAGTCAAACCCATTGAAAGTGAACTGACCATGACCTAACACAGGAAACCTATGGATAAGAACCCCATACTTCATTATAAGAGCTATCATCCGAGAAACTTGAGGGACAATTTGCCCTAAGGGCACTACTACGAATAAGGCGAAATTGCTCCCGAAAGGAAGACTATGAAATGCATGCTGGGGTGTTATGTGACCAATTAAAAGATCAAGGGTACCCAATGAAACTTCTCAAACATGCGATGAAGATAGCTTGGTGCACACCAAAAGAGCGACTAGTGTGTGTATCTACTTATGGTCCACACATGAATAAATTCCGACAAATTAGTCTCAAAAACTGGCATCTCATAAGGAATCTGGAACATCCATCAGAACCGCCTTGCCATGAAGGAGAACATCAGTATTGGTCAACAAATTGTGCGGGCACTGATTGCCCCTCTCGAAAGAAGAAGAGACTTAAGATCTCAATAGAACGTAAAACCAATTGAGGGCCACCACAAGTGCGGAAATTTCTCAGCATGTGACTCAACAATAGAAAGAATGGAATTTGTCCATCACAAAGCACCCTCAAATTGTAAAACAACAAATGCAGTGTATGCCATCACATACCCATGCCAACGTCTGTGGCCGTTCTGTTGGTGGACATTGAGAAAGCTTTTGACAGTTTGGAGTGGCCATACCTCTTCCATGTCATGCAGAAGTTTGACCTTCGGGAGGAGTTCATGGGAAATACGGAAATCCATTACAGTTCGGAGTCGGCCCGGGTGCGGATGGGGCCCATGATTTCAGCCACTTGCCCAGTAGGACGAGGGACACGACAGGGGTGCCCGCTCTCTCCGTTTTTATTTGCACTGGCCACCGAACCGTTGGCAGCTTATGCACGATTAGGGCGACAACATCCGGGGGTTGCCTGTCGAGGAGTGGAACGGTATATATATCACTATACGCCGACGATTTACTTATGTTTCTGGCAGACACGGAGCTGGCTTTAATTGGCGCCATGACTTTACTTTATGCATTTGTTGGGGTTTCAGTATTGGGGGTGAACTGGGTAAAGACTTGCTTGTGTCCGGTGGCCCCGTCGGAGGGCGGTACTACTCAGATAGGTGGAATTAGATGGGAATCTCGTTGTTTGTCCTACCTCCGAACTAACATCTATCATTCACCAGCCGATCTAGTGGAGGGAAACATAGGCAGGGCATTGCGAGGGCTCAAAGGTAACTTAGCATTTTGGAGCACACTACCGCTTTCTGTGGATGGTTGAGTGGCATTGTTAAAGATGATGGCGCTCCCCCGGCTGTTGTACTATTTTCGGACACTTCCAATCTGGTTGCCGGGGTCTATATTCCGACAATTGCGCTCATTGATTGGAGGTTTCTTATGGGGAACGGGAAGACCGCGGGTAGCACTGGACACAATGATGCGCCCTAGGGCGGAAGGGGGATTGGTGGTGCAAGACTTTGAGTACTATTATTTGGCGGCCCAACTGCAATGGATTACCCAAGCGGTGGCATTAGAATACAGAGGTCCTGACACCCCGGAGGGGAAGTGGATATCGCGTCATGTATTGCTCCAGCAGCGGTTGCGTCTCGAGTTACTCACCAATGAGGAACGGACGCTGAGGTTGTGCTGGAACCAGAGCCAGCGTAGAGCTGAAATTACCCGTCCATATGCACCGGAGATACCATTGGGTATGTGCACAGCGCTACCACATGGAGAGGATTGGTCCGTGTTGGGGGATTTGTATGAGGATGGATCACTCACTATTGCCTAATCAGACCTTGCAGGAAAGATATGGTCTTCCACGTGGGGATTACTTATTTCATCTGCCTTGGTTTCTGTGATACAGTGACATTGGAGGGAGGGACTATCGGAGCCACGAACATCCATGGCATGTCAATACATAGTGATGGCAGTGGGGACCTTTAAGGCAGTTACTTGTTTATACAGGCGTATGGTGGGAGAGGGAATAGAACCTATGAGGGAATTATAACGAAAACGGGAGGCAGACTTAGGTAAGGAGATCCCAGAGAAAACATGGGCCCAAATAATCAAGAGAGCCTGGAAGATTACCAGAAACGCTAGATTTCAGTTAGTTCACTTTTATGTATTGCACAGGGCATATCTTACTCACGCAAGGATTAAAAAGTATTTTAAAGTAGATACCGCTCAGTGTTCCCGGTGCACATTGGAAGGGGCGGAGTTCAGCCACATGATGTGGAGCTGCCCGCAACTGGGCACATATTGGGAGGAGGTAGTGGACCTGTTCTGTGAAGTCACAGAGCGGCAAATCGATGCTGATATGGGGACTTGTCTGTTGCATTGGTTCCCACACACCCCCAAAACGAAGGTAACAAGTACGTTTTTGGATTTGTGGTTGTTGTTGTCCAAGCCGGAAATTATGGCGCATTGGAAGTCAAGGGGGGGACCTAGTGTCAAAAGATGGAAAGCGGAATTAACTAAATGGGCGGTGAGTGAGAGTACAGTTCGGCTACAACAGGCAAAGCCCACTAATAATGATAAGGTGTTGGACTCAACAAGGGCATGGGAGGCATTGGTTATATCGCTGCAAGCTCCTGAGGCGGATACAGACATGGAGTCAGGCATGACTGAACAGATAGGATCACAGTGAAATGTGAGTGTAGAAGGCGTTCCCCTCATGCAGCCATGTGGTGCAATTAGAATTCAGGATTGATCCGAAGTTTGGATGTCCCACATTATTGATACTTTGATATGCTCTGTTGGAGGACCTAGTTGTCTAGGCTGAATAGACGAATAGTAGAGGAACACACCGGTGGCAGAGGGAGGGAAGGGTGGGGGAAGGGCGGGGTGAGAGCATGTTGTGGTATTGAGGCAATTGACATGGAACTGATACTCCTGACAGTGGATACGAGAGAGACCACTGCCCCAAGTGACTCTAGAACGTGATGATGGTTCCATGACGAGGAATGTTACATGTATTCTTGGATACGGGTTGTTGTTGTATGGCAAAAAAATAATAAAAATAATTTATTTTTAAATCACATACCCATGCAAAAAAATGTACATAGGGACTGCAAATCAAGAGGTTTGATAACGCATTGTACAACATTGCTCTTGAATCAAGACAAGGGTAATAACCGCCCGATGGACAACCACTTTATAGAAAAGAATCATAGTGAGCAACAACTGAATTGGACCGTACTATGCGTGATTAAGCCACACCACAGAGGAGGAGACACTGAGGCAGTATTTCGACAAAAAGAAGCATACCTTCTACTCAAATTTAATAGTGCTTTCAATGGCCTCAATGAAATGCCATAGATAGGGAGAACATAATGCCCAATGTCCGATCGCTAAAAACATGCATCAAGTATCACGAACTACAATACCCACAATGTACTGCGCGGAAAATGCTGAAGACTGAAACAATGAAGTGAGTATGTGGAATGTTCATCTTCTTCAAGATAAATAAGACACTGTTCTTAAAATTGAAAGGATAGCATATTGCGTCAACAATTCCCCGTGTGTTGTTTATTTTCAGAATTAAAGAAAGAGTGACATTTAACATCACGGTTTGTGGTAAATGATGATGAGGCACCGCCATTTAAACTATTGTTCAAGCATAGCTAAGTAAGACGACTCGACAATGTTTGCTTTGAAACAACAAAGAATAAGTCCACGTAGGGATGATTGACTCCAACATTATCTTTTCCAATTTGTACAATCATAGATGGTCACAAGCTTCTGGCAAAGGGGATTCAAATGAATTTAGCGCAGAATTCTAGACGTCCCTTGATAAAAGATGAAGACGTCCAGTTAAAAGAACTGGCAGGTACCAAGAATGTAGTCAAAAATAGGATAATGTTTAAGTAGGATTAAAACAGAAGGGTAGGAATTAAAAACTTTTTTACATTTTACATTTCAGATCATACCCAGTCAATGCCCTGTAGAGAACCCCCAAGAATATTATTGGGGATCGAAACACGTCAGCACTACCTCCATGTGGGAACATATTAATTAATTAAATTCCAATCTAGGGGAAGGGGCAGACAATGTCTAACCTCTGGAGTTTTAACATGGATTCCCAGTGGGCAGCAGCGTTGATAAAGAATCCACTACTTGCAAAACATGTTGCGTGTATTGCTGCTTATTTCATTTGAAATCGATGACTAGCTTTGTCAAATAAGAAATGTAATGATGTTTCATGTATTTGCACTGTCCTTGCAGGTATTTCACATTAGCATTATGATTGTATAAAAAACATTAACATTTGTTTCCGCTTTAAAAAAGTTTTTTTCCCTGTTTTTTTACATCAAAAATAATATTGGTAAATTAATGATAATAAATATAAATGACTATAAAATATAATATCGTAGACCAATATATTCAATTTTTGGTATTAGTCTGTGTAAATAAAAAACAGCGTGTAAGGTGAAAGCTAGATACTATGTTGTTTTAACTTTCTAAAAGTGGCATTTTCAAAAACATAATTTAAAATCGGACTTTACCATTAAAGAGGATTTTAAATTACAATTTCATAGATACCAAACATTGAGTACCTATGTGATCCCAATCAAAAGTTAGTACTTATTAAATACAACAAGGCAACCCAATGTTATCCCCTACAGTAATAAAAAGTGAATTTAAGAGTTTTCTACTACTAGAGTATGTACAAGTTAAAAGAGCATGTCCAAAATATTTAAAATGCACCATGTCCTATGGTCTACTGAGGGCCTTCGTTAGGGGTAAATATGCAATTAAAGGAGAGTTTAAGGCTTGGCAATGGGCTTATATTTTTAATTCAAATTTGCGGTTTAAAAATGATTTCAGCCTGCAATGGCAGGTGTGGTGCATGGTATAAGAGGCCGCTTCAGTGGGTGATACAATAAGTGCTGCAGTCCCACTAGTAGCAATTGAGTTACAGTCTCCGGGTATGTGGTATACCACTCTACAAGGGACTCATTAGTACATTAGGTATACCAATTAGGTGTACAGCAATTTAATAGTGTTTAGGGAGTGAGTACAAGCACACAAGAAATGGTTAGTAGGGGTAAAGTGCACAGAATCCCAAGGCCAGGAAAAATGGAGGGAAACAGGCAAACGTTATGGGGGAAGACAACCCTAAGGTGACTGGTCTAACAAGGCCCTGCGTCCCAAGGTAAAATATCCAACCAGGTTGAAACAGGTTGATGGAGCTGACCTGAGCTATAATGATGTTGGCCCTTAATCATGCCTAGGTCGTGGTATACTATGACCAGTTGACCCGCAATGTCACTGGGCTTTTTGCATAAATCTTCCAAAATTCAAATATCAGACTCCTCTATTGGATTTCTTTGGTGTTATTTGATTTAGACCTTGGCAGGACTACCGTCATCCCTCCGTGGTGGCAGTTACAAGTACTCCATTGAGCTGATAGGGTCCACCCACCGTATTTAGATGTGTGCTGGCTGAACCGCCGTCCACATTAACAGACTGTTTACCGCCATGTAAGAGGCACACCTCCATCAATGCAGCAGATTCCCTTGCTGTGTAATAGTTCTCCATTGTCATCAAGCTGGTGGGTATGTCCCAAGCTGATTTCGATTTCCCCATTGTGCTGGCTTAGTCCTAGCGATGGTTTACTGACAGAGTGAGTCCCTGGTAGAGTGGAGAGTGGTAAGTACCAATTTTATAATGTATCACTACAAATATAAGTTTGTTTGGTTTAAAAATATATGTAGGTTTTGTGCCGTACCCCTTTTTATACATAAGGCATAGCACACATAAAACATACACACACTATTGAATGTATTCCTGTATGCCCCACATACACAACACCCACAACCACCACAACAACAACAAGCATTGGCATAGTCAATAGGTCTCGCCTTTGGGACATTATAAGTGTTTAGCCATGCAACAGTTGATGTTGTTGCGCCAAGGATATTGTGCTGCATAACTAAATACTTATAAGGTCCCAAATGTGAGACCTATTGGCCATGCAAGATTTATGCTCTCTCTTTCTGTAAACATCAGGTTAGGATGTAGGTGGCTTGCAGCCTCATATAGCCAGTTATTCAAGACAGAGTAGGGTGGAGCAGCAAAACGGCCTCTGTGACATATACAGAAAAATACAGTCACACATCCTACATGTTTATCCATGTATAGAGGGACCACCAAATACTGTGGAACAACTAAAGAGCTTGGGCTAGCTGTGGGTAGACAAGGGAGGGCAGGGAGGAGCCTGGTCCTTCTGCAGGTTATCCTCCTAACAAGCACATACTGATCCCTGTGTACTGGGGCACTATATAGCACATAGAAGCCATGTGTCATGAGAGTACGAACATTATGTGCTCGAGGATAGGAACTTGCAATATTTGTATGCATTGGTTGTGCCACCAAATGTAAGGAATCTTCCTTCCATCTGTCCACACCTGATGAGAGGGGACCCAATCAGACCTGCGGAGACTCAGAACCGAATATCCCAGCTGGTGATTTCAAAGTGGAACAAACAGCAACAGATAGCGGGGAGCGAGTGTTCTGCCAAGGCACAGGAGGGGCACCACCGAAAGAAAAACATCATTACAGCCCCTGAAGTTACGTCTACAGAGGTAAGGAAGGACTTAAGACTGCCGGCAACAAAGGGCAGGGTTTGAGACTCAATGAGCGTTCCACCGAGCGGTCTGTACAGCAGTGAAATCAGAATGTATTCTTTGGAGCAAAGTAGGTAATTGAACAATGGAACATTATTACCAGAGGGAGGAGTGAGTTGGACACAGATGTGGACTTGGCCTGTGTAAATGCTTCCCTAACTGGAAATGGTCTAGGCACACAAACCGGAAGCATGAGCCTTATGTTGAATGTATCATTTATTTTAAACAAGAACGAAGGAAAACACTGTAATTGATTTGAAGGCCTTCATTCAATCATTAGAATCCTAACAGAGGTTCAAGGTGACAAAGAACAAATGTACATTAAACAACCAAAATAATATCAATCAAACATATCAGTGAAGAGAAAAACAGTGTGAGAAGGAAAAAAAAGAAGATGATCAAACAAACAAAATGTATTCACAAATTTCTTTCAAAACTCAAACACATAAAGCAATGGTACTCAACATGGTACACAAACAATAAAAATAATCAACATTACAATGTGTAGTAAAAAAGTGGCTGTGGGAAGGGTTTGATACATTTTTTTGGTTGTTTAATGTACATTTGTTCTTTGTCGCCTTGAACCTCTGTTAGGAATCTAGTGTTTTCCCCTGGTTCAGGTTTGTCAGGGTTTCCCCTGTTATTCATAACTTCATGCAAGCAGCACCAGAAGCGGCACCTTGTGACGAGAATGCTAGTGATGTGGTAGCCCTCCATTGTGATGTCACGAGGACCAGGGCACACAAAGACAAGGAAAGCCACAATGGGGTAGACCACAACTGCAGCAGTGAGGAGGAGCCGTTGTTGAGTCAATATGATAGAAAACACTGGGTCATATTTTCAGGTGCACGATTGGATCAGTTTTAGGGATGTAATGGTTAATCCTGTCAAGATATGCTCCATTTCTTACCCTGTCCCCCTCGGCCTGAAAATATATGGTATCACCCGTGGCGTAGTATTGTCATGGTGACATGATGAAAGATCTCCATTGTGCCATGCCCATGGTATAAAAGGCTTGTAACAAGGGATTTGCAGCATTGGACAACAAGGACTCTAGCTAGAAGGGACCACTGCTGATGGAAGGGCCCAGTCGAGACAAGGAAGTAGTTGGGGGCAGGACAAGGGGGACAAAGTGGAGTTAAAAACCAATTACAATCGAACTGAAAGCCAAACTGAACAAGCGAGGCCACGAATGCAGCTGCAGCGTCCCACAAGTGGTCGCAAGCCACTGCTGCTAACGGCAAGCCATAGGCCTGAAGTCCCACGAGTGGTGCGCATGATCGCGAGCCGCTGCTCGTAACCGCAAGACATAGGCCGGAAGTACAGAGTTCTTCCAAGAGGTCGTTTTCCTAGAGCAGCTGATGAGCACTGGCTATGCTCGACCTAAAAAAAACTTTTCAACACAGGTGTGTTCATTTGACAATGATATGTTGTGAAATGAACACTACTGCATTACACATAAGAGTAAAATAGCATGTAACGGCAAAATAAAAATACACAGGGCTAAAGGAAATAACACACGAGTCATAGTAAGACGTGTAAAAAAACATTTGTCTGATCCTGGCGAACAAGGAGTTGATTAGCGTTATGGTGAAGTTGTAGCAGCAAAGTACATACCTGGACAATGGGATTCAAGATGGAAACAGAAGTGGGAAACGAAAAAAATGATACGTTTTTCCTAATTTCCATCTAATCTGCTAACATAAACATGGCACAGTTGTCCCGATGGAAATGCCCACATCGTGATTAGGCTGGCGGTTATCCTTGTTGGAATCCCTCCAACACCTGCTTTTGAGCATGACGTCACTGATGTGGGAGGAAATCCTGATGGCGTTGGCGGCACGCGTATGGTCTTTAATATGTAGACCATCCAACTTCTAGATCGAGCGAGTGAACCACCAAGCAGGCAGGCGGTGAAACCATCAGAAAAAGAGACAGCATGACTAGATCGCCAGGATCTAAATTAGGTCCTAAATTATTCCCTCATTTTGTAAATTGGAGTGGGATTTTTATTGTTTTGAGTTTTACTTCTGAACTGTTTTTGGTATTACTAAATGCTTTACTGATTTTCTCTGAGATAAGGTGTCTGCTCTGTGCCATAGCTACCAAGGGTTGAGATCAGGTTTAAGTTACTGAAACTTTTTACTGGACCTAACAGGATTGTGCGTTTATTATTTGTGGTGGACATCTGCCCACCCTAACGAATAAACCACCTTCTCATGGTACACAAACAAAATGTTGGAGGTTTAAACCTGTACACTTATGTGAAACTTGTTTAAACCTGATCTCTTATGTGAAACTTTCCTGTAGGCAAACAGCAAGTATGGTAACAAGACTTCACACCTAAACCTAATAGGCTCCTTTAGGACTAAAGTCATGCCTTACAGAGTGGAAAACTTGTAAGTAAACCAAACTGATCCCATTTGAACTTCGTGTATGCTCATGATGCCTGTACCTCTGTCAGAAGCATGCTATTTTGAAAGGCCCTTTGAGGAAAGATACTCAGTAGGGCCCTGGCCCTCACAGTCCACAAGTTATAGCTCCAGGTTACAGAGTGATGTGTTTTAACACCACTAAGATGATCCTGTTCCCTGAAGCTCAAATTAGATTACAGGGCCTGACAGCTACCTCCCCTACACTATCAAAGAGTGTTCCTACCACGTAAAATGTCTATTGTTAAGCCTAACCCCATGTACCCGATTAGCCACTGGCTTGGCAAGTCTCACAAGACTATCAGAACTCATTTACCTTCTACCTCATCTGGAGCCAGTAAACATGTAGGTTTTGGCCAGTTGGTCGGCCGTGTTGAATAGGGGGACCACCAGCACTCTGGCTGAGTCAGGGACCTTAAGCTCTCTACTACGGAGATCAACCTCCCAGGGGATCAGATGATCTTTGGTGGTATTTCCATTTTTTTCTTTCTCAACTTGTTGCCAAAGACCTTCAAGAGTGGGTTGGTTGCCTTTTGCAGGAGCTAGCTTGAAAGGGTCCACATGCTACTTTCAAACCAGCAAGCTAGGGCAGATGTCCCAGGGCAGACACCTCTTACTCTGTAAGCTCATATTTATCCTTCTCAGGGTTATTCTCCTCTGAGACCATCGCAATTTCTGGGGATGAATCCCTTGCCCTTTCCCATTCTTGTAGGAACTTTGTCCTATGTTTCAGGACCCAGGCCCAGTGACCCACCTGACAAGCATCTAGAGCATATCACTTACCTTAGTTGTGGAGGTCACAAGGTTCACCAAATATACTTGTCCAATCAAAGTTTACATGATATCTCTTTGTTCTGGCAAGTGGCCTCAACGTGAATTCGCGAGTCTGTAGAACTGACTCCTTAATATATAGAACTGAATTGCAAAGTGCTGGCTTTAGTTAATGCAAAAAAGAAGAAGGAGACTATTTTTCTTGTCCCATCCCTCATTAAACTAAAAACCAACCCGGATCATTCATTAAGAAGAATATTATACCTGATCACATGCGTGACCAAAAAAGGATTATGGGGACAATATTCAAACACAGGTTCAATTACATAATTGAGTTGTACCTTACACTCCCATAATATATTGAATAGTTTCAAAATGCCCAAAATTTAGATGCTTGCTCATTAACAAGTTGCTCACTCTGAGTAAAGGCGATTAAGTTTAATGCATTTAATAACTAAAACTAGCTTTATTGTCAATTATAGAGTTAGGTTCGAAGATAAACTCTTGGGATATAGATGTGTTTTAGATATCAATCGTGAATGCTTGAAATCCGTAGTCATATAATACGATCCATTTAGCACACCTCAATATGTTAATTCAAAAGGTGCAGTCAAGTTTTAGCTATCAAACAAAGAGAGTCTAGATTAATAGCTATAGAATGTACACTCTGGAATCTCTGAACTTCCATCAGAGATGTACTGAAGGAAAGTACAGGTAGTTTGGAAAACTACTAAAAAGCTACTCATTTTGGTTAGTCCTTAACCCTACATAGCATCACCAAGATTTAACATTCATAGTACATTCATTTATTCATTCAAGGGAAAAAGATGCAGAGTAAATAGAACACATTCTTTAGTTGTCGGAACCCACCATACACTCACGAGTGATGCTGATGGTTGAATTTATTATTTAACTTAGAAAAAAAGACAAATGGAGCAAATAAAGAAAGGTGTCCAGGGTTTGAATGGTAAGGAACTGGTTTTAGTATAAATACATCACACTTCTTTAAAAAGTTAGAGGAAATTGCCTACACATATAGAATGTTTAGTTATTTAGCCAGTTTTTTTGTTATTTACAATCTGTTTGAATTGTGGACAGTTTTGGACACTGCAAGGTGACTTCCTGACTCTCCAACATTTCCAATATTTGTCTTACCTTTTCTTATCCGCAAAATGCACTTCATCAAATATCTCTTTGTATTCAGATAGCCATTGGTCAAATTTCCCAGGACCATGTTGAGTCGCAATAAATTCCAAAGCCTGCAGAGATAAATACAGTAATATGACTAGAATGGCATGCCCAATCTCCTCTTCATATCAATCAAAATATACAAGATGCAATAATGGCTGCAGCTTCCTCACTATTTCACCATATTAGTAATCCATCTCCCAAGCATATGATCTGTTCAGATCATGGTCTGTCCTCTACTTCTGTCTTATGCCTTTTCTCACCTGAAGCTCTGCTACCCCCTCACTGCCCATCAAGGCTGTAAGCCATGCAGCAGCTCACCCATCAGTTTTTAGTTTCCTACCATGTCTGCAGAGAAATTTCACTTAATATCCAATGATATGTCATCTTGAAAACATACAATGAATGCCTGTGGTTCACCAGGAGTTTTTCTTGCAGCATGTGGGGGATATTTCTTCATTTTCCTATTAGGGACCACTATGCCATTCATTTCGGTTGCAGATAGAGTGAGTATTCTGACTGGTTAGCAAAATCTTTTTGGAAAAAGGGCCAACAGGATGAGGTGTTACAAACCCAAGGCCAGCTGAGGCTTCTCAGCCAGAAACCAAGTGGGGACCCTTCTTCGAGCTATTTCTAAATGACCCATTTAGTAATTTCTTGATTGGTGAGTGAGGGAGTGTATGGCATAATGTATATTGCAAAATGGATCACATTAGGAATTTGATGAAGTTAATAGTTATGTTAATCTGTTTTACAAGGCACGCAATGCTGTTTAATTTGCTTAACATAGCTCTGTTGTGTATCACAGATTGTGTTCAAGATTTTTGTTCCAATGGAAGGTGATCCTAGAGAGGTTCATTCTTCAAACTTCCACAAAACTATGTTTTAGTGTTGTGTTTGTGTTACAATCCTTGTGATGACTAAGGTATGATGAGCCACTCATGCTGTGAGGACTCAATTGCACTGTCGGGACCTAAACACAAGTCCCCACAATGTTAAAAATCTGTGTGAGTGTAGCCTGTGTATTTCACATGAAGACAGTGTAGTCTTATTATCCTTTATTGTGTTGTTTGTCCAGTAATTGTGTGATGGATTATCCCAGCTAGTTTCTTAGTAAGGTGGGGTCTTGCAAACTTCATCGAAACCATGCAGTTGTAGTGTGGACCTGGGGCCAGATGTACGACCTGCAAATTAGCGAGTCCTAATTGCGTTGTATTTGTAACTCGCTAATTGGGATGCACAACAGTGTCTGAGACACTGTGTGCGATTCCCAATGGGGTCGCAAATTGCATGCCTCACAGGCCTTGACTCTCCCTCCCCACTGCCTCTCGCACACGCCTCTGAAACATCAGGACATGCCCAGTGGGCGAACCAGATGAGTCGAGATACATAGTTTGGAGTGACCTCCAGTGGGTTCCTCAGGGGCCCGGGATTCGAGCAACCCAATCACACCAGTGAGGTCCTACGGAAGAACAAGCCTCCAGCCTGCACCCACACCTTATAGGTCCTCCCCACGAGGTACGCCCTGGGGGTGAGTATACTAAGAACCTGCCGTGGGACCCCCATTGCACTGTACTAGAGGGGCCTACTCTTTTGCTTCTCCTGGGGACCTTGGAGGACTGAGGATATCGGCCATTACTTGACTGGGGAGCACACAGGAAAACTCCCCCAATCGACTAAGCCCCCGGGGAGGGGAAAACACAGGACAGCTTGCCTGTACAACAACTAAAGCTCTGAGCCTTGAACCCCCGGCTAGACGACGCATAGTCTAGGGCCAGTTATCAAGACCTCCCCGCCAACAGGTTGCACAAGAGGGACCCACGAGTGGAGACTCTAACCTCCTCTTCTACACTCCTCACTCCCGGGGTCCTCATTGTGGCTGTGCAGGAGGTGGCAGTGTGGTTCTGGAAGCTGAAAGACGTCGGAAGTAGGGGGACCAGACGTCCTGGATTTCCCCGGACTGTCCCGGTTTCTCGTGAAGTGTCCCGGTGTCCCAACACTTTCCTCCAAAGTGAATAAATGTCCCGGTTTTTGGATAGTGGCTGGGATGAGCACAGAAATATCCTGGTTGTTCAGTAGTGGTGAAGTACGCACTGGTGTTAAAAAGATGTGCGCATGCTCACTTGTCACTACTAGAGATGTTACGGTGTGACGTCACTTCAGATGAGGTTGTTGTGGGAAGGGAAATCCTTCAAAGAGGGAAATTTTCTCACTGGATTTCCCTTCTCTTTCTACAATGCAGCAAGAATGTCATTGTACCAGCCATCCGGCAACAACGTGTCTGAACCACCAGCATGACCCTGCTCACTGCAGTCAGAGGTCACTGCCTGCACCAAGATACAGCCAGGCACCAGTGTAAACTATAGTCCTACTTCTATGTTTATGACTTGTCTCGGTTAATTGTTTTGGGAATCTGGTAACCCTTGTCAAAGGGGCCCCAGAATCCTCAACATGGCAGGGGGTTAAGAAGGGGGGGGAAGACGTCCCAGCAGAGTTGGAGCATTATGTGCTCCCTCCGTATTCGTAGGTTGTAAAAGGGACCTAGGGGTATACACATCAATAAAAAATTTGCTAGCATTCACGCCAAGAATTTTCAATTCTATTAAGGACACGGAGGCGAGGATTATGCTTCTCTTATCTTTACTGCAAAACACAGCAGCCAATGAAAAAGCGTATTTTCTTGTACAAACAGAATAAACAACTACATTGCCCATGATGCATACATATTAGCCACGCCTCCATAGTCCATAAGAACCCTCTGCGTGGTCCCATCATCCACTTTCTTTGCAGAGAACGCAAGTCCAAACGTTAACATGAACAAGTCCACAAACTCCTCCAACGTGGTAGAATAAATCAGTCTTCAAGCAAAAGCTCTTGCCATCCATCGTCTTCTAGTCAGACTTCTTGTCTGATCCTGAAATAATGGAAATGAGACAACCGTAACCACTGTATAAGGCAATATGTCATAACATTGAACATGGGCGGGTAAGCTTGTTACCATTAACAAAGCAGGGTGGGATAATCCTCGCCTCCGTGTCCTTAATAGAATTGAAAATTCTTGGCGCGAATGCTAGCAAATTTTTGATTCTATTACAGGACCGGCGGCTTTAGATTATGCTAGTTTAACGCTCACTAAAACCACAGGAGTAATATCACCCAACGGCTTATAGTAAAACGCTTTAAAAGTGGACTCAGAAGACCAATCTGCACAACGCATAATATCCTGAATGTTAGAACCCAACATGTATGATTTTGACGCCATAGCGCCTCTTACAGAATGAGCACCAAACATTTGGATGTCAATACCAGCCTCTTGCATTACAAATCGAAGCCATCTGGCAATGGTGGCAGCTGCTACTGGTTTAACTGGTTTCTGCAGTGCAATCAACAGCTGAGAACAGCCTTGAGGCCTCAAGGCCTTTGTACAGTCTTCATACGTCTTTAAACATTGTACCACACATAATTTTTCATTTTCTGGGAAAGCATTGTAATCAATATGATGAGACAAAGTTTTAGTACGTCCAGTAATAGTGAAAGAAACCCCTTCAGGGGTAAATACTCTCCCTGTTTCATCGAGTTTTCTCACATCCGATGAACGTCTGCACGATGACAGGCAAAGCAACATAGCCTTCTTGGCTGATAGCTGCTTCCTAGATAGGAGCGCATTAACAGGCCAACGGTTAAACTAAAGAAATGTCCCACAGACCCGAATACTTGGGTTTCGGTGGATTAGCAACCCTAATTCCTTTAAGGAGCTTGCATACAACCGGGTGCATACCCACCGGTTTGCCCTTCACCAGTTTATGCCCCGCTGAAATGGCCGATCGAAAATTATTTACTGATCGATAAGCCAGACCTCCCGCCGCCTTGTCTGACAAAAAATTTCAACACGTGGGGTAAGTCTGCCCCCACGGTATCCAAATGTCGTTCCAAGCACCAATCCACCCAGTTCTTCCAGGCTGAGGAATACCGTTTCCTGGTGGAAGGTGCCCAGGCTTGTCTGATAAACTCAGAAGCCCTGTCCGAAACTCCTGGCAAGTGCCACTGTTCCCTGAAAGCCTCCATGCCATCAGCGTGAGTCGTCCCTCCAGAATCATGGGATGTCGCTCCTGAAAAGGGCCCTGCAACAACAATTCCGACTCTGGGAGCAACCTGGGAAGGTCGCAACTCCACTGTAACAAGTTTGTAAACCACGGCTGAGCCGCCCTCCACGGCGTCACAGGGACTATCTCTGCCCTTTGCCTGATCACCTTTGTCATAACTCTGGGGATCAGCAAGAATGGGGAAATGTATATTGTATCGCGCTCGAACAATCCTGTAGAAAGGCATCGGTCGCCTGTGCCATTGGGTACGGCCTCCAGCTGAAAAACTGAGGAATCTGGCATGTGAGCCTGGAAGCGAAGAGGTCTGTCAGGAAGGGACCCCAAATCGTCTGAAGCCACTGAAAGACTTTGGGAAGCAACTTCCAGTCGCTGAAGTCCCTGAGGTGTCTGGAGTTTCAATCCGCCACCTGATTGGACTGGCCCGGGATGTATTCCGCCATCACAGAAATCTGATGAGTGAGGCAGTAGTGCCAAAAATCCTTGGCTATCTCTACAAGAAGAGACAATTTCGTGCCGCCCAACTTGTTGATATACCTCACCGCGGACACATTGTCCATGCGGAGGAGGATGCAACAAGAGGTCTGCCTCGGGGACAGTGTCCGAATTGCATAAGACCCTGCGAGCAGTTCTAAGCAATTTATGTGCAAGGACAACTCCTGTGGAGACCATCTGCCGCACGTAGAGATGTCTCAGCAGCACGCCCCCCAATCCCAACGGCTGGCGTCGGACTTGATAACCACTTCTGGTTGGGAGCCGAATATTGCTCTGCCGATCCAGGCGTCAATGTGACCTAGCCACCACTGTAATTCGGTCCTGACTTCATGTGACAGCGGGTGGTGTCCGCATAGGACAGTCCCTTCTGAAGGTGCCTGATCTTCAGGCGCTGAAGAGTCCTGTAGTGAAGAGGGCCCGAGAATATTGCCTGAATCGACGAGGCCAAAAACCCTACCAGTCTGACAATGGCCCTGAGCATGAACGTCTGACTGTTCAACAACGTCAGGATTTCTTTCTTGAGATCCCTCAACTTCGCTTTGGGAAGGCACAGCCGAGCCGACCATCAATCGATCGTGAATCCAAGGAAATCTATCAACTGAGTCGGAGCAACTACCGACTTCTTCGGGTTGATTACAAACCCTAAGCTCTGAAGCAGCGTTGTCGTGAGTGTGAGATGCTTCAGGAGTGTGGCCTGACTTTGTGCCATGATCAGGATGTCGTCCAAATATATTATAAGTCGTATCCCTCTCTCCCTTAGATGGGCGACCACTGGTTTCATCACCTTGGTGAAACACCAAGGAGCTGAGGGGAGCCCGAAAGGAAGAGCCAAATACTCGTACCACCGGCCGTTCCACCTGAACTGGAGGAATCTGCGATGTGGTGGGAAGATTGGGATGGAGAGGTAGGCGTCCTTGAGATCCAGCCTGACCAACCAATCTCCTTCCTGCAACAAATCCGCTAGAAGGTGGATCCCCTCCATCTTGAAGTGATTGTATGTAAGAAACTGATTGAATTCCTTGAGGTTCAGAACAAGCCTGTTCCCACCCCCTTTCTTCTGCACAAACATTTTTTTGCTGCAGAAGCCGTGAGGCCCTTCGTTGCACGGTGCTATCGCGTGCTTCTGCAGCAATCCTTTGATCTCCTCATCGATAAAACTGCGATCTTGTAGGGAAAAATGGAGACCTGCGGGGAGAGTTGACTGCAACAGAGGAGAGTAAAACTCTAACTGAAACCCCTGAACGGTTTGCAACACCCAAGCATCCTGAGTCAGGACTTGCCACTGTCTCAGACAGTGTCGAGTACGACCCCCCAAAGGAAGAAGGGAACGGTCTACCACACTCACCTGTGGATTGTTGGGCCTTGAAGTTCGCCCTGTTGTTGCCAGTCTGGAAACGCCCTCTGTTAATTCTTCTGCATGAAGGGTAGAAAGTACCTCCACGTGTGGAGTCCCAATCTCCTCTCCCGCGACCAATGTCGCCTTGCTGGGAACCTTGCTGAAATCCTCGGCCTGACGAGCGGCCCGCCTCGTCCGGCTTGATTAAAAACACCCTGCTGGAAGACTCTTTTTATTCCAGTCTGCGCGTTATCGGGGGATATTAACGTGCCGTCGTACTTCGAGACGTCTTTAACAAAGCGCTCTCCGAAGATCTGTCCACCTGCTAAGGGTCCCAGCTCGGCGTCTGCCAGCTCAGTGAGGTTGCTGTCCATCCTAATTAACAGTGACTTGCGTCTCTCTGACGAGATCGCACAATTGGCGTTACCAATAAGGCATATGGCTCGTTGGGTCCAGCCCGCAAGAATATCCGGGTCTATTGGAGCAGCACTCTCCTTAGCCGCCAATGCCATCTCTAATATTTTAGCCAAAGGGCCCACAACCTCTAGCATCTTATCCAGGCATGCGCGCCAAGCGCGGTCAATGCCCCGTTTGGGATCTTTGGAGAATTTCTTTAAAAACGCGAGGAGACTCCCATCAATTTCGAGCGTCTCCGGCACTTTCTCCGGCAACTCCGTGCGAGGGCATTCTGACTTGAGGTGATTGTGCACCTCTCTGAAAAACCCTTTCCTCAGATTCTCATGGAGATAGTCGGAAACCGCGGGAGGCGGTATCCAGTCAGATGATCGGGGATGTATGATCTCAGGAGGGTCGAACGTGAATGGGGTGTTCGAAGGCTCCGCTGCTGACGGGAGAGCGGTCTTCACCTTTTTTGGGGGAGGAGGCTCCTCCGATGTATCGGTGTCGGTGTCAGTGTTGGTGGTGGTGGTATCCGTGTTAGTATGGTCCTTCACCTTAGCCTCGGCCTGAGCCCCCGCATAGGAATGGTCTGATTCCCCACTGGCGGGCAGTGTTGATAGAGCCTGGGCATGCGGCCATTGCTTGGGGTTAACCGTGCCTACACCAGAAGTAGAAGCTTCTGACTTTTTTCTGTGGCCGCTTGTCATAGCCATGTCTTTTGGCGAAACCCTCTAGCTGCTTTCTGATAGATCGCAGGGCCATCGCTAGGGCTTGCTGCACGGTCTGAGGAATCGTGGTCTCCATTGCCCTGTTAAAAGAGGACTGTACAGAGGCATCCAGAGCTTCCACGAGGTTATCCTCTAAGACAGCCTCCTGCTGTCCTTCATACACCTCCTCCTCATCATTGGACTCATCTTGGTACTGAACCCAATCTTCCATATCCAAAGGTGGAGTGAAGCAAGTGGGATATATATAGTAATTGACTTGCTGAAACAGCCTCTATCACAGCCACCAGGAGGTGTAATGGGGGGGGGATCAGCCCACCAGCACACAAATATCACACGCTGTATCCTTTAAAACCCCCTCAGCAAAACTGTAGTCAAAGGTCAAAGACCTGGGCCAAATGTAAAGTATAAAGAGCGTGTTTACACTCTGCTTGGTAAGTATTTTACAACCTGAATCAGGCGATCTCAGGCTCAGCGGTGAAACCGACCCAAAATGCGTGTTTGAAAGCTGGGAAATTCGCGCCGAGGTGCGCCACCCAAATCGCTCACAAAAGCAGCCCAATTGAAGCCCAAATTAGCGTGTTTAGGCGCGCACGTCGACCGAGAGCCATCCGGCGCGTACGGCATCACAAGGGCGATCAGGGAAGCCCAGGCGCCTGCGCGTTAAGCGCGCAATCGATGGAAACAACCACCGGGAAGAAAGGGAGGCTCAAAGTGAGCGGAACGGCACCGCTTTGCCCGGTCAAGGGCCTTAATGAAACACGACTGTCAGTGTCGCGGAATCGGGGACAGGCACTGGAAATGAAAAACGTCAAATCGGCTGAACCACGCGCCCACACGGAGCGCTAGCCCCTGAATTGCACAATTCCCTCCAGGGCACTAGTAAGTACAATACCTCAACTACCAAAGCATTCCGATTAGGAAAATACAATTAAACAGTCAAATCATGTACAATAAAGCAGTGTGAGGGAACATGAAGAGTGCACTTATCTCTTGCTGTGAGCAGCAAAGAAAGAGGATGATGGGACCACGCATGTTTGTACAAGAAAATACGCATTTTCATTGTCTGCTGTGTTTTGCAGTAAAGATAAGAGAAGCATAATCTGAAGCCTCCGGTCCTGTAATAGAATCAGGTGAGGAGGCCTAGGAACCATAGTTGAGGGACATTATGGTGGCCATTCAATAGTGCCCTGATATCCAACTTGACACAAAAAATGACAAATTGTGTGTTCATCACAATTGATGTATAGCATATGACCTGCGGGATGTGTGTGACACAATTGCCAAACTTCAGATGTTTGAACTTAGCCAAATAGCTGTGCACACACTATAGGTGTGCATATCACTGTTGAAAGACACAGAATGGCACATTGTGCGTGCATCACAGTTGGTGCCAAACCTTATGACAAGCCAAATGTGTGTGCATCACCTTTTAGGAACAAAATACTGTTTGACACAGTTGACACTACAATGTACCTTGTACCTTTGTTTGTACCTCACTACTCTTGCCTCAATGTACTCTATCAAAATGCTGCATACCTCTAGGAAAAACGTTCCTAACATAACTAACCGGGACAGAAATCTTGGCGTGAGCACCCGATATAAAGAGTGTTGGTGTAAAAGTACCTGATCCCTTTAAATAGATTTGGCCACGGTTTGGATTCGTAGAGTAGCAACCTCCGAGGTGGAGCTGACAAAGTGGGATTGACACCTGTTAGCACGTGTATCCTATCAACCACCTCCGCTCAGCGTGACAGAACAATCGTCCAGTGCACTGTAAAATGGCAACGCATACATAAGGAGCTCCTGAACATTCTTGCAGTCTTGTGCTTAAAGTAACGCAGAAGACAAACTTGTACGAGATAAGTCCTGTTGAAACCTGATGCTTGATTTATCAACAATTTATCGACTCCTTCCTGCGCCAATAATTGTATAAAGTGAGACTAAAACTGATGTGCACTAGCCTGCATTTGAATATTTGATAGGAGGTGTGACATAGATATTAACTTCCTTCAGAGAGTCTAGGGTTGTGGTGAAGCGATTGCCTCCAAAATTGTTGTAGCCTCTCCCCAATAAATGTCGGGGAACCATCGAGAGTTGAAGAAGTTTAATCACAGGTAGCACAACCCTCTGGAGCATCAGGACAACTGCCAACATATCGAATCCTCACAAGAAAACCCCTACCATTCCATATTCTAAGCAGGAATGTTGGAATGTCATACCATCACATTTCATACCATCACCAAAGAAGGGTAGATGAATGAGATAATGGCACAGAAGTATAGATAGACACAAATATGAAAGGAAAGGAAGATGAATGTGCTGATAATTGAAATGCAGTAATGTAGCATGAGATTATCCAAGTGCATCCTTGCAACCCCAATTTGACATGCCTGCTCCCACCACATCAGGCCTCAAATCACATAATGAAATCGATAATAAAGACAACTTTCTTTACAAATGTGCAAGACACTTCAATATTTAGATGAAGTTGTCAACAATATGGAAGCTTTATCTCCCCTAATTAAAATAAATGAAATAACTAATCATTGATGAGGTACAAGGGATCTGGAACTCCCTCCCACCGGAAATACGTAGAATCTCCGCCAAGGATGCCGTCAAATTGGAAGTAAAAAGATTCCTTATGAACAAGTTCTTTCCTTAATAGACTTTTGGATCATCTGCTCTAATGCATTGGACTTACACATTTAAGCCCTTGCGCTGGCTGCTATTCCATCCCGATATGTACCAGTTATGTTCTTATTATTCTGCTGATCCCGCGTACAGGTAACCGTTCTTGTCCTGTAAGTTCTATTTTGATATGTTATTTTGTCTGTATTTCCATTTGCCACATGTACTGCAACTGTTACCTTCCTTTCCCCACAACTGTAAAGTGCTCTGATATCCCTCAGGATCATGTTCGCGCTATATAAATATTTATAAATAAATAAATAAGGGATAGAATAAATAAAACTTGGATGGGGGAGGTTAAAAATCATAATGCAACTGGTACATGCACTGTCTGTTTTTTCCTCCTTTCTGGCATATTACTGTTTATAACAATTAGTCAAATTATTAAAGTGTTAACTAACATGCTAGAATGATCTGTGGCAGGATAGAGAGCTTCCCTCTTTTCAACACTGTCATTGATTTTCCTGCCCTCCCTAAACCATCACAGTGTCCTTGCGGCAAGGCCAGGTCAATGAGCAGTGTTGACTTCTGTACAAAGTTCCTGAGCTGGTTTCATCTCCTGTTCCTCCCACTTAGTGAGATTTTAAAGGTTAGTTGACCTCCAGCCACTTAAGCACCCCTGGTATCATCTGCAGAACGTGCTCCTGCTGTAGAAAGAATATGGGGTCGCAACACAATGCCACACAGGCTGGTGGGCGAAGGAAAAACCTGTGTGCAACTGAAGCTGAGTACATTCAAGCATCACTCAGATTCATTTGAGTGTGATCCAGCGCTGCTCTAAACCAAACCTCCAAACCATCACTATATTTCCTAGGAGCTATCACACTTTACTAGTCGGTGGGGCCCATGACACCGCGAGTCATTCATTCACACAAATCACCCTGCTCACAAGCTCAGTGAAAATCAGAGGATGAGCTGCTGGATTAGCGGAGTGTCTTACTTCATCTTTTTAATATAAATTTTATACTCTATATACATCTGCAGTTTATTAGATCTTACCATAGTTTTACTCTTAAGAAACATTAAAACACCCACTGTTTGGTCAATGGATCAGCTAGTAAAAGTTAACTAATGGATATCAAGACCAGCTTAATTCTCGACTAATTTTTATTTAAGATTTGATCTCCTAGCATGACCTTATTTTAATTAACCTTAATTCAAACACCATTAAACATTTAAACTCACCTAAAGAAAAAGAAGATTAAATTCAAGCAGTTTACTTTTATTAGCAGAATAGTTCAGAAAAATAAGTCAAAGACATATTACCAATGATATCGGCATTGGAAATCAGAGTTAGCGTAGAATGGTACCCAAATACAGCCTCTCTATTCTTTCTCGATGTTCACCTCCCATCAGGGCTCCGTTCCCATCAAAAGTTAAAGTCAAGAAAATTTCAAACTCTTTGCACTATGGAAAAATCAATCAGTCCGACAGCATGTCGTGGTGCGAAAAGTAAATGTAAAAGCACGCTCTTTTCTTTTCTCCAAACGACCTATTTTATACCCTTTTTCCCTAACTATCTATCTAAAATTTTAAACTTTTAGGGTCCACACTCAATTCGTATTGGTCCATTCAAGGGGTGGATCTCCTCATTGTCCATATTTCCGCCAAGTCATAGTTCTAATCATAATAAAGTTCTGATTGTTTGTTATAATTTTTTTTTCACTTGTGTCCTTTAACTTGTCACTTCACCAAACTTTCCCAGGCTCATGACTCGGATATCTCAATCTTGGCACCATTCTGCTCTTCAAGCCAGGCTGACCTTGACCCACGCTGCACAGGCACAGACTGCTTGCACATATCTCGAGCATGGTCGCGCATGCGTAGAAATTCATTATCTCGGAGTCTCGCAAACCCTCCAATTTTATTTAGGCCGCATGAGCCATAACGGGAACTATTATAGAAACAAACACAATTAAACGTTAGATTTCGAAGTATAGCCCTTCTGTTTACCTCTCCCCCATTCTATGTTCACCCTGTTAGGGGTTACCTATCCTTTTAAGCAACACTTATGCCTTGTTTTCTTACCATTCTCTATCATTTATGGCACAATAATAAATTTAAAATGCATTCATGCAAAGCCTTTCATTAGATTATAGCATTTCCACACTATATTAGTAAGACGACTTGACATAATTAATGGATTAAGTTTGCAACACAAGCATATTAGTATCCCACGTGTATTTGTGTGTTTGCTTTCTATTCTACGTTGGTTAATTTTAAAACCACACGATTAATACATATTACAGTTATGGGAAGCCAACTTTACAAGGGGTATACAAAACTTTTTGTTTTCACCCTTGCTCCATCAACTGTCTCAACTCATGTCTCAGCTCTGAAAACACTGCTATACTGATAGAATATTGGTTAAACACAGCAACATTTTCCTACTGTGAAAAATGTGTTATGTTGTGAGTATAGGTAAGTACGAGGCCCTTTTACCATGCTTTGCCCCCATTGGAGGACTGCTCTGTGAACATAGGTGAAAGCTCTCTAGGATGTTGGTTTTGAAGTGGATCTATGCTATCATGATAGTCTTGATGGTTCCAAGGTTAAGGATGGAGGTGGTAGACTGACCTTCCAAATGTAACAAAACATAGCACTTCTCTGCAATGGGTGTATTTGCTTCTATATTGTCCAAACTCAATTTATTCCTCCAAAGTTCAGCACACAGAAGCTAGTATGCACCTTATTGGTATTCAAACACTTCTGGCCTCTTGGTATTAGTTTCTTTGTTGAGTAGAAATGTGGTTGTCAAGAATTTGAGGTCATTGGACAGCTTGTTACTGTTTCATCCATACCTCTGAAAAAGCCATAGCCTGTTCCTTAGAGAAAATTTTTTGGAATGTTGTTAATGGGCTCTAAATAACAGTTGTAACAGCTAATGCTCAAGATATGTGCTTAGAGTCTATTCTCTGAGCTCCAACCAATATCTTCCTTCAATGTTGGAACCATTAACTATAGGAAGTACCTGTGTTATCATAAGGGGTAGACTACACAGCTATCTGTAATTCAGATTGCACTGGCAACTATAACAAAAAAAGCACTTGATCACTCATTCATTCACACACCCACTCCTTGTATCTGCCCCCTCACTCAGTAGCTCAGACACAACCTGCATGCACTCACAGCATTCTTGCAGTTGCTTACTTGTAAGCATATACGTTTCTTCAGTAAATACTATCACTCACAGCATGCACTTGCAATGGTATTTTAAATGTGTAAAGTGTTGCTACACAGGGACGGACTGGGAACTGAAACCGGCCCTGGCAAACAGCTTGGCAGGCCCTCCCTGTAGGTGTTAGGAGGATGCGACCGAGCTGTTAGCAAGGGCCGATTTTGGCCAATTATGTTAGGGGGGGGGGGGCTGATTTTGCCAGCCCTCGGTAACAACAACGGCCTCCTTGGGCCCAAAACCAGCACTCACCCTGGCGGCCCACCGGGGAGACGCCCGGTGCCTGCTACGGACAGTCCGGCCCTGTTGCTACAACTTTTTTGACCCTCATAGCGAAATTTGCACATTTACACAGAGGTCTGAATAATTGCCCTTATTAAAAGTTGGTCAGGATTTCGTAACAGCTGTGTAAACCCCTCTTTGCGCAGGGACTGGAATTCCAGGTTGGGTGGTATTTACTTACCGCATCCGGTATTTACCAGGTGCCTTAAACATCTTACCCTTCATCAAATTTCGGTAAGTCAAACCTGCCAGAATTTAACAGCGGAGAAGCTTTTTACTGTACTATGTGAAATTTAGTGTGATAAACACCAAAATCTGCATGTTAACCTCCAAGTACTTGTGATGAGTGTTATTTATTGCACCTGATAAATAACTCACCCCATGATATCATTATTTATCAGGCACAACAAATGGCACCTTCATTTGGACAAACAAAGAATCAGGGCCTATGAATTTTGTGATAATTAGGACACAATCATAGATTTCCCCTGATAAACTCTAGCAAGAACTTGCTGAAATTTATCCAGGAGAAATTACACCTCAAAAGATGAAAAATGCATACTTTTCTGTGTTAAAAATTATTCTGCATGATATGTACAATTTTCTTTGTAATAACTAAGAATAGGAGATATTTACCTCACCGTGTTGTTATTGTATTTCTCAAGTGTGATAAATACCCCATCGTATTACGACAAACTCGTAATGAGACCCTTGGAATTTCATAATGTACTAAGGCGAAAGACTGTCCATCTGTTGTTCTACAGTGAAAAGTGCCATTGAGCGGGTTCGCCTCGAAAATTTTGGAATCCTAAAGCACCCAAATTATTCAAATGTTTTCTGCATGTGCTTAAAATAGCTTATTCATACTAGACTGCATTGCAGTACAACCTGCTCTGCCTACATATGAGATTTATGGCAATGCTTTTTTTGTTTTAAATATATGCCAACACACATTTCAATTGTTATTTTGTTTTTTGTATATAATAGTGGTGATCTCAAACTTGGGTTCCACCTCCACAAATTGGTCACTGCCGCTAACTTACAAATGTCTTCAGCAGGCACCATTTAACTATCACAACTTTATTAGTCAAGACCCCCACGCCCCCATGTACGATCTCTGTATATATCCACCAATACAGGAAACCCAATTCGAAGAAAGCCACTGGAAGTAATTATTTCCCATGATTTAATGGCAGCATGCTGACAGTTCACATGGCAGAAAGTCACATCAGCAATAATCCCACGCCAGACGCGTTTCAAGAGTCAAATGCTCCCGTTCTCAGTGGCGTTATGTCATGACTAAATTAAAGCGCTGTTCCTCTCACAAAGTTCAATTTAAACCACCCGACAGCACGGCCTTCTGGATATAGTAGTCCTTGAATTAATCTCCAGTGGGAGCGCTCCTAAAATAGAATTAAAAACACAATTTGATCCCCAGTGGGTAGATGTGAGAAACCGTCCGTTCACTGTCCTGCTTTATTGTTGCCATTGTGAATTGAGCGAGCACTACCCTGCATTAGCGCCAGCTCACCTTCCTTCCGTGTTGCTTGACACCAGTTTAGGAGCCTGCATGGATCCGCACTCCAGCGGTGGGCTTTCTTCCCAACCGGGAACAGCCGGTAAACATCAACCAATACAGGAAACCCAATTCGAAGAAAGCCACTGGAAGTAATTCCTTCACATGATTTAATGGCAGTATGCTGACTGTTCACATGGCGGAAAGTCACATCAGCATTAATCCCACGCCAGACGCGTTTCAAGAGTCAAGTCCTCCCTTCCTCAGTTATGTCATGACTAAATTAAAGCTAGTGTTGGAAGTATCGGAGGAAGGAAAGCTGGTGTTTAACAGGGAGCTGCCTGCTTTGCTCTACTCGGCAACTACAAGGCAAGTACAAACGCACGCCAGGATTATCACATCAACCCACTGGGGTTTCACAAGATTTAATGTGAGGAGAGAGGACGGCGCACCCACTTGGGATTATTACCAGGCACTACAAGTACCAAGAGGCCGTAGTGATGGCCACGCCCACTGCGGGCGGTTAAAAACAGTGCGTATTGAACAGCACTTCCACTCTTTGAAGCACCTACACTGCTGATGAAGGCATTTGCTATTACCCGAAATGCCTTTTAATCGAGGAATGCCAAGGGATCCGCTTCCTTGCTGATAGTCATAATAACTTGGCCAAACGCGTTTCGGGGGCTCCACTCCCCTTGTTCACTGGCAACTTGCACGTAAAGATAAGCAGCAGCAACATTATGGATTAGTTTTTCTGATCTTATGTACTTCCTGCCTCAATGGGCATCGCACACTTGAAACTGATAGTTCCACCCCATTGGGCGTGTGCACGATTGCACTCTGGTATTTGTAGTCCATAACAAAATAATTAAAGTTGCCAGCGAACAAGGGGAGTGGAGTCCCCGAAACGCGGTTGGCCAAGTTATTATGACTGTCAGCAAGGAAGCGGATCCCTTGGCATTCCTTGAATAAAAGGTTGAAAAAACCCACCGTGGCAAGCGTCTTCATTTGGAAGTGACTCTTGTGGACTGATATATATATATATATATATTCCCTGAAAAAACCATACTTTTCAGTCACGTTATAGTTAGGAATTAGCATTTAAAAAACCTTAGAGATTCACTGAAAAAACCATAGATTTCAGGGGCGTTATAGTTAGTTGGACATTTCACTCGTACAAAACCATTGAAATTCCCCCGTTATAGTTAGTTCAGCTAACTATAACTCGCGCACCCACAATGCACTGCTGATGACGTCACATATTACGTCACTCATGACATGGTCAGTGACATCACTCATGATATCACCGATGACATCCCAAATGACATCACTGATGACATCATCCTTGTGATAGAGTGGCAGACCTCCTCTCACCCTAATATACCCTTTGATACACACACTCACAAATAGAAACTAACATTTTCAAAACAATGAACATACCAATACCACTTACAACACACTTATTCAGTAATTCCAAGTAGCTGAACTAACTATAACGGGGGAATTTGAATGGTTTTGTACGAGTGAAATGTCTCAAAAGCGATACAATTCCAAGCGCAAGCTGCCAAAATTGCGATTATCGCTGGAAATCCAGAGATAATCGTCAATGTTTGGCGATAGTTTGATGATAGGGCAGGGCATACTTAGCCATTATATCCACCGTCCATTGGATATAATGGCTAAGTTAGACTGCAAGCAGGCGGAAAGAAAGTAGCAATAACCGAGGTTAGAGCTACTTTTCTGATCGCTATACTGTTTAGTGTGCAGCTTGTTAATTGGAGAAATGTTGGCTAGCAACATTTCTCACGTTATTTAAGTGTGGAACGTTCACTTTGCATCTTGTGGTAAATAAAATATTACCCTGGCAGAATTTCTAGGCATTAACAAAGTATCATGCATCAAATGAGAGACAGGATCCGTGGTGTCCAAGTTAAAATGGGCTTTATTCCAATAACTCGAGTCAAAGGGAGAATATGTTCCATCACCTCTGAGGTTCAGGAAGAGTCTTCTAACAATTATTTACTGAACATAGTATATATACATTTCTTGTACATAGGCTAAGCAGAGCAAGAAAGAAAATGAGATAAGAACATGTGGGTGTACATGAGGGTGTGTACTTTGATGAGTCATAGGTAGGTGATAGGTAGGTGTCATAGGTGGGTGGGTACTTAGGAGGAGTTTGCATGACCAGCTGGAACTCTGCCCTACTTGTGTGCAACTTGGACAAGACGTGCAATTGACGTGTAACTGGGAGGAGAGCTGACTTTCAGTCTAGCAAGAGATCTCTTGTGTCAAGGCGACTTGAGCACGTCTTGTCCAATCTGATATGATAGGGGATGTATTATCTGAAGCAAAAGGTTGTTCATCACTAGAAATATAGAAAAAGCATATTTATTCGTTCATTGCATGAGCTTTCTATGGGGGCAAGCACTGTAATTCACTTAGATGGAGACAGAATGGCTAGGCCCTATCTCCCTCGGACGGGTTCTGTTTACTTTTCCTCACAGGGCAGGGATGCCACTCTGTACAGCAAACAGATAACTGTTATTCATAATACTGTCTTGGCAGGCTTCTTGCTGACGTGACTGCAATTTCTCAGTGTGCCAGGAATCATGAAAACAATATTTCAGAAAGTGGTTTCAGGCTCAACCACAAAAAATAAAGGGTTCAGTACGATATTTATTTAAAAGTGCACAATGCAAAATGTAAATTGCAAATACATGGGCCTTCTGCTACCTTAACGTTTGGGAGACTTTGATGACTGGCATTTCTAATGCAGGACATGATTGCAGGGGCCTAGTGATTCAGGCCACTACGAGGAAGTGCATGGGTGACATGCACATGACATGTAACATAGGGTACACGCAGGGGACATCTTGGTCAGGCAAAATTTCATTTTCCTCATTCTCATTAGAGATGCAAAGAGAGGCGTAGGGTAAAAGGGTGCTAACATGCGATAATGCATGTTAGCACCCTCTTATTGATAAGGCGATAGCTTTATCTCCGCTTTTTTGGCTTTTAAAGCCAAAAAAGCGGAGATGAAGCCCTTGTTAATATGCCCTGGCATATGTCACAATATAACGTTTATTGCAGGGTTCTTAGTCATTGCTGCTTTATAGAACGCATCGACTGTATGTTATAGGCCAGGGCCTGATATGAATGTTCACACACTGCGTGGATGTACTTTTTTACAGGTTAGAGTACACGCAAGAACAAGAACTGCAACATATCAATGGATGAGAGTAGAGGCAGTTGAAGTGGCAATCTTGAGAACGTAAATGCTCCCACCATTGAATTCCTTTTGAATGTATCTATGTATAAAGGTCTGATAGTCGAGACATTGTTGGTCTAACATGCATAGGTACGGCATCTTGAATCCTTAAATCAACAATTCTAATGTTATGTTATGTTATGTTATTCTTGCTTGTAGAGCGCGCGAATCACCGGGGGGCATCTCAGCGCTTTTTTCTCAGCCGCGGTCACAAGAGGCATAGCAGGACAACTAGAACTGGTACAGGTGGGCTTTAAGATATTTCCTGAAAGATTGGTAGGAGGAATATCTCGCAGGGTCACAGGGAGACTATTCCAATACTTAGGGGCCAAGTAAGAGAAGGCCCTACCCCCAGTCCTACTTCGTTTGATGCGAGGGACATGCAGAAGATGCCACGAACTGGACCTCAGTGGGCGGTTGGGCTTGTATTTTTCCAGCTTTAGTTGGAGATACAGTGGTCCGCGGCCCTGGAGAGCCGTGAAGGTCAGGCAGCAAACTTTAAAAAAGGATCTTTGCTTCACTGGAAGCCAGTGTAGGATTCTCAGTAGAGGCAAAGATGGAGTGCCCGCCGGTTGGTTCAGAACCAGCCTAGCGGCCGTATTCTGGATGACCTGCAGTTTCCTTATGTGTGTTGCACCTACTTCAGCAAGCAGAGCGTTTCCGTAATCCAGCCGGCTAATAATTGTTGCCTGAATCAGCGTTCTGCGATGTGTCATGGGGATAAAATGAAGGATCTTCCGTAATATTTTTAATCTATAGAAACACGCCCCGGCTACCGAGGAAATGTGATCTTGTATTGGGAGGGTGTGGTTTAATTTGATGCCCAAATTATTCACACTCTGAGATGGCGAGGGGGGTGAGCCTAGTTGTGCTGGCCACCAATCCAGGGACCAGGATTCCTCGGCCTTACCCAACAGCATGACTTCCGTCTTGCTCGGGTTCAATTGGAGGCAGTTATTGGCCATCCAATTTATCTCCATCATACCAGTGCGAAAACTGAGTCAATCGGCTGCCACATCTGGCCCGCAGTTAAACACCAGCTGGGTGTCATCGGCGTAAGACACCGTCTCAAACCCCAGGGCTTCCAATACACTCGCCAGTGGAGCCAGATAAATATTAAAAAGGGTGGGCTAAGGCAGGAGCCCTGGGGGACACCCTTGTCCAGCGGAGTTTTTTTGGTTTTATACGGGCCCATGGTGACCGTTTGGTATCTGTCCTGCAAAAAACTCTGCATCCACTTGAGGGCTAAGCCCTTTATGCCTGCCGCTCTCAACCTCTCCGCGAGCTTAACATGGGAGATGGTATCAAAAGCCGCGGAGAGGTCAAGCAGGACCAGGATTGCCGAGCCCCCAGCGTCTATGGTCATCCTTAGGGAGTCTGTTACCATCAGTAAGGCTGTTTCGGTGCTAAAACCCCGCCGAAACCCAGATTGAGAATGGTGCAGGATGGTGTTTGACTCTAGGTATCTATTTAATTGCTGGTTTATGAGGCTCTCCAATATTTTCCCTAATAATGGTAGCAGGGAGATAGGGCGATAGTTACCTAAATCCTGAGGGTTTGTCGCGGGCTTTTTGAGTATGGGGCAGACAAAGGCTTCCTTCCAGGATAGTGGGACCACACCTTCCAGGATTGAAAGATTAAAGATCCTTTGAATGGCGGGGCCACAATGTTAGAGAGCAATGACATGACCTTAGGGGGGCAGAGATCTGCAGGGGAGCCTGATTTCGCCACCTCCAAGGCTCTTTGTGTCTCCAGGAGGGAGATCGGGGAAAAAGATTCCAGTGAGCAGTCTCGTTGCCCAAGGCGGTGTCCTGACCTGCGATCCAGTTGTGGGGAACCCTGAGCTTGGGTAGGGAACTTGGCATAGATTTTATCAATTTTCTGTTGAAAAAAGTCTGCCAAAGAGTCACATAGCTCTTGGGATTCGATGAGTGACGATTTACAAGCATCCGGGGTAGTGAAGCCCTTTACGATGTCAAAGAGAGCTTTCGATGAATTGTCTGCCCTTTCGATATGACTTACAATAAACTGACATCTAGCTGCCTTGAGATTATGATGATAAATCACCAGTGCAGCTTTAAATGACGCCTTTGACTGTAAAGACTTGTTGCGTCGCCATATTCTTTCCAGCTTCTTACAAGCAGATTTTTCCAGCTTGAGTTCAGGCGAGTACCATTGGGCTGAGCGAAGGCTTCGACTGGGTCTGGGTCTGTCTATTTACAGGTAAAATGGTATCTAAAACATGTTCCAGGCCCTCCCTAAAGCCCTTCAGGGCCCTTGATGCATCTTGATCCTTCGGCGGGGGCAACGCCAGGAATTCGGCTTCAAAACTCTGTAGCGACAGCTTATTCCACTGACGCGGGAGATGTTTCCCCCTTTCCAAAGGGTAACCTAAGGGGCTCGGCCCACTAGGGGCCAGCGTGAACTTGATCATCGCTTGATCTGTCCACCTGAGGGGAGCCGGGGGTCACAGCTAAGAGAGTCGATGTTAGTAAAGACTAGGTCCAGGGTGTGACCACCATTGTGTGTAGCTCCCTGGACTCTCTGTGAGAGCCCCAGCTGTTCCAAGTCTGAAAAGAGCTTACTCACTTCTGGAGAGGAGAGTAGCTCACCGTGAAAATTTAAATCCCCCAAAAGTAGGAATTGATTTACAGTGAGGACATGTGTGGCAATCAGATCCACAAGTTTGTTTACAAAGTCGGCCTTAGGACCCGGGGGCCGATAAACTAGGGCCCACGTCCAGCTCTCCGACGGGGGAAAAATTACCTTTAAAGATCCCTACTTCCATACTGTCGTCCATTAGCGTATTGACCCAAGCAATATTTATATGGCTTTTACAAACAATAGCTATCCCTCCCCCTGATTTCCTCGTCCTGTCCAGATAGATAATTTTATAGTTCTCAGGAATGGCTATATTAATCAAAGGGAAATTGTAAGTGTTCAGCCACGTTTCCATCAGAAAACAGATTTCTGGCGAATATGAACTGATCATGTCCCATATCTCGAAGGAGTGTCCAGCCAAGGAGCGTACATTGCACAAAATGAAGGTGCGCTCTCCCGGAGGAGAGACGGATTCCTGGCCGGTAAGACCCATCAGGTTAATCTGCATAGTCCCTTGAAACGCGCAGTGTTTACACGCCACAGGGCCTTCAAGTTGGGGAGGGAAGTGATGAGAACAGTTTAGCATGCCGCCTCCCGGTTCCCTAGTTGTCCTTCGAATGTTCCACAGATCTGAGGAGGAGAAACCTATCCTGGGGGAAGAATTATCAGGAGACGGACCAGGGGTTTTGGCCTCAGGGCTCGGACTGGCCCGGACGGGCACAGACGGGCTTGCCTCTGGCGCGCACATGGTGCGCCCGCTGCTCGCGACCGCTGCGCGGTAGCAAGCCCATATTCTTTTAAACAGCTGCTGGTTGCGTCACCGATCTAGGCCGAGCCCCCCGCGTCCCGCCTCCGAGGTGGGCGTAGAGGTTACCGGCAGCCACTCTGCGTGGGAGATGTCAATTCCGCACCTAATCGGCGGAACAGGCAAAAGCTTCCCAACGTCTGGTAGGAGTTTTTTATTCAGCACACTACCTCTCGGTCGATGAGCGGCCAACAAAACAGAGAGCAATTAAAAACTTGTAGCAGCGTGTGAGACCTAGCTCCCGGCTTTCCGCCTCAGGAGCGGCTAAATTAGCATTTTAAAATGACACGAGTGCAATGAAACAGAGTAAAACAGTACAAAAGTTTAAAACCAACACTACTGCGTCCTAGCTCACGGCTAAGCCTCAGGAGCAACTAAGAAGCTAACTGTTCATCTTTACAGGTGCTCGTTGAGATTGATGGGTATAGACATCTTGAAATTTGTAGACTGATGTAGCTTTTACACGCACCTCATTCAATGCATCAGAGGCACTTTGAGAGTAGTCTTTGTAGTAAAGTTCAACGTGCGCACGGAAGTTGTAAATGGCCAGGCAGCCATTGGGTTTGAGGAGACGATCTACTTCTGTCATGAACGCCTTCATATTGAACCAGTGAGCGGCAGTTGAAGAAGTGATCAGATCCACAGAGTTATCTTCAAATGGCATCTTCTCTGCAGCAGCCACCCTAGAAATTTAAGTGGAGAGAGGAGTTTAAAAAAGGAACTTGAATATAAAAATTATTTTAATTAAATATAAGTCAATGATCTCCAGAAACCGTGATATTTCTGCAAGTACTGCTGTTTATCTGTACACATTTTTGGGAAACTAAGAGGCAGATTTATCATTCTTTAATGCGGCGCAACATAGCAATCCACCTTGCTGCTCTGCGTGAAAAGGAAGGAATGTGGTTTATTTACCTTTATATAGCACTTTCATGTCCTTTCCTAGCGCTGGTACACTTTTTCCTGTCTTGCGCTAATGCAGGCATCATTGCGTCATATTGCGAGGGCTCCTGCTTTGAAGGCAGGATTATTTTTATGCAGGAAGGGACACCTTCCTGCGCAAAAACAGTCCTAGGAGGTATTTTCCTCTTTCTATGTGTGCCAGAAAGCTGCACAAATAGAAAGAGGCAAAAACAAGGAGAACTGAAGATATTTCTTCTTGTTGCACCTCACCTGGGGAGGCGTAACATTTTGGCGCATTTCCAAGTCTATCACTAATGGTAAATCTGGGAATGCAACAAACCCATGGGTGGATATGTGAGAACATCCCATTAACTACCCGTGGAACAGCTCCCTGTAGCAGAGTAAATTAAGCCAGCGTTTCGAGCTGCCTTGCCTAACTCTATATTTGGCAAGCCATGCAGGGCCATGCAAGGTGACCTTGCGAGGCTTGAGAAATCTCACTTTGGTTTTGTATCACCGTTGTGCCCCCTTGCATGGTGCAACAGTAACACAAACCCTTGATAAATGTGGGCCAACATCTTCACTGCCTTCATTACCTAAAAGTCGGGATCACACAGGATTATTGATATAATTAACTGCACGTTCCAGAAATCAACATTACAGAGGGAATGTTATAAGTTATTGGTCGTGTTTCAAGCCTTCAAGTCCATAGAGAACATCATTTCCTTCCATAAACTGTGAATAACGGTTAGATTTAGTTGCAGTGAACTTTGGACAATGGACAAGCATGAATGTCATTTCATGGATACAGATATAGAGGTATACTGTTGGTTTATTAGGTGACATCTGCATATGGGATGGTAGTAAACATGTAAGACTATGGCAATAACTTTATTACAATCAATATACTTGTATCAACAATACATTTCTGTTATCCAGAAATTGTCACTTTCTTACATTTCTCTTCTTAAATGAGCCATTGAGGTAGATACTTTCAAGTGATAAAAAATTGCGAAATTATTGATCAGAACTTCCAATAGTGACAAAGCCTCTAAGCCTGTGAGAGTTTTGATCTGTTGTATTGAGACAAAGCTATGAGTCTCTGACAAATTCTTCTAAGAGTAAACTGCATGTGTCAGAAGCTGTCACTAGACCATCACCCAGGCCCTCATCAGCAGCTGCCTGGACTAGGGCAATGCCCTCTATGCCGGCATCTCTACCCAGCTTCTCAGAAGACTCCAGATCATACAGAATGCTGCAGCCAGACTAGACTTTCCCGAAGTAACCCACATCACCCTCCAACTAAAAGACCTCCACTGGCTCCCCATCCAGAAAAGATGCCAGTTCAAGATACTCACACATGCCTACAAACCCTCCACGGCCTAGGACCTGCCTACCTCACCCATTGAATGAACATCCACCAATCCACCAGACACCTGCTCTCCTCCTCACTTCCCCTAGCACACACTCCCGCATCTGTTGCAACAGCAGCTGCTCCTTCGCCTAAATCACTGCCAAGTATTCAAACAACCTTCCCCTCCAGCTCAGTACAGCCCCCTCGCTGGCAGACTTCAGAAGGAGACTCAAGATCTGACGGAGACTCAGCCTCCAGATACCCCTAGGGGTGATAGTCTTGTGCTCTACATATGAGGTTTGATTGGTTGATTAATTCAATCCAGGTTGGATTGGATAGTATTTTACAAGCCCAAAGCTATAATTACCTGGAGTAGTAAAAGAATGTTCTTATTTTTCAGCTCATTGTGGATCGCATTAACTAATCCTATACTTAAAAACTGTGCTGCATAAATGGTAAAAGACTTATCTGCTATTCTAGCCAGCCATGGATAGCACTATGCTAATCCTATGCTTAAAAAAGTCTCCTAGACAAACAAGATATTTGAGATGGGAAGATTTTGTGTCACAGGTGATGGAGATGGTCTCCAACAAGATCAACACTCCACCTAAACATAGATATTACCCAGAGGTCTGTTATTTCTTTTACCTAATATATGTGACACTCCCACCTTATGAGAGTTTAGTTTTGACCTATATATAGTGTGTGCTCCCTTCTGTTGAGACAAAGATATGCTTCTCTGAAGACCTCCTCCAAGAATGAAACTCGTGTCAGTCAGGAGCTGCTTTTTTCGCTCCAGTTTGGCTTGGGTGGTACTTTACCAATCCAAAGCTATAAGCGTCTGGAGTGTTAAAAGATTTTTGTCATTTTTCATCTTGGCATGGATTAGACAAGCTAATCCTAAACCTATAGACTGTGAGACAAATGTGGTGTGAGAAAGTCATTCCTTTTGCTCTGATCACCCTGATTTCTTGCTTGATACTGATGGTAATGGAATCCGATCGTGTCCTGTGCTCCGCTAACCAGATCCAGTGCTCTGTGTTAAAGGAATAAGGTAATTAGGTGTAATTATCATTGTTATGGCAATCCTCCTCAGGGCAGTTCAACATCCCATATCATCCCCAGACTAATGCTCTGGTGGAAAGGTTAAATAAAACCCTGAAGGCCATGATCATGGTTTTGCGAACCTTGGGCACACACTATATACACAAACTGTTAAATTCGGTATATATATATATGAATATAAAGACTCTTTCATTAGGATTATCTTTTTGTCCACCCAGGAATTTTAATTATGCAGATACCCGTATTGACTTGTTTAAATTCACGCGCAAGTTAAAATTAAGGAAACATTTTGCGCATGAAAAAGCATCAAAGGGGCTAGGTAGTACCAATGTGTGCACGACTGGCCCAGCACTGATAGCCAACGACATGCCACTCTTACAAGACTTGCAGGGTTTGGGATCAGAAAATTCTTTGACTCAGGGTGGAGACAGCCAAGTTGTACAACATACTGGAGGCCTTACAAGTTTCAAAAAATGTTCCACATATACTCCGCACATGTTGCATGACAACATAGATATATTCCACGAGGCTACAGTTAAGGACATCAAGGTCCTTTATGAAAAAACACTCAAGCAAACCAAATACAAATCAAGGCAGAACCACAAATATGCAAATTTGGTAGCCAGAATAAAGAAAAGCGGGAATGTCATTGTTCGCCAATCGGACAAAGGTGGCAACATTGTGCTATGGTCTAGAGATCTTTACCTTGAGGAGGCATCAGCCCAACTAAATGATGTGACTTGTTATCGACATTGTGATGTGGGCTCTGTCAGAAAATCCCAAATAACTTTCTACTCATTGCTGATGGGGTGGAGATCATCAGGTCTCATCAGCATGGATGAACTCAAATTCTTAAAGAATGAGCACCCGGTCACACCTGTCCTATACCTGATTCCAAAGGTCCACAAGAACCCATGTAAACCGCCAGGCAGACCTATCATCTCTGCATGTGGTGGGCTCCTGGAAAAAACTTCTGTTTATGTGGATTCCTTTTTGCAGGATTTTGTGTGCGGTCTTCCGTCTTACATTCAGGATTCCAGTGATTTTTTAAGGAAAATCAATGAACTAAAGTGGGATCCTGAGTATCTGCTCATTACTCTTGATGTTACATCTCTTTATACGAGTATTGTTCATGCTGACGGGCTAAGGGCTACCGCATACTACTTAGGACAACGCCCGATTGAATTTGTTGAACATAATAAGATGCTACTGTCAATGATGAGTTTCTGTCTTAACAATAACTTTTTTATGTTTAACAAACAGTATTTCCAACAGGTCAGGGGAGTAGCCATGGGGGCCGCATTTTCTCCCAGCTATGCCTGTATCCATATGGGATACTGGGAGAGACAGGTCCTTTTCGGTGAACATTCCACAATCTGTAAAGATCACATCATTCGATGGTACAGATACATCGATGATGTATTCCTGATCTGGCATGGTACACAAACTCAGGCAGAGCATTTTATTGACAACCTGAATGTAAACAACTACAATCTGGCTTTCACTTCTGATGTCAGTACATGCAGGGCAACGTTTCTGGATGTTTCAATTGAGATTATCAATGGCTGCCTAGAGACATCGTTGTTTAGAAAACCAACTGCAGGCAATACTGTGCTGCACGCAGGGAGCCACCATCCTCCTCATCTGATCAGGAGCATCCCCTATGGGGAGATGCTCAGGATCAGAAGAGTTTGCAGTACAGATGCACAGTGTAATAGAGCGCAGCAGGCAAGCAAACAGAGGTTCCTTGCAAGAGAGTACAGTGAGAAGATTGTGGCGGCTGCCATACACAAAGCCAATGCCCTCCCTCGTGCTACAGCACTTTTGCCTAAAAAATCTCAATGTCCAACTCTTCAGCCTATGCAGCAACCCATTAGACTAATATGGTCATTTAACAGTCAACATGGGCCACTCAGAAAAATAATGAATAAGCATTGGGATTTGGTCAAATGCGATCCCGTTATTGGTGAGCACATGCCAAGGAAGCCAGCTATAACATACAGAAGGGCACATTCCTTACAGGATGCATTGGTCAGCTCTAGCCCAGAAATTATACCATCTAAGGATTGGTTGGCGCACAGTAGAGGATTTAGGAAATGCTCTACATGTAAAGCGTGTTCACATGGGGTCAATACCACCGAATACTGCACCCCCTTTTCTGTTATCCCGTGCAAAATCACAAAAAAACTCACTTGTAAAAGTGAATTTGTGGTTTATGTGTTGGAGTGCCCGTGTGGGCTCAGGTATGTGGGCAGTTCCAAGCTGCAGGTCCACAAACGTGTACTCCAGCACTTGAGGGCTATCAACAACAGTGACTCCACATATCCGGTGGCTAGGCATTTCAAGGAGAAACACAACAACAACAGTGTTCTCCTGAAATATTTTGCCATAGACTCAGTGGGTCCTCTCAGGAGAGGAGGTGACAGAGATGCTGCACTTAGAGCCCTTGAAACAAGATATATCTTAGAGTTGGACAGCAAGGTACCTCATGGATTAAACGCCTCGGAAGATTTTTACACCTGTCTCTGAGGAAGTACTACCATGGTCTCCGGTGGTTTAGACTGTTTTTGCTCACTTGCTGTGTAAACCATAAATGTCATTTACTGGATAATGTAATAACTTAATGGTTCGGCCATGATTATTGCTTCTTTTGTGTGGAAAATGATAATTTTCATCAAGTTAACCTTGACAGTTATCATAAAGGCCGTGTTGTTTGGTGATCAGACTGGGATCAGTCTGATCTACTTTCCATCTCCAAACACCCACCGTTGTATATGTTTGCAATATAAAACAAATGCGTATTGCAACAAGTATGAATTGTGCATAAAAATATCAAATCAGCATAAAAGTGGGGGTTGTTGTAAAATGTATGTTTGCCTATGGTTTCAAACACAACAAAGGTGACATTTCCCCATTATACTTAATCAAGTCTAATTAGAGAGGATTAAGTTTCTCAAATTTTGATTCAATTGGCTGAACATGCACATTACTTTTTAAACAATTTTTTCGTATCACTTAGACATTTTGGGCACTTTAAAACTTTTTTCATAAATATATATTGTTGGGTATCAACTTTTGAATAGGATGTAAGATTCCTATATTGGATATACACAAAATAATGTCAAGATAGAACTATGGAGTGCCAGTAAGGGTGATAAATATCTGGTACTTTAAAAGATTATTCATCCTTATGTATTGTGTATGTGAAAGAGTAGGAAATGTCAGGTGCATTAATACTATCTATACATTTTATATTGTTGTGACCAATTCAGTTAGAAATATCACTATTATTATTTCTTTCTATACATCGCTTGACAAATTCCCTATATGATATATCTCTTTACTCATATTACAATACATAAGATAAGTAGCATTGTTCATGGATTTATCCAATTAGTTTGCTTGCCACGTGTGATGATTTAGTATTTTTACTATGTCTATCGTGTATTCACTTTTGATACCCAATGAGAATGTAGTATTCAATTGCACTTGCACTTTAAATCTGCTTCCGCCCTCAAAGGCGCCATGTGACCAAGGCCTCGTGTAGGCCGAAACGTTATGCTGTCTGTTGCAGAATAAAATTTACTCACAGATCAACTTGGGTCTCCAGTTTCTTGTCGGTAGCAGTGGGAGTTGAACCTGTGAGCTGTTGCTGCCTGTGGAACCTGTGCTCATATATATATATGTATATATATATATTTTTTTAAATCTGGGCCAGATACATCGACGATCTCTTAGTTGTTTGGGGCGGCGACATGGCCTCGGCTGAGGAGTATGTGGCCGCACTGTGCTCTGAACAATAACGATTTAAACCGAAGATTCACCAATACCATCAGTAACACCACGGTATATTATCTGGACCTAGAGGTATATGTAGAAGCAAACACACTACATACCAAACTCTACAGAAAGCTGACGGCGGGCAATACCATGTTACACGCGGCAAGCCACCATCCCGAAAGCATGATCCGAAACATCCCATTTGGAGAATTGCTCCGTCTTAAACGAAACTGCTCAGACAAGAAAGATTTCATACAAGCGAGGGATGCCGCCACAACAAGATTCAAAGAAAGAGGCTATTCTAAAACGTTGTTAGTAAAAACAGCAAGTAGAGTAGACGTAATTGACAAAAAGGAACTTCTGAAAGAAAAAAAGAAAACTGATTCAGAAGGTGTTGTAGTGTAGTTCCTATTATCCCAATAGGCTCTGCGCATTGTAATAATACCTTCAATAGTATAGACCTAGGACGGAGGTTAACTAGGTCTTCTACTGACGATATTAGACTTAAAGTTTTGGGTTTGCCAGCTAGCTCAGAGTTCACTAGAAACTTTCTCGAATAGGCAAGGAGGAGTTTAACCTCCCTGGATAGACAAGAAGGGATTTAGTTTCTGACAACCATAGAACATGACAACTTTGCTTTCCCCTAATCAAGAGTGTATCTCTAGAGTCGTGTGAAAACAAAAGACAACTTATTTTACTCAGTCAGTTCAGTGCATTCTTAGTTTCACCAGAGTGTAGAGAAAAGGAAGAGACGGGCGTGTTCAATAAAAGATGTTATTTATTGATCAGTCTCTTTTCTCGTACAAGAGAAATGAATCAATATTATTGCAATACTTATGGTTAAGTGAAGTGCATACAATAAAAGCAGAAGTATAAAATAATACTGTAAAAGCATTGATATGGTTTCTAAGCCATATGATATTTAAAATGGATAAAATAGATACATATATATATACATTTGACTAATCGTACTCAACTGGTGCTTCTAACTACGCCTACCCCAGTGTACCTGACCTAAGCCTAATACGTGGGCGGGAGTAGATAAGTAGCAGTTTAAGTTAAGTTTGTTTTTCCAAGTGTCTGACTCAAGAATTCTCTGCAAGGGGTTATTCAGTTCTGTACCTGAGATCTAGAATGGTTGAGGACTGGTATCTCTCGTCTTTGGTCTCGATATTCCAGGCTGCCTGCAAGGGCTGCTTGGAAGCGCCGGAGCTGGATTTCTCGGCAGGAGAAAGCAGCGTCTCGTTCTCAGCGCGTCAGGAAGGCGGGGCAGCGCCAGCGGGGTCCGCTCTGTGCTGGCCTCTTCGGCAAGTCTCGCTGCTCCGATCTCGTCACCACCGCGTGTGTTTGCTTAAGGCAATGTCGGTAATATTTATACCTGTAAGGTGCCGAGATTGACGTAAGGATGGACATAGATACGTCAATAAGTATGTCATACGAACTGGTCGTTAGCACATTCTTTACTGAAGTTCTTGGTGAAATCAAAACAATGGCCGCAGGGATTTTCCCAGGTTGTCATAGGTTTGATTTGTTTTGAGAACTCCGTATGCCTTATCAGGGGCTGAAGGAATAGTGCTTGCCTAATTAGATGGCAAGCGTTATGACCTAATCAGATAACGCGTTCCTGTGCCGTGGTGTGGCTTAATCAGATAACGTTTTTTTGCACCGTGGGATGGCTGCTAGTTAATTATTAACCAGAACAGGGTCAGGATTAGGGGGATCGATACAGAACCTATAGGAATACATCACAGTGTTATACGGATGATTACCAACTACAACATGAGATCTGGGGAATTAGTACAGGTATTTAACCGAAATTGCACATCTTAAAAACGGATGCCATTTTGAAAAACATCATACCCCCACATCCTTCTATAACCTATAGACGCTATCAGTCACTTAATGATCATTTGATTAAGAGCCATTTCGAGGACCCACCCAAAGCAACCAGGATGAAACCCGTCAAAGGCTTCTTGCCCTGCATGCACTGCAAGGCATGCAAATATAGCAGTAAAAGAACAAAATATGAAGGGAGACCGAATGGCCCACGACCCACAAGAGAAATCATAAAATTTCTCAATTGCAATTCAGACTTTGCTATTTACTGTCTAGAATGCCTGTGCTCGAAAAGATATATCGGAAGCACAATCAACCCGGCAAAGAAGCGCATATTAGAGCACATGTGTGCAATAACAAACCGGGACAAGAGTTATCCGGTAACATGTCACTTCAAAACTCACCATAACAGTAATCGAGATCTGCTCACGTTCTTCTGCCTAGTTCATGTAGATAGAAAAGAGAGAGGTGGGGACCGGATTAAAGCTCTTAGCATGCTGGAATCTAAATATATAATTGACTTGCAGAGCAAACATCCAACAGGGTTAAACAACGATGAGGAACTGTGGGTCCATCAAGAATAGAAATAAAAGGCAGAAGCACAAAGAAGAAGGTAGCATGAGAAGGTAATGGAAAGACAAGGGAGCAAGACACAAATGGAGAATTGGCTTTCCAGTGGGACAACATGGAAAACTAACTCTCAATAGGATAGAACAACAATTCTCCCATAGTCTCTATACTTGAATAAAAAAGATATGAAAAAGAGAAAATAACAACCAATTAAGATGTTTTTGAATTGACCAGCCAGCCTGTTCCACTCCCTTAATTTTGGAGTTGATTTGGAACTCAAAGAATTGGCCCATACAGGGCAAAAACGCAAAACAGAAAAACACATAGAGTCGAGCCGGCCCATTCAGGGCAAAATATGAGGACACACACCAACAACACAAAAGGGGACAAAGAAAGAAATTGCTTAAAATTATGACAGCAATACCTATAATGTAGCAACCACATCTTTGAGATTGCAGTATGGGATTACTCTCTATGTATCTATACATGTATATATACAAAACACGGACAATTGGATTTCCCTGCATAACACTTTGCTTTTAGGAACCAATTCTAGTCAATAGCGGTGCAATACACAGCTTTCCTCGTGTTTCGTAATAGCATTGCTTTTCCCTGACATTATGTTTGTTGTATGTGTGAAAATGAAATAGTCGATTATGAGTAATGTTTAACAACACCGCTTTTATTATTGCACTCGCACTTTCATGAAACCGTTATTTTTATTGGAAATGTGAACCCAAAACATACTCCTCTACAACATTGTAAGATGGCCACCGTAGTGGACACGGAGGGGTAGTCCACTTTCACTTTCTAGTAGAGAGGTGGCATAATGGTGGGCGATATATTGGTTTCTTTAGAACACACTCGTCGACACTGACGAAGCCGAAAGGTGAAACGCGTCTGTTGGAGGCGACCGGAGTGCTGTCTAATTTCGTTGGAGACATACGGAGTTGTTGCTGGAATTGAGATACAAGCACCTGGGACCTAGGAGGAGCGACGTCGGTGACGTGGACTGTGGAGTAAGCTAATTTGGCCTCCGCCCTGAGGAAGATAGAAGATCACGATCGGAATCCAGATTGGTGGGAACCGATGGAGATACGGAGGGAAACTGACTACGCCGAAGCCGGTACTCGGAGAACCAGGGACGCCGTTGGGAGACCGTGGAACTCCAGTCCGGGTGAGTGCTGCACGCACGAGAACTTAAGAAATCTATTTTAAATTAACTGTGCCTCAGTCTCGATTTTCGGTTAAACAGTGGCAGACCCCCGCGAACCTTTGCCCCAGAAGTAAGATTTGATTGCATTAGAGTGTGCACGTCGGCTTGACCTTGTTTTTTGAGTATGTCCAGCATGGACGAAAGAGAGAGGGAGGCGGCTGATATATTCAAGAGCATCACAGAGAGAACGGTGAGAGCGGAAGGAGCAGTGATTGCAACTGCAGCCGCGAGGAATTTACATATCCTATTTCAACAACTTGAGAAAGCCCAGGAACGTGAAATCCGGAAATGGTGGAAGGCTACCTCTCTCCAGCGTTATGTGGAATGCAACAGGGTGCCAAGAGGGCTCCGCATATTCACAGTACCCTCATACGAGAATTCGGACCCTCAATTACTAAAAGACTGGGCAGCCTGCACAGCGGACTCTGCCAAAGGGATGTTACTAATGCACATTAAATATGCCTGGAGCGACAGGGACAAGGCCATGGTAGAAATACAAAGATTGGAGGATAACATCAACAAAGACAAGGACACTAAAACCAGCGAATTATCTGTCTGGACGAATATTAACATTCGCACGTAAGTTTGATGCCACAAGAAAGCGACTGGCACAAGGTACCGAAAATCCTGCAAGCAGAGATACATCAGAATCGGAGGCAGAAGCCTCAGATGAAGAATCAACCAACAGCAAGGAGAAGCGAAAGGGCGCAGAAAAAACATCTGTGGTTCCTTTTTCAGACAAATACCAAGTAATGAAGGAAACACGGCAGCGGCCCCAAACCAAGCCACAACAACCTCAAAAATCAATACGAAAAAGAGGAGGAAAACAAGGCGAGGCAGGAGAGGGAGGCGCAAAAGCAGCTACCCCAATGGTGACTCGCAGCAAAGGCAGGAGGGGAAGATGGTAGAAAGAGAAAAGACAATCATAAACCTATCAGTAAGAAAACTTACAACAGAGGAAGAAACGGTACTTAAAAGAGGTTTGACTATTTGCCCAACAGCAAAATTTGATCATGTACAAACAAGAATAGACCTCTTTAAGTTTGTTCAGAAATTGAAATTACAGAAAATATTTGCACTTAAACCTGCAACTGGAATAAGAACTATCCAGGAACCAATTGAGAATGAAGAAATTGGATTGAGAGACAACGACCTGGAGATACTCATGATGGCGCAAAACCTGACTGGCACAGAGGACGTCCCTAATTCTATTGAAGCATTAAGGACAGAGGAAATTAACCAAGAAAGAGATCCTAGCAATCTAAAAAGGAAATCTCAAGTCCTCCCACATGCTACACATGATGCAGTGGACGTCTTTAATGATGCAGTCCTCTCAGATCTCCAAAAAATGGCGACAAAGACCACGGAAATGACCAGAAGAAACTCCAACATCTCAAGGAAAGAATGGGAGGCCATTAAATCACTAAAGCTGGACACTACTATTGAAATTAAACCCTCCGACAAGGGTGGAAATATAGTGATCTTCAGCAAGGACAAGTATAAACAAGAGGCAATGAAACAACTACAAAACAAAGACTGCTACGAAATAATCAACAGGACTGACTATGTGAAATGTACCCTAAAGTGTCAAACTCTGCTGGAGGGATGGAGAGATGAGGGCATGATCAATAAAAATGAATTTGATTATTTACAGTGTGAGAACCCAGTGATCCCCACTTTCTATCACCTTCCTTAGGTGCACAAAGACATCAGGAATCCCCCGGGGACAATTGGATTTCCCTGCATAACACTTTGCTTTTAGGAACCAATTCTAGTCAATAGCGGTGAAATACACAGCTTTCCTCGTGTTTTGTAATAGCATTGCTTTGCCCTGACATTATGTTTGTTGTATGTGTGAAAATGAAATAGTCGATTATGAATAATGTTTAACACTGCTTTAAATATTGCACTTGCACTTTTATGAAACCGTTATTTTTATTGGAAATGTGAACTCAAAACATACTCCTCTACTACATTGTAGTCCACCGTAGTGGACACGGAGGGGTAGTCCACTTTCACTTTCTAGTAGAGAGGTGGAGTAATGGTGGGCGATATAATGGTTTCTTTAGAACACACTGGTCGATACTGATAAAGCCGAAAGGTGAAACGCATCTGTTGGAGGGGGCAGGGGGTCTGCCAATAAATCATCTTTGAAACACGACCGGAGTGCTGTCTAATTTCATTAGGAGTCATACGGAGTTGTTGCTGGAATATATATCAAATTCAAATTCAAATTCAAATAATCTTTATTTCGATCATGAAAGATCATAAAAGATGTACAGATGATTTTCATCATTAAAAAGATTATAAAAAAATGTATTATAAATTTTGAGAATTTCCCCCAACTCATGATTACAATCAGATTACTAAAAAATGCATTTTAATTTATGTAAAAAGAAGGAGGAAATGTTCATGGGACTTTAGTGTTCCTGATAATTATTGCACGTAAACGCCACATTGCCGTCAGGAATTTTGCCATTGCGAACACCGTTGGTGCCGATAAGTCTGTCTTTAGGACTCTGTAGGCCGGGGCATAAGTAAGGAAGCCCAAATTCCTCAAATAAGGGACCAGCCAATATCTCCTAATTCTGCTATAAGCTCTGCAGAACAGGACCACGTGGAGATCACTTTCTAGTTTGTACTTGCATGCTGGACACACCCCAGTGTCCAGGTTGCCTTCCCAGGATTTAGTAATGGACCTCAGGGGGAGAGAGCCATATCTCCATTGCATGAAGATCTTCCGGACAGACACAGGCGTCATAGCGTCTAATACATGTTCGAGACTATAGAAGTCTTTGGTCTTGATGAATGTGTCCGTTAGGGATCCATCCCGTATAGAATTGATAGATTTCTGGAGCATAGCGGTATAAAACAGGTTTGAGAGTTCCTTTCTGGAAAGCCTTACAACCGCTGCTTCTGGGTTGGACCATAACTCTGGAACTCCGAGAAACGTACACATGTCCCTAATGTACTTTATCCACGGGACTTTGGTGGCATGAGGAAGAGGTGTGGCGCCGTGGCCAGGGCGACTGACGCTGGAATCTGGGGACCACGGTTCGATCCCCGGCTCCGGCGGCAGGTTAGCCCAGCACCATGTGACTCTGGGCAATAGCTCGCTTAATCTTCCCTACGGCCCCCAGCGCCTAGAGACCCTTACGGGTGATTGTGCGCTTTACAAATGTGGACTTTTAGGTTGATCTCAAGAATTCCTGCAATTCATTTCTATAGTGTACCAGTTCTTGACTACTCCACAAGCGCCTCCAGTAGGTCAAAGGTTTGAGGCCCAGTTCCTCTGTGATTGGTCGTAATGCCAGGTCCATTCTTAGGGGGAGTAGAGGAGTGCTCGGGGGAAGTGCAGCCAGTTGTCTTATGAAATTGTTTTCTGCAACCTGTACAGTATGCAATGGAATATGTCCCCATAACTCACCCCCCTAAATAATGCCCCCCCGGGCTTGGGCTTTATAGATATGGATGGCGGGTGCCAATGGACGGAGAGGGGATTTTTTGGCGATTCTTATGATGGCACCTGCCCTTTGGACTAGTTTTGAGGTTGCTTTTGTTTTATGTGGCAGCCAAGTCAGGTTGTGATTGAGGGTTATGCCGAGATATTCTATTACGTGTACTCTTTCTAGGGTTGTGGATCCTAGACAGGGATTTGGGCAGCTTTTGGGTCTGGGATTGAGGATCATAAATTTGGTCTTAGAGGGGTTTATTTCTAAGCCTCTTGCATTACAAAACCCCAGAAACCCATTCAGAACCCTCTGCAGCCCCATTGGTGTTTTTGACAGCAGCAGGGTGTCATCCGCGAACATGATCGCTGGCACCCTGCTGCTATTCAATTGTGGCGCATCGATGTTAGGGATCCTATTCAAGTGCTCAATCACCCCGTTCACGAATAAGCAAAACAGGGTCGGCGCCAATACGCAGCCCTGTCTTACCCCTCTGCGAACGGGGAATCTGTCTGTCAATCTGCCGCCCTTTCCATATCTCACACGGGCATAATTATTTGTATGCAGCCTGACTAAGACATGGAGAATATCTCCTGGGATACCCAATTCGGCCAGCACCGCCCACAATCTGGCCCTTGGAACCAAATCAAAGGTGGCGCGGAGATCCACAAAGACCGCATACAATGTACCACCTTCTGAAAGCACCGTCTTCCAATATATAATATTAAGTCTTAGTATTTGGTCGACTGTTGAGACTCCTTTTCTAGAAAACCCGCCTGGAGAGGGCTTAAAATGTCAGTCTCCTCCATCCAGCATGACAACCTATCAATAACTAGTCTACCGAACAGCTTTTGAGATACATCAATGAGGCTGATTGGGCGATAGTTGGCTGGGAGCAGAGGCGACCCCTTTTTAAATATCGGGACCACCTCCGCTCCCAGCCAAGTATCTGGTATTTTCATTCCCCCCAGCACTGCATTGAATAGAACCATGAGGTAGGGTGCCCAGATTCCAGGTTCATGTTTAAATAGGTCGCCCGGCACCCCATCCAGGCCCGGTGCCTTTCCGGCGGTAAGCCCCGCTATCGCCTTCCTAATATCTTTTATGGTAAAGGGATCAGAGGTCTGTCTGACATGGGCAATTGGCATTTCTACTTCTGCGTCCTCATTCTCTATGGAATATAACTGCTGTAAATGTTTTTGCCAGACATTTGCAGCAATATTGGGTTCAATTGCAGTGGGGAGATCCCCACAGCCGTGATTAATTATTCTCCAGAATCTACGGGAGTCTCTTGATGCTAAAGACTCCGATAGATTCTCCCAATGCTGTACATCCCACTCTATCTTAGCATTAACTATAAGCGTTTTGTAGGCCTTCCTTCTGGCGGAGATATCTTCCCTCGGGCTTCCTGCGTTTATACTAGATAGTAGGTCGCGTTTTGCATCTCGGCAAGCTCTATTAAACCAAGTGCATTTGTTCAGCGCTTGGGATCTAGGTACTCTGGTACTGAAGAGATCGACTTCAAGCTTCCTAATCAAATGTTCGTGAACCTGTGCTAGGTCCTCGCTGGTTTGCCCTATCGAACCTGAGTTCCATAAGTCAAAGGCCTCTTCTAAGGTTGGAATAATTCCAGCATATAGGGCGGCTATCTTGTCTTCGCTGGAGGCAAGTTTTTCCCATTTAATCCTCCTCCTATTATTGTCCAGGAGGTATCCCTCTCTATACTTTTGCTCACTTGATAGACTCTCTTCCAGACAGGGGGTGGCAAAGTCTAGTTCTAAATCATTATGGTCACTATCCTGTCTAGACAATACTCTGAAGTCCAGGACCCTTTTCCACGCATGCAACTGAACCAGGAAGTAGTCTAGTCTGGATTCTCTGCCCGCCCTATTAAACGTGCATTTGCTCGGAATATCAGACCTAGTGCGGCCGTTGCAGGCTCTCAAGCCATAGGTAAGATTAAGTGTGTTTATTTGAACGGCCAGCGGTGTCCATGCTCTGGGAGGGGGGGCTTCTGTTGGGGGAACCTGCCAACTTGAATCCTCCTCTAGGGAGGGTCCATCAAGTAGCCTAGGTAACGGTTCAAAGTGAGAATTAAAGTCCCCCCTACCAGATATGGTACACCCTCTGGAATAGTTTCTAGGAGCCGGGACAATGCCTCGATGGTTTTGGAGGTGGCGGCTATTGGAACTGGCCTGGAGTAGATGTTTATTACAAGTAATTTGCGAAGTACCGGCCATTCAAGTAGAACTGCCAGTATGTCCTCCGAGTCCACAGTGTATCGAGAAGCTGAGCAGCCTAAGTCAGAAGCCACCCAGATCGCCAGACCTCCAGACGGTCGACCTCTCCCACCCCAGCTAGCTTGTATTGAAAATGTCTGAAAACCCCTATACATAGTCTCTTCCCTTGCCCAAGTTGCTTGAAACAGGCAGATACTTTTTGAATTTATTAGTTCACCCCACGAGACCGAGTCTATTTTGTTGGCCAGGCCTGCCAAGTTCCATGAAAGGAGTTTTAATGATTGTGAGTCATGGAGCCCAGTCCGCGTCATAGTTTGGTTAGTCGTTTGTGTTATATGCACTGGTCGGGCTAGCCTCTGTGTCTGCCCTTGGCTCCCAAGTGGGCCCTCCAGATTAATTCCCCTTTCCTCTCTCTGTTGGCCTGAGTTCTCCTCCCCATTGGTGGAATTGGGGGTTTTATGGGTGCCTTCATCATGCCCTGATATTCGCTTATGAGCCCTTTCTTCAAGGGCCAACTGTCAGTCTACCATTTCGAGACAGTCGTATCGGTTGTAAAGTGGTAGAGACGGTGGCTGATATTGTCTAGGGGGCCAAGGTGCTTCTCTTTCAAAACCTCCCTTGCCGACTCCTCTTCTGTTTACAGTCTCCCACCCTTGAAGATCATCATAATTTGGAGGGTAGTCAAGTGGTGTTCGCATTTGGTTGTAGGGGATTCTCCTCCCTCCATGGTTACCCCCCCCAATTTCCCTGTGAATTCTGATGGTACCCTCGTCCCTGATTGTTAGTTGCGTGAGAATTTGCTGGATAAAAGAAAGAAAGAGGGAGTGGATGGATGTTATTTCCCTCGTCCTCTAGAAAAGAGCCAGAAATGTAGGAGACGGTTCCTGGTTCTTTAAAGCTCACCAGTATACAGTCACCACTAATTGTTTTGGGTCTCTTTCCTACCGACGAGACTCTTCTTACCATGCGGATATCGCTTGACATACCTCTAGGTAGTGGTCTATGTATAGATAACCAATTTATTACTTTGTTTTTTAAAGAAGCCCCTGTCTCATATGTGGCCGGTTTTAGTTCGGGTACCCCGGCTAGAATGGCAGTATATGGAGCTACCTCTGGTGGAAGATTAACAGTAACTGTTTTTTGCGCTATATTGTTGGAATCCAGAAAGTTTTGTTTATTAATTAGTGAAGATTTAGGTGGACTTTTATGTTGTGAGTGAGAATACGTGGTATCAGTAACTAAATGCGTTTGTTGTGCACTAGATGATTGGTTGTCAAGGGTTCCTGCTGGGGTCGCTGGCATGGCTGGATTGGCTTTCGGATTCGATCGTTGGTTGTTAACTGATTTGGAATTTTTGGTGCTGATTGTTGTTATTACGGCATCATTGCCTTTGGCAGGTTTAAGAGGGTTAGAATTATTTTTTGATTTCGGGTCAATGGTAAGGGCTGTAGGGCAAGAAACCCCTGGTTTACAAGAATCCATGAACTGTGATGCAGTTTTCTCGATTTTGATTAATCTTGCTTCCATTTTTATCAAGCGGGCTTCTAGGGGATTTAGAATTGACTTGAGGAGGTTTCCTATGTCTGCTAGTGTTATGTCGCCTTCAGCTGACTCAGTACTGTGTTGTGATAGGGGGACTGGCAAATCAGTAGAAATATTACTAGGTAGTTCTGGGGGAGGACCATTTGATGTCACCAATGGCAATCTATCCTGTATAGAATTGGCAGCACTAGGTGCATTGTATGTTGGCCCTGTCTTTGGTTGTTTGGCCTTCCTTACCTTGGAGCTCTGTTTCCCTGTTTTTCTTTTTTGAATTGCACCCTCCCTTAGACCCCGATCTGTGTTTAGTGGCCCTGTAAGATTTGTGATGTTTGTTATAGGAGGGGGTTCTTCCCTCAATAGTATAGGGATTTGTGTAGCTAATTCAATATCATCTCCCCTGTTTGGTAAATTTGGAGATTGTGTGATTTGTGTCAATGGCAGCGAGAGGAGACTCATGTCTTCTAGGTCGCTTGTGGTTCCCTCTAAGAGATCTATACTGGTAGACGGGTGAGCCCCTCCGCAGGCTTCGAGTTGAGAATTGTCTATATTCCGCCTGTCCTCTGGGGTTTTTGCCATCGCTATGGTACCCATCGAGGACCTTCGAACCCACTCTATTTCGTGCGAAATACGTCTTTCTAAGAGAGTGATGTCCTCAATCAACAAGGAACCTGCCTTGAGGAAGTAATTATCTATTTTACCTTGAATAGGAGCGGTTGTTGTAGGACCAGCAACCGCCACATTAGCTTTGCTCCTTGTCTCCATTTTGCTCCTAATGAGCGGTGTATCTTAAGAATGGGGGAGAAGCTGAGTTAACGAAAGCGGTGGACAGTCAAGATATAAAGGGAGCAATGTTCCCTCTATTTTTTTTCCTCTGTGTGCGGCAGTGGAGTGTCTCTGTGCGCTGCAACCATGGATATGTGCGCCAGGAACCAGACCGCGCGCGTGTTCAGTGTCAAATGTCACTCCAAACGTATACTTAAAAAAGTGAAAAGATGGTTCATTTTCACACATACAGCGCCACGTTAAGGGTCTTAAGACCAGTTTGCAAATTGGATAACACACCATGACATGAATTGGTTACTAAGGCAAGTACACTTCAGGTTTAGAAAAGAACAAGACTCCAACGGTGGTACCATCATAGTATTTTACTAAATATTCTTAATTGGAGCACTGTTCATTAGGTGGGGAAATGTTGAGAGCCTATACAATATCACATATACACAATAAGTTACAAAATTGCATAACATATTTACAATTTGACGTGAAAGCTACTGAGTAATGTTGGGCTATCCAGCCAGAGATAGTTTGTAAAAGTGACACATCCAGGCAAACATGGACTGTGGGAGAGGGCCGTTCAGACACGTCAAGTGGCATCACTAGATGGGTGACCGGGTTGCTTCTCACGGCGATCCTTGACATTTTTCCAGTGCTGATCAACTCTATTGAGGTCAACTTTCCCATTCAGGAGGTTGGGTGAACAAGGAAATTCACAAGGAGGACTGAGCAGCACACAACCCATCAAAAGATCCCACCGGAAGATGACGCAGCAAGTGGCAAGCATAACATGTTATAAAGACTTTCTACATGAAAATAAGTTACTTCTCTAACTTCTATTTTCTTGTATCACCTTTACTACACCAACCTCCCCACGCAATTCAGCCACTCTCCTGCATTTTCTTTACCTTTTGCCAGGTCAATGTTTTAACAGCTATGCGTCTCATTCACACACATTTGCATGTAATCACAATTACAATAGACCATGGGTACTCGCAAATATTTTCCCAAGGGGCCAAAAATATTTGGTTGTGGTGTGACAGAGGGTCGTACTGATGCGTTCAGAGTAGTAGTCAGGGACTTGGGAGGTGTTAAGGTGGATTTGGAGAAGTATGTACATTTAGTGGCTGAACAATATGGTACCAGAAAACTTGGGCTCTAAACTGGCTTCTCCGCTTCACTTTGGCTGGATAACTCTGGAGATTGATAGACCAGCTGCAGAGAGATCTGCGTTTTGTCTAGTGGACGTTTTGACTCATAAAGTAGCGGAGGAGGTCAAAATGGCAGATGCAAAGCAGGTGAACCATGCAGATCACAAATTGCATGCAATGTAAAAAGATCACTATATTACTGCTTCTGTCAGAAGCCCCTTTTGTTACTTGCAGTTTATAAGTTTAAATCCTAATATAGAAATGTGAGCTATTAACTATCAAAGAGCTGCATACAAACTGCAAGGTATAGATTAGAGCATTATGAAGTGGGGTTAGGTAGATTGGGGTGGAGTGGGGTGGATTGGAGCGTAATAGATTGGGGTGGAGTGAGGTAGAGTAGTGTGGGGTAAGTGGTGTGGAGGGGAGTGGAGTGTCATGGCATGTTGTGGAGTGCCTTGGAGTGGAGTAGCATGTTGTACAGTAGAGTGGCGTAGAATGGAGTGGTGTGTCAGAGTGTAAGGGCATAGAGTGAAGTGGTGTAAAGTGGAGTATGCATGGTGTGGCAGCGCACTACCATTACAGACAACACATTTTCAATTGAAATGAGCATTACATTCATACCGAAATAGGTTAAAACTCCACACAATGTGTGCATAAGTCATCACCTAGTGTACTGATATGTATTTATCATATTCACATATTTGTTTCCAGCACACTTTAGAGCTACCAAAAAAATTGCTTGATTTGTACTGATATTAATCTATTTTTAAAAAATCAGCACAGGTAATTTTTTTAGGTGCTAGGGAAAAAAATCCTACACCCTCTCCTCTTACATGGATGCTCAGCAGGATTGTCGCATACATTGTCTCACTTTGAAGTTAGAGAAAGAAAGTAAACACCAAGCCCCCTCTGAAGAGAGAACTTAACATTTGACCTCTGCCTTTGAATGCACAGCAAAGGGGACAAGATAAAGACCTTTCTGTAAAGGCCTGTTTACAGAAAGTGAGTTTGTGGAAGAATACAGTAATCAAAGTTTGGGCAACGGGAGGGACAAACTCAAGCTGGACAGCCTAAAGCAAATAAAGCCAGCAAATAGAAAGCATGAAAATGTGAGTTACAAACCCTAAGCCAACAGTAAGCAACGGGCAGAATGCATTCTTAGGTCAGCTTTCTGAATGTCTCCAAAATGTCTTTAGCAAACCAGACAGCGCAAGGCTTTCAGCTAAAAAATGAAAGCTGGCTGGAAAACGACACATTGCTGCAGGTAGGCAGGGAAGAAGTTCAGTGACAGACCAGGGGATGACAGAACGGGCAACATTGTTACAAGTGGGTAGGGAAGTAGTGCAGTCACAGATCAGGAGGTGGCAGAAATGGAAAACTTTGGTGCAAGGGGGCAGGGAAGAACAGGCATTGGAAATGCAATAGGTCTCGCATTAGGAAAGTTTGAGCTATTGGTCTTATAAATGATTTTTTTTAATTTATGTGTTGTTTTTGAAAATACCTAAATTAATAGCTTTGTCATTTACAATGCCAATAGTTATAACTTTCGCAAATGTGACACCTATAGCATTTGTAATGCAACATGTTTTGTATTTACGTGACTTAGATGTATTGATATTACAAATAACAATGGATTTTAATTTTTTTAAATAATTAATACATAATTAATTTAATTTTTAATGTCAATAGCTTTAAGTTTTGTAAATAACTTTTGTTCGAAAAAAACGTCAGTTAACTGGTTTATCAGAAATTTATATTTATGTGCGGTACTATAAAGGTGTTTCAGTGAGCGCGCGAGTGGTGCGCGCTGCAAAGAAGCGAGAATAAACAAGCATTGGCGCCGCGCGGCTGTAGAAAAATATATACAGTTCCTTATTATTATCAAGAGGCGTATGTGTGTGTAGTGCAGTAAAGATGTCACTCAGGAGGCAGATGTTCAACAACTCGGTAATTACTATCCCTGTCATTGCTTTTAGGGTAGTCAGAGTCCTCTCTGTCTAAGTCTCTAACAAGAGTTAAATGAAGTATTGGATGCCTAGAAGACGCTGTGAGCACCTGCATACACTTGCACTGCCCCTCGATACACATTCCTGTGTCTGCACCCGAAATGGCTGATCATGCTAATTTACCACATGTGGTCACAATTGGTTTTTTTTCATAGTGGCAAGTCCGTTCCTGCAACCAGGTGGTAACCTGAGTGCCTGTGCAAACCAGTGATTTTGCACTGCCTTGACCAAAAGTGTGCCGCCATTCATAGATTAAAAGCACATGCTTTTAAAATTAGAGTTATAGACAATATCACTATTGATTTTTTACTTAATGCTAGGGCAACCTATTTCTGAGCCCTGAACAAATAGGGGTACTGTGGTATATGGAGAAGAAGGCATTTGCCCACGTTATGTGTAGGAAGACACCAGGATTAGTTCCGATGTATGTCCACAATCTAGTTCCTGAAACACGTCTCCTCTGCATTTCCACTTGCTTACTAACTGTTCACACGCTCCCACGAATCTGCGACGCACTGTGATGGCAGACTGTAAGGCGCTTTGTGGCTGCCTTAGTGCCTGCTGACTGCAGCAAGAGTGCGACTGACCAAGTCCGGGAGTCTCCAGTAGACCGACTTCAGCAGTAGCAAAAGTACGGTATCCGGAAGGTGGAAATAAGACCGCTTTAGAATTTAGATAAAACAAGCAGCCACGGGGCGTGGGAAGGAGAAAGCGACAGTGGGAGGGGTGATTGGAGGACGGAAGAGGAAACATGATAAGAAAATGATTTACCAGCCTGTTCAAAGATGCTAACAGAAGCACAGGACAAGCAGCCACAGGGGTACGGGAGGGAGCAAGAGACAGCAATGAGAGGGTGATAGAGGGATGGGATGGGATAGGATATTAAAACAAGTTAAATGAGGAGACACGCCTGGCGGCCGTGAAACTGAAAGCACGGCCGGCCGGCCGTGAAACCCTTTGATGCAGACGGCCTGCCGGCCGTGAAAGTGAAAGTAATACGGCCGGCCGGCCGTGAATAATTAGGGGAGGAGCAGCCAGGAGAGAGCAGGAGCGGAGGCGCCAAGCTGGGGAACAGATGGCTGGTGATTTGATGCTGTGCACCTGCATTTTAGGTCAATGCGCTTGCGCATTGACCTAAAAGCGCACGGGCACACACCAAATCGCCAGTCTAGGTAAAGTCTGTTTAAACCCCTATAGTCTCGCTCCGCTCAATGCGCATGCGCATTGAGAGGCGAGACCTAAAAAAACGTGCTTGGGTAGAGAATAACAACAGCAATGAAAGTGGCTGGGAATGGCGCATAGTTAGCACTGAGCACTAAGTTAGGCTACTTTAAAGCAATTCATGTTACACCTCAGGGTTTAGTTTATGGATTAAAGCATATTCAGAAGATGCAATCCTTTTATGCAAAACCGACTACCATCAGAGTGGGTGAGGAAAGAGCATATTTGTAAGAGACACGCTTGAATGTCACCTCCATGGCACTGCTGCAGCCAATTACAGCGCTTGGGTATTGACTGCATAGGAGGAAACTGGATTATGGAAATGGCCCAGTGTTTTTATAGTGTCTATGATTTAAGTTTAGCTGGTCTCCAAGCGCTCTCAGTCCTTGCAGATAAGGGAACTGAATCACTCCATAAGTGGGAGTTGGCAGGTTTCCCCCAAAGAAATGTTTAAAAAATAGTAGGCAAATGGTGCATTTTAAAGCAAATATCAAATAGCATGAAGGTTAATATCACGAACAGCTATTTTTGCATGGAAAGTGCTGCCTCACTTTGACACTTTGTGTGATCCTATACCTCAATAACTCATCTATACATTTTAGTAGAACCTAGAAAATGTGAATATTGCCAGTGACTCCATTGGCTGCTTGTTAACAAAGTAGCCAATAGTACAAGGTGGGGATAAACGCAGCTCCAAGAGGAGCCAAAGCCCGCTACATGTATATTTTAAAGAATTTGTAATGTCATATTCCAGCCAAGTCTAAAAAATGTAAATCTTCCTCAAACTGTGGGTACAAGGTAGGAGCCCTACATTTTGTGCAGCGCCCACAATATCATTAAAACGTACACACCACTTCTGTCTAGCAGTCCACCAATGTTTTATAGCCATTTTTACATGTTCCTTAAAGCATTCTCTTAATTTACATCTGCACTGCCACTGTTTCAAGTCAGTTATTTAAACTGCACCACTGCTGCTAGGCCGGAAGGTATCAGTGTCTTTCGTAGCAAGAATTGTGAGATTACAGAGCTGACACAGCAAAAACACAAATGCCCAGCACATAGCTTCAGGCAGTGCTAGTTCGTATGAAGCAGGGTACAAATGCTACAAGAAGAGAAAAGATGCAGTCAGCCCAGATTCACTATGTTTTTTTTGGGCATGATATTGGGACAGTAAGTGGTGCCTGACAAAGTACATTGTTAACAAAAGCAGTGCAATGAGGTTTCATGTGCAGAAGGTATTTTTGTGCCAGACGTTGACACAAGCGTGTTGCTAAATGATTTGGCGTTCGGTTCTCCGAGCTTTTAATTTATGCACAATTTTCCCGTTTGTGCACTCTAGCCCTGCAGATTTGCACACAGCACGACTTTCAGTAAATTTAGCAGGCCTTACTTTATTAAGCTGAAAAGCATTCCCGCAGTTAGTGTACGCACCAGGAAGGCACTTTGTAGAGTTTCTGATTATTTCCCTGTCTTCCGTAGCCGCACTAGCACTTCTATGTGCCAGTCAGAGTAAACATGGCTCCATTTGCGCACACATAATAAATTGATGCCATGTTATCACCCTCAGCTGATATATACAAGCTAGCCAAGGGGCGGGGTGCCAATGAACTCCTCGGCCTAACAATTTTTTGAGACATTTTGCTTATTTCCATTCGTGTATAAAACTGAGTTCATGCCGGAGTCACAGCATCTGTTGCTGAGTCCCAGTCACCTTCTCAGTAATGGCAGTGTAAAATATCATGAGATTTCATTATCTTGGCTCCTGCACCGCTTCTTTGGGCTTGTAAATTCCACGAACCCCAGACATAATTGCTGTGATAAAAAAATCTGTAAAGTAACAACGAATATTTAAACAAACGCAATGCATTCGCCCTAGAGTTACAAAACTTTCAACTCAGGCGCGGTAATGCAAGGGTGGAAACTATGAATTTGTCCACCCTAAGCGTGGAAGGGTATACTCAGATGTGAGTCCCTTGCTCATTGCACCATCAGGATTCAAGCAAGCCGGGCCGAAGACGCCTGAAATGGCAGAAACCGGTCCCCGGAAGCTTGTTTCCTTCCCAGTGTAAGAATTGGCTTTTGTAGTCTGGTCTGCCCTGTTCCCATGATGCACTGGGCCAGGGACAGACTAATTTGCATACAGCCAGGTTCTGAAACTGGGATGGTGCAATGAGCTAAAAAACGGTGTTGGATCTAGCCCTGATCTCTTGACTGGGTGAGAGTACTCTGTTTAATTCAGAGACTCTGTCCATCACCACCCCTTGTTGTAAATTATTTTGTCCACCCTAAGCGTGGAAGGGTATACTCAGATGTGAGTCCCTTGCTCATTGCACCATCAGGATTCAAGCAAGCCGGGCCGAAGACGCCTGAAATGGCAGAAACCGGTCCTCGGAAGCTTGTTTCCTTCCCAGTGTAAGAATTGGCTTTTGTAGTCTGGTCTGCCCTGTTCCCATGATGCACTGGGCCAGGGACAGACTAATTTGCATACAGCCAGGTTCTGAAACTGGGATGGTGCAATGAGCTAAAAAACGGTGTTGGATCTAGCCCTAATCTCTTGACTGGGTGAGAGTACTCTGTTTAATTCAGAGACTCTGTCCATCACCACCCCTTGTTGTAAATTATTTTGTCCACCCTAAGCGTGGAAGGGTATACTCAGATGTGAGTCCCTTGCTCATTGCACCATCAGGATTCAAGCAAGCCGGGCCGAAGATGCCTGAAATGGCAGAAACCGGTCCCCGGAAGCTTGTTTCCTTCCCAGTGTAAGAATTGGCTTTTGTAGTCTGGTCTGCCCTGTTCCCATGATGCACTGGGCCAGGGACCGACTAATTTGCATACAGCCAGGTTCTGAAACTGGGATGGTGCAATGAGCTAAAAAACGGTGTTGGATCTAGCCCTGATCTCTTGACTGGGTGAGAGTACTCTGTTTAATTCAGAGACTCTCTCCATCACCACCCCTTGTTGTAAATTATTTTGTCCACCCTAAGCGTGGAAGGGTATACTCAGATGTGAGTCCCTTGCTCATTGCACCATCAGGATTCAAGCAAGCCGGGCCGAAGACGCCTGAAATGGCAGAAACCGGTCCCCGGAAGCTTGTTTCCTTCCCAGTGTAAGAATTGGCTTTTGTAGTCTGGTCTGCCCTGTTCCCATGATGCACTGGGCCAGGGACAGACTAATTTGCATACAGCCAGGTTCTGAAACTGGGATGGTGCAATGAGCTAAAAAACGGTGTTGGATCTAGCCCTGATCTCTTGACTGGGTGAGAGTACTCTGTTTAATTCAGAGACTCTATCCATCACCACCCCTTGTTGTAAATTATGTTATCACCCTCAGCTGATATATATAAGCTAGCCAAGGGGCGGGGTGCCAATGAACTCCTTGGCCTAACAATTTTTGAGACATTTTGCTTATTTCCATTCGTGTATAAAACTGAGTTCATGCCGGAGTCACAGCATCTGTTGCTGAGTCCCAGTCACCTTCTCAGTAATGGCAGTGTAAAATATCATGAGATTTCATTATCTTGGCTCCTGCACCGCTTCTTTGGGCTTGTAAATTCCACGAACCCCAGACATAATTGCTGTGATAAAAAAATCTGTAAAGTAACAACGAATATTTAAACAAACGCAATGCATTCGCCCTAGAGTTACAAAACTTTCAACTCAGGCGCGGTAATGCAAGGGTGGAAACTATGAATTGGATCACCGTAAGAAAAACCACATTAAATTCATAGATAACTGCAATCCACATTATTCTAGATGTTTTTGATAATGTCCCGACCATGCACTTCCACTCCTCTTCAGAATTACCCAGTCAGTTCTACAGCACGCGCACTACGCAGTTAACAAAATGTAGCCATAACTCTTTCCCTAATTTTCATTAAAAAAAGGTATACATACATTATGTAAGATCTAGATGTGCCAGTGTGCTGCATGATCTCGCTATGCTTTCAGAGTGATTCTCGCAATCAAAAAACAACCATTCACCTGGCCCTGGAAGCTTGCACTCGCAGCCGGAGAGGACACGAAAAAACGAATGCTTCCTTCAACCTCACTTCCCCGGCCATGACGTTGTGCATCAGAATAAGGGCAGGTGGTTATCAGCTTCTATTACTTTTACCACCGCCAACACGGCGTGTGGTTTTCAGGTTAATCTTCCTTGTTTGCAGACTTGCTGTATTGCTTTGTAAGTAAAGCGAGGCTGCGGGGGGGGGGGGGGGGCGGGGAGATTGGGTGCTGTTATTTAAGTATTCATGTTAATTGCAGCCCCCTTCCCAAGCTGAGATTAACATGAATACTTAAATACCAGCACTCAATCTCCCCACCCCCGCAGCCTCGCTTTACTCACGGAACAATACAGCAAGTCTGCAAACAGTGCGTGTGTTCCAGGTCCAATTCAAAAGCACACGTGGCAGATCTCGCTGCTGCGGTTGGAAACAAAAGTTCTGCAAATGCCCTTTTTTAGCACCGCAAGCCTCAAAAGCGGCGGTGCGAATACTCTCACAGGCTGTGCGCGCTCCACACATGGCACTGCGCGCTCGGGGGTACAGTAGTGCGTGGCCACGCGGCCGCGCGGCTTATTGGGAACACTGAAAGGGAGTGGCCCGTTCCGTTCTCTAACGATCTCGAATGGCCTCAAACGGCCCGCTCTTTGCCCGGTCTTCGCCCCGTGCTGCGTCCCGCGCTGCGGGAGATTCGAGCTTGGATGTAGGGGACGTGATGGGTGGTGGGCGGGACAGTGGGAGAGCGGACCGGAAGCTGGCAGTCGGTCACGCAGGGACTCCTGGGCAATGGAGTCCCTGCAACGCTTGCAGCCCTGCTGGATGCCTCTGCCCGGTTCCGCCGTTCTTCTCCTCCCTTCCGGCGTGCAGCCCCTCTGACACCGAGGCGATGCGGCACCCGCGAAGCGGGTGCGGCGAGGTTCAAGGGCCGATGGCAAAATCAGGGAAGTTCACCTCCTGGCAGTCGTTCCTGACAGGTAGGGTCTCAGTGCAGTAGTGGTCCCACAATGACAGGGTAGGAAACGTTTTTTAAAGTCCTCCGGTGGGCGGTGGGCGGGACAGCCGGGAGAGCGGACCGGAAGCTGGCAGTCGGTCACGCAGGGACTCCTGGGCAATGGAGTCCCTGCAACGCTCGCCGCCCCGCTGGATGCCTCTGCCCGGTTCCGCCGTTCTTCTCCTCCCTCCCGGCGTGCAGCCCCTCTGACACCGAGGCGATGCGGCACCCGCGAAGCGGGTGCGGCGAGGTTCAAGGGCCGATGGCAAAATCAGGGAAGTTCACCTCCTGGCAGTCGTTCCTGACAGGTAGGGTCTCAGTGCAGTAGTGGTCCCCATATATATCCAGTTGAAGACTAGGTATAGTCGAAACGCGTAGGCCATCCTGTTGCTAATGCACATGACACTCACATCACTGATGACAACATCCAGTGACTGTATTTTTCTGTAAAGTTAAAATATGTCTTACATATTGAAGAATGAGTGGATGTATAAGTGTCTGGATGAAGGATTTAGTAGGGGCATGACTGACTGTATGAGTGACTGATTAAATGTGTCTCACTGAGTGCATGGGTTAGTGACTAAACTGTCTTAATTTGTGCATCATTATGTCTGTTGTTCTGTAAACTGCTGCATGTGTTGATCAGTAGCTATATGATTAACTATATGGGTTATTGATTGGTTGCCCAAGCATTTGTATGGGAGACTGAGTGTGTGTGTGGGTGGCTGGGAGGTGTATGACTCTGTGCATAGATGTGTGAGCAGTTGATTCACTAGATGTATGGGTTCAAAAGTGCATGTGGAAACAGCTGTATGGGCGGTTGACTGTGTGCATGAGTGTATTGGTGAGTGAATGGATATCTCAGTGCTACATGTCAAAGTAAGTACATATGTAAAATACAGTACATGTGAGAGTTGACATATATAAATAACTGTGCATAAGAGCCAGTGAATGTGTGAGTGGCTGTATGGATCATTGTGAACTTGTATCCAGGATTGTATAAGTGAGTAAATATGTTTTAGTATATGTTTGAATAAGTAAGGTGTGTATAACTGTATAGTTGAGGAAATGGAGGTGTGATTGATTCTTTGCATGACTGACTAGGTGTGTGAGTAACTCCATGGATGAGTGACAGTCTGTGAGTGTATGTTTATACTGAGTGTATCTAAGGTTATATAAGAGTCTGAAGAGGTTCATCATAATATCACATGAATGATGTCATTAGTGATGTGATCAGTAATGTCAAATGAGATTTCATCAGTGATGTCATTTGAGATGTCATTTGAGATGTCATCAGTGATGTCATCCGTGATGTCATTAGTGATGTCATTTGAGATGACATCAGTGATCTCATCAGTGATGTCATCAGTGATGTCATTTGAGATGTCATCAGTGATGTCATCGGTGATGTCATTTGAGATGTCATCAGTGATGTCATCAGTGATGTCATTTGAGATGTCATCAGTGATGTCATCAGTGATGTCACTGACCATGTCATGAATGATGTAATATGTGACATGATCAGCAGTGGATTGCGGGTGCGCGATATATAGTTAGTACAACTAACTATATATGGAATTTCAATGGTTTTGTGTGAGTAAAATAAGGTTTTTTAAATGCTAATTCCTAACTATATATGGTCTATAACCTATGGTTTTTTCAGTGAATTTTCAAGGTTTTGTAAATGCTAATTCCTAACTATATATGGTCTATAACCTATGGTTTTTTCAGTGAATTTCATTGGTTTTTTAAAAGCTAATATCTGTAGCTGTAAAATGTATTCTTCTTTAAATCCAAAAATATATTTTATATGTTTATTAATAATTTTTTTTTTTAATACTTTTTTTTCTTCGCTCCCGGTTCGCGAACCGGGAAGCTTCCCGTTAGCTCAATTTGATGCCGCGACCCGGTCCGTGAACCGGTAAACGTTCCGTTTGCGCAACTGCCGCGTTAGAAATCAACATCGTGACGCGTCGCGGAAGCGCGACGTATCACGTTGTCGCGTAATGCGTCTTATGACGCGCCGCGTTAGCGCACCCGGAAGTGCTCCGGTACGCGAACTGAGACGCGAAGCGAGCTCCCCGGAAGCGATCCGGGGCGCGTCGCGAAAGCGCAACGTATCACGTTGCCGCGTAATGCGTCTTATGACGCACCGCGTTAGCGCACCCGGAAGTGCTCCGGAGCGCGAACCGAGGCGCGAAGCGCAGCGACCCGGAAGCGATCCGGGGCGCGTTCCGCAGCGCGTAACATAAGCGTAACAGGTCATGTGACTTGTTAATAAAACTTTTCATTGGTTCATTTCACTTTTTGGTTTCATAATGATGTAAGGCTAGGTCAGGTGACCTAAAAATAACACTTTTCATTGGTTTAGAACTATTGTTTTTCCCAAATGATGAAAACCCCTCCTTCTTTCCTCACTCTGACTTTCATCTTTGTGAGAGGAAGACCTTTTTTGATATTTGAGCAATGGCTTCATTGGTAGCTTCAGCTGGTGGACCCTCACCACCACCACCACCTCCTCATGGTAAGAGAGGACCACCTCCCCAGTTCATCAGCAACACAGAGGAGGAAGAGGATGAACAAGAGGAAGAGGAGACAGAAGGCCACAGTTTTTACAAGAGCAGCCCCGGGTTTCTCATCGGAAAACCAGTTTTATTTGGCAGTTTTTTTCAATCCCTGAAGGGCAGAAGAAAGTTAATGCGAGATATGTCACCTGCCTCATATGTAAAGAGGAGTTATCTAGATGCACCTTAAAAAAGTATAGCTTCGGTAACTACACCATGCATCGTCACATGAGCAGGTGGCATCCATTAAACTACAGCCGGGCAGAGATGCGTGACCTGCAGGACAACCCACCAACTCCTGTGGCCAGGTCATCATCACAGATATCTTTGACAGGAGCAGAGGCACGGGAAACCGTGCCAAACATTCAGGACAACTTTGTCCATATGAAGTTTACCTGTTTGTATTGCGGTGCATTACTGTCATGTGGCAATATGAGCATTACCTTAATCAACCTAGCTTATGAAAATCACAATTGCCCTAAACGCCCCAGACAGTAATTTTTTTTTTTGCTCCTGTTGAGCCCTTTCCAATGCCTGTTTTTTGTTGTTTCCCCTCCATCAAAAACAAAAAAAAACATAAAACTGTTCAAAAAATACAAAAAAAACAAAAAATGTTCAGAAAAATAAAAAAAAATATAAAACAACAAAAACATTAAAAAAAAAGTTCTTTTCAGAACTACCTCCCCTTTCAAAAAAAATTGCTAGAATGTTTAGCACTCTGGCAAGCTCTATTTATTTTGGTTCGCTTCCCCGTTCGCTTCCCGGTTCGCGAACCGGGAGCGAACCAAAAATTTTTTTTTTTTTTTAAAAGAAGAGTAAGTATAAGGGAAGTAAACAGAGAGTAATGTTAAAAGAAAGACAGCTATAGGGAGTAAACCAGAGATACTGTTTAATAGATCTATTTACCGAAGAAAAGATGGAAGAGGGTATAATTGTGAAAAACAAAATAGATAAGAAAGAAAAAAAAGAGAGTAGAACAATAACAAAGAAGAGTTTCTTGGAGAATGTGAGTGAATGTTCAAAATAAGATTAAAACATGTGGAATAACAGAGAGAAAAAACAGAAAACAGAAAAGAAAAAATAACAGAAAAAGATTAATTGAAACAGCAAAGAAATGTAAATAACATAGAGCCATATCATCAACATAGCCAATAAAAGTTTTGCAGCTTTTATCGGCAGAAATGTGTCGCTAAAGCCGCTTTTGCGGCAGAAAACTGCCGCTAAAACCACTTTTGCAGCAGTTTTCTGCCAATAAAAACAGCAATAATTTTATTGGCTGTGTTCATAATATGCCCCTTAGTGTGCTTCAACTACACAGAGAAAGCATTATGAACAAGTATTGAAAGAGTGATCAGTCAAAGACACTAAGAGTAATAGAGACGGAGTGAGTGAACAAGAGTGAGGAACTATGAGAAGAGAGGGACTGAGAAAAAGAGTGGAAGGAGTTGAGTAAGTAGGTAATAGAGAAAGGAATGAGGAAAGTAGCAAAGGCAGGAAACTGAGGGTTAAAGAAATGAAGCTGTGGAACTAATAGTAGGTGAATGTGATAGAAATGTAACGAAAAGAGTACAAAACATTTACCTTATAATTGTCGTTAACTTACTCACTTTTTATTTTTATACTTTCAATCTGTGAAAGAGAGAACAAACATTTGAAAAATATTAAAACATGTATTTAAAAATTAGAAAAGACAAGGGAAAAGATTGAAGGACGAACAGTTTTTCAACAACTTTGACACTTACAGAAGCTTCTGCTTCTCCAGGCCCCCTACACAGTCCTAAAGATATACATTTTAAACTAACAGTATCTTGATGCAGATGAAGTGAGGCCTATCTTAAAACATGGTGCATCTTTTGCACTGCTGTTGTCTCACAAAAGTGTCGCAAGACACTAACATTTTAAATGATTGTTTCAGGATGCCAATAAGATGTGTCCTATCCAGAGGTTTGTTTGAGGTGAGGCCTACTCAGGGTTCCAAATGAAATTTCAAGTTGTTGAAGAGAACAGAGGACATAATACATGTGAAGGCCTACCAATGAAGTAAGTCATGTCCACTTCACTCTTGAACAAAGGCCAGACCTCTTCTGTGTCCGTGGACAGACCTAAACTTCATCTGCACAATGTCATTCATAAACTTAGGAAACACAGGTGATGTAATTGAAAAATGTGGAGTTTCTTTTCCTCATTTCACAATCACATCACCTGTGTTGCCTTTGGTTAGGTATCTCATAGTGCAGATGGAGTCTAGCATATCAAAGAGTACATAGAAGTTGAGCAGTATATACAACAATTTTGACATTTACAGAAGACTTAGCTTCTTATCTTGTTGGAGATGAAGTCAGGCCTGTCTTGCAACATGGTGCAACTTTTGCATCACTGCTGCATCGGTTTCATGTGGCACGGGTTTTTTACAGCATGACACATCTGCCTAGATGCATCAATTTGTAATTTTGTCGCCTCATAGCAAATCTTTTGCACCGCCGCTGCATCAGAAAAGTGACGCACAGTGGCGCAAAAGAGGCATACACCTATCATAAATCTGTCCCTAACATTTGAAATGATTGATTCAGGATGACGATAAGGTGTGGCCTCTCCAGAGGTTTGTTTAAGGTGAGGCCTACTCAGGATTGCATATCAAATTTATACTTGTTGAAGAATACAGAGGAGATAATACATGTGAAGGCCTACCAATGAAGTAAGTCATGTCCACTTCACTCTTGAACAAAGGCCAGACCTCTTCTGTGTCCGTGGACAGACCTAAACTTCATCTGCACAATGTCATTCGTAAACTTAGGAAACACAGGTGATGTAATTGAAAAATGTGGAGTTTCTTTTCCTCATTTCACAATCACATCACCTGTGTTGCCTTTGCTTAGGTTTCTAATAGTGCAGATGTAGTCTAGCATATGAAACAGTACCCAGAAGTGCAGCACTGCATGCAACAACTTTGACACTTACAAAAGCTTCAGCTTCTGCATGCCCCCTACACAGTGCTAATTATATACATTTTAAACTGATGGTATCTTGCTGGAGATGAACTGAAACCTATCTTGCAACATGGTGCATCTTTTACACAAAAGTGACCCACAGCGGAGCAAAAGAGGCGCACGGCCATCATAAATCTGAACCTAACATTTTAAATGATTGTTTCAAGATGCCGATAAGGTGTAACCTATCCACAGATTTGTTTCAGGTAAGTCTTACTCAGAGTTGCAGATGAAATTTAGGTTTGTTGAAGAATACAGAGGAGATAATACATGTGGAGGCCTACCAACGAAGTGAGTCATGTCCACTGCACTCTTGAACAAATGTCAGACCTCCTCTGTCTCCAGGAACAGGCCTAAACCTCATCTACACAATGTGATGTGTAATGTTAGGAAACACAGGTAATATAATTGAAAAACGTGCAATTTTTTTTGCTCATTCCACAATCATATCACCTGTGTTTCCTTTGCTTAGGTATCTCATTGTGGAAATGTAGTCTATCATATGAAAGACTACGTAGAATATGAGCACTGTATGCAACAACTTTGACACTTACAGAAGCCTCTCCTTCTCCATGCCTCCTACACTGTTCTACATGTACATCATAAATGCAAACAGTACAGAATTAATTATACATGTTAAATGGTTTACTTTTGCTGTTCTCAGAATGTATCAAATTTCACTAAAAACAGTGACTTGAAGGTATTCATCATATAACAGCGGGGGAAAAAAACACAATCAAAATGATTGTGTTTAAAAAACCCATACAACATAACAAATCAGAATTCAGAACTCCTTAAAGTTAACTTACTTTCCATGACGTCGAAGTATGTCCTATGAACAGCTTACACTCTGTTGTGCTGTTATTACTTTCAGCCCGCCACTTTCTGAAAGAAAACCTCCATCGTTTTGAAAAATATGTTACATACAATAAATGACTTCTCGCTCTCTACCACACGTTTCCACAAGGCCAAATCATGTCAGAGCCATTCTTGTAAGCCAATCCCGTCATGTTGTATTTCCGCAACTTTCAGAATTAAAATGTTGAAGATCATTTTCACAATCCTGGACTACTAATATCTTACCCTTCTTGCTCACTCATGTTCTACATTTCCTATGACACTGATACTGCTTACTATGAAGCAGACTTACACTACCTCTATGACTACTACAATTACTTAATTCTCTACATCACTTTTAATCACAAAGCAATATAAAACAGTAGACAGCATTGCAGACTTACATTCCCTCTAGTCCATGTTTTGATTGGCTGCTTGAATTAGCTTATAAAAAGAAATAGTTTTTCTGAACTCATTCAAAGTGCAGTTATTTTTCCATGACGTCCAGTGTTATGGAAAGAAGTTATGTCTCTGTACTACACTTATCCTCAAGGCCAAATCGTGTAGGAGCCATTAGAACTTCTTGAAATTCCTCAGAGCACATCCCGAGATTCTTTCGCTAAAATTTTGGTTTTAAAAACACCAGGTAAGAATTTTTAAGATCATACGGCAATTTTTTTTTGAAAATTAAAACAGAATCGTTGCAGAATGACCATCCATTTCTAGACTTTAAATAAGCTGTGTAATGTCCTGATGTTATTGAAGGACCGTCATGATATATAATTGCTGCAGTTACAAAAGTCCTTCCTGATATTGACAACTGTGAAGCTACAAATTTTTTTATTAAAGTTGTCAATTTTGTTCCATCAGGCCTACATCGTTGGAACATTAAAATGAGATACTGACCATATGTTCGTATAAATAATGTTGATATAATTTCAGATTTACATTGGCTACACTCCATGTTGTGATCAGCTGCTTTTACTAGCTTATTAAAAGAGACTGATTTAGTAGTACTTGATACCCTACAGTTCTCGCAGTCATGCTGCCATTGATAAGAAAGCCCAAACAGGTGATCTACATCTACACCTTCAGCATGCAATACATCAAGTATATACATTAAAAACTCCTGACAATCTTGCTGAATATTTTGAGAGAATTGTGTTTGGCCTGAACATCTGTCTAACAGATTTCGAATTTCAGACACACTTTCTATTTTTGTTCTATTAGTGCTACATTTCTCTAACACAGAATTTAACAAACTGCAAAATCTTTGATCAGAATTGACCACAATCTCTTCTTTTACATTTTCTAGAGAAAACAAAACATTAACCACTACATTAGAATAGCAGTTGACACCAGAACTGTTTTCAAATTGAAAACCAACAACATCTTCAACAGAATCCTTTTTGTTTCTGCTTATAATTTCAGGTTCATCGACTTTTCGTCTTTTTGCTGCAACCTCCCTAGTATTGGTCACATTTCTTCGTTTCCGGCCTACCAGACGTTTCTCAAACAAAGGATATTGAGGCAAATGTGGCGCATACTCTCTTCTCAACCTATTGTATTCCTTAACACAATCTAGATCCGCACAAATGTTTGTGACATCACACTCAATCAAGTACAATCCCGATAAAGTTCTAACTCGTGACAATGCCACATATGCCATACCCTCCTTGAACACAGAACTGCCAATATTCACCAATGCACTGTCTACACTTAAACCTTGCGATTTATGGATTGTCACCGCATATGCCAAGCAAACAGGAAACTGCTTACGGCGAACATATAAGTCTTTTACAAGCAAAAATCTAGCAGAACAACAACCAATTAGCTGTACTTCCTCAATGCCATCAAATTTAATTTTTAAAAATTCAATTCCATCTCTATTTCTGTATTTCACAAAATCAACAACATTACCCATTGATCCATTTACCAGACCTCTTTCAACATGTAAATTCCTTCTTAAAATTATACGGCAGTTCAAGCACACATTCAGAGTCTTTTCAAAACCTGCAGTTTTAGATATAGTCTTCTCTAATGAATCCAATTTTGTTTTCAAATTCTCAGACAAAATAATTGTTGATCCCATATGCTCTACTCTGTCAATAGCTTCCAGTTTCACAATCTCTTGCTTTTCTAAATGCAACATTTTGTTGTTGAAGATGGCACATTCTGCAAGAGTTGGCATCAAACATATTCCAGATTTTTTCTCAATAATTTTCTGAAAAATATTCTCAGGTACAACATCTTGTTCTGGATATAAATATGACAGTAATCGTGCATGTAAAGCTTCTTTCCCATGCTCGGTCACTTTTCCAATTCTAACATCTTGTAGAATATTCTTGTAAACTTCATCCTTCGCCTGACGCATATTTTCATGCAGTTCAGCATAATTGAAGTTTAACCATATATTGACGTTGCCAATGCTCCCTAGGCACTTCCTGGTATCTTCATGCGTGAGCATTTTGAACACAGGTTGCCCTTTCACTGGTGTCAGCTGCAGAAGATCTCCGAAAACAATGATGTGTTTGCCACCAAATAACACATCATACTCTGTTTTGAGAACTTCTTGCATTCTCAAATGCACAAAGGCAAGCATGACATTGGAAACCATGCTTACTTCGTCAATGATAAGAAGTTTCATTTTCCTCAAGATTCTTGAAACTTCACAACAAGCATCTCCAGATAGCTTGTGATATTGTAATTTGTTGTCATGCTCCACTGGCAGCATCAGTAAACGATGTAAAATAATCCCTTTAATGTTATGTGCTGCCAGTCCAGTTGGAGCGGTGACAACACAAGACAGTGATGACTCAGTCCTTTCCTGCAAATAACATGAAATTGCTTTAATGAGGAAACTTTTTCCAGTTCCCGCTTCTCCACTCACGTACAGTCGGACAGGCTTCAACGACGTACATGAGCACTCTTTCTTCTCATGACTTAATCCATGATCAATTTGCATGGTAACTTCGTCATATATTTTCCTCTGCTCAACGTTGAGTTGTCTTTCCAAGTCTTCTAAGTTAACCGCATCCTCCTGAGCATGTGCCATGGCTCTTTCCACTTCATTCATGGCAGTGGCAGCTTCATTTTCGATAACAGGTCCTCCTAGTGGATCCTGACTCAATGAAGCAGAACTCTGACTGTCCTGAGAACTGTCTCTGGCAATCTCGGCTGCAATCGTTGCTTCCTGCTCAATTTCCGCATTCAACATTTCTACATATTTAGGAAAAGCAGGACATTCTATGGTCTCCTTGGCGGCAGTGAAAGAGTCTTCATAACAGAGGAAATCTCCAAGCAGTTCCTCTTCTGCACGCCAAGGCTTGAAAAGTTGCAAAAGTGCTAAATAGAAAAACTCCTTTTTTTCCAGGAGATTCGCCACTCAATTTTCGATGGTTTACCAAGTGGCATTTTCTTTGCTTGACCAGACATCCCTCACTTCCAATTACAGCATACACTCCTTTCTCAGTATCTTCTTTGATGTTCCTCTTGAATATGTAATTTTGAAGAACCTCATACAGACAAACATTCTCGAGGTGACTGCTTCGATTTGGATAATATGTATCCAACATGTTGGTCTTAAAAATGTCGGTACTGTTTGGCTCCTTTTCCGCCAAATACTCAATTTCCCGCACAGGTTTCAGAACTCGATTACGCGTTGCAGCAAGACCAAGACTCGCCCAAACGATACTCCTAGATTTGGCATAGAGACTTGCTGAAGACAACCGGTCAGAACATTCGTAAGCTCCGATTTCTCGATGCGACAACATCTTCAGACTGAAACTGTACAACTTCTTACTGAGGCTCTTTTCATGGGAAATGTCCTCCCACATATCCTTCAATTCTGTCTTCTCTTCTTTGGTGATGTAAGATGTCACATACCGAGCCACAGCCATACAGTTATCAGCCACAAACTGTATATCCATGTTAGCATTCCACATGGACAAAATCACCGGGTTGTAGTCGTTGATGTACTTGGACTCTTCGTTCCTCTTCAAATTGTATGTGTTTTTAGGTGATTTCTTCATCACATTATGTCGCAGCGAAGACATCAAACTGTTTACTCTTCCTTTAGAAATCACCGGTCGTGGAAACCCGAAACGACATTTGGTGTAGAACTTGTCCTTGTTTCGGAATTTACGACGACAGTACTTTCCACAACGATGGCTTTGGAAACGTAGAACTTTTTCTCTTAGGCTTTTCTTCTCCTTTGCGTTTGGAACAGCACACGTAGAATACTGTTGTATGAAACTCATCACTGAGTCTTCTGGATCCGTTCCAAATTTAGGTGCATCCTTGATCCACAGCAGCATATGTATATGAGGAGCACCTCTTGCTTGGTACTCCTTTCTCCAGAAGAAATCCAACACCTCTCCAAGAGGTGGATTCTTCTTATTCATGATGAAAGACATTATAGCTTCAAATCTATGATTGAAGTACCGGCATACATTGACTGGATCCAAAGAGCACAGTTCTCCGGGTGTCTTGAATTCGATGTTTTCAATGTTTCCATTTGCCTCTCGTAGAAATTCAAGTAAGTCTTCCCAGCCATACTCGGCACAGCTCAGAGTGAGGAACCATGTGGGAGTTCCTAAGTTCCTCAGCATACATTTTAAATCACCATGACGACGGTACCAGTACTCATTAGTACCACGCTGACACGCCATGAGATTAATCAGGTGAGAACTGTTTTGGACATTGACTTTATCCATAAAGTCACTTGCCGAGATGTTTTGCATGTGTATACCACTTTTCAAGATGTGGTTCACTGCATATGACAGTCCAGACAGATCGCTTTCAAACAGGAGATGAAACAAATAGGGAATACATTGTCGAAACCTAGCATCTCCTGCATACAATCGCAAAGTCCGGTATTCAGAAGCAGGAATTTGATGAGGTCGCTCATCATATCTTCCTCCCTGACCTGTTGGAAAAAGCTGTGGGAAACACCGAGCTTCCAAACTTTCCTCCCAAACACTAATGGGACTCCATTTGGCTTGTTTCATTTGAAACAACTCAATAGCATTCCCCATGACTTCCTTGGAATGCAAAGGATGAACACTATAATGTTCATATATTTCTTCACTAGTAGAGGGTTCTACTTTCTCAATTTGACCAGCACACAAATCGCTATCCTCTTCCTCACTTACTTCCTCTTCTGCAACATAAACATTCTTATAGTACTTATTATTTTTTTTCAAATACAATGTTGCCTTTTTGACTTTCCTAACATCCACTAAATCTTGCCATATTTTCTTATTCTTTGTCGGAACCCCATTAACTAAGATAACCAGAGGTTCCTCTTCCACTTTTTCTACTCCAATTGTGTTAATGTTTTTCTTCAAATCTAGAGGCAAATAAACAACTCTTCCCTTTAATCCTCTCTGTAAATCTGATGGAGGCAATTTCCCTGTCTTTGGCTCCATTCTTACAATAGCCTGAAAGGGATGGATACTTTGAATCAAAATAGATTCATAAGTATTTAAATCCTTCAATTCAGAAGGAATCTCAACCAATTCCAGATTATTATGAACTGCTCTAGCAGGCATCTGGTTTTGATTTAATTTGCTACAACAATAAGTTCACACACGTTGATCCGATCCCAAATCAAAAGAATTTTCTACCATCAAGTATGTTGTGAAATCCTTCCATTCACTATTATTTTCCCTTTCACTTTTTGCATATAAATCCACTAACTTAGTCTGATTCTTATAATAAGTGTGTCGACAACACACACAAGTGAAATTAGGCCTCTCACTTGATTTCACCTGAAACGTCGCAATTTCCCTCTGAAAATTATCTGTACTGGAAACCTGTACTCTATCTTCCACATTACCCTCTTCTTCTTGGTCAATTTCAACATTCTACTCTTTACTTCCAAAGTAACAAAACTCAATTTCTGCACAAATATTCTTCACATCTACTTCTGAACCATGCAAAAGAGCAGCGCATAATTGTTTAAGCATAATTGCTGGACTCTTAGCATAATACAACATTCTAACTAATTTCCTCACTTTATTATGATGCACTGCTAGCATCCTGAAATGATGAAAAACACTCTGGCATACTCTCCTGGAAAGACAAGCCAGTGAATGACCATGCAAACCTGTCACTTCTCTCACTCTGCAAGGATCTAATTCTTGCAACAACTTCATTTTCTGCTTCAAACTTTTCTTATTAAATGTCCGTACAAAATCACAAAGCAAATTGATGGAATCCTGTCGCACACTGCAAATACTACTACACTTCCAGGTGTACACAGGTCCCTTAGGACGTCTTCCTAAAACCTCATTACCTAACACCTCTTCTGTCTCTGTTGTCACAAGTTTTTCTTTTTCAACTGGACAACCATCTTTCACTTCATAAGCTCGACCACTGGTGTCAACTGCATGCACCAAATCATTATCCTGGAAATAAATCTCCTCATTAAAAAATGCCTCACAACTTGAACTATGCATCCATTCTCCGGAAAAAACTTCACAAAAATTACTACGATTAACTATTCTCTTCCATCTACTATTTCTTTTCAAATCATAAATTGCCTTGTTTAGCTTCCTAATTCTATTGATTATCAAAATAAATAACTTACGTTTAATTTCAAATGCCTGATCAATAACTTTTTCAACTTTTTTTTTCCCTTATAAAAAACCACTTTCTGTTGACCTTTCTTAATATTTTTTAACAAATTGCCAATTATCCTGTTGCGGAACATTCGTTTACGAATGTCCCTAAACTGTTGTTTCCTTCTACTATCATGCACAGAGTTATCTCTTGCTCTAGCAGTAACATTTTTGATTGGCCTTTCCTTTCCGTTTAAAATGCTTCTCTTTTTCTGGACTGAAACATTTTCTGTAGTAATATTTTTTTTACTACAAATATTTCCTATAAATGTTTTTGTGCTCTTACCCGGTGCTTTCTTGGTGACTTGACAAGTTTTTTTGTTAGAGGACTGCTGCATTATATCATGTACCTGCTGTCTTTGACGTTTTGCAGCCTTTCTAAGTCTTTCTTTAGTTGGCATGCTGAAATCTTGAAATGATCTGCATTTGAATCTGTGGTAAAATACAATAAAAAATGTTATTAACCACTATTACCAAACAGTAAATCAATAACAGTCATCAAAAACTTAACACACTACTTGACATTTTTAGTGCTTGGCAAATTTAGAATACAGAAATAGCAGAAAAGAAATGGAATTCATATTCATTTTACCTGTGCTGTTTTATATGTGAATCTGATCTAATTTTATGAGCATATTTTATTATTTTATTGAAGACACTACACATAACCTGTTTTTGAAGGTGTCTTTATTTTTAAATGAAACGGTTTACATTTTTACTTTTCATTTATTATAAATTTTTAAAAATAAATGTTTATAGTTCCATAGGCTCAAGCACGTCAGCTTCCCACCCTATGTCATACAATTCTGACAAATCTGCATCCTCATCATGTTCTTCTTCATCCTCAGGATTTAAATCATCCAAGGGATCTACTTCCACTGATGTTTCAATTACGAGTTCAATGATGAGGTCGAGATCAACTGATTGCTGATTGTCGCTCATGTTGATGTTGTCGTTATCTTTAAAGAAAGAGAACAACAGTGAGATGTTGCAGAGTTAGAGACAAATCTCAGAGATTATAATAGTAAAATTGTTTAACAAGAGTAACATTTTGCAGCTATTATTTAGCCATGACCAGCGATGCTGAGGAGGTAAGGCCTATGTCCAAGTTTTCAGTGAACAGGACTCATCTCTTCTTAACCTTGGATAAGCCTCACCAACTCTGTGTCCCCTGCTCATACTTAAATGTAAAGTGGCAGATTTATGTTAACTGACGCATTCCCAGGGATGCACCAGTTAATGTGCACCGCTGCTCTGCCACCCATGGTGTACCGCATTTACAGTGAAAACAGCACAGATGCGTCACGCATCTGTGCCGCAAAAGCAGCACATTGCAGGAATCACGTCGTAAGCGCAACATGTCTACTGCAATGCACAGGAGCAAGCCACACATTGCATGGTGCATCAGCAATGCTATAAAGCTGAGTCAGGGAAATCTTCTAAATTTCACTGTGTTAGTTTTACAGGGCTTTCTTGCAAATTAATGCATACCTTGCAACAAAACACCTATATGAAAACTGACGCAGGTTTCATGTGGCACAGGACTTTACAGCATGACACATCTGCCTAGATGCATCAATTTTTAAATATGACGCCACATAGCAAATATTTTGCACCGCCGCTGCGTCACAAAAGTGACGCACAGCGGCACAAAAGAGGCACACGGCTATCATAAATCTGTCCCTAACATGTTAAATGATTGATTCAGGATGACGATAAGGTGTGGCCTATCCAGAGGTTTGTTTAAGGTGAGGCCTACTCAGGGTTGCAGATTAAATGGAGATGGGGCAGCTCCAGCAAGGCTCAGGGGTGCCCCATCTCCATTTAATCTGCAACCCTGAGTAGGCCTCACCTTAAACAAACCTCTGGAGCCTTGCTGGAGCTGCATGGCACTTGCGATGCAGCTCCAGCAATGCGCCACCTTTACGGCACAGATGCGTCACGCATCTGTGCCGTTTTTGCCCCATGGTGCGCCGCATTGTAAATGCAGCGCACCATGGGTGGCGGAACAGCGGCGCAGGATGACTGGCACATCCCTGGGGATGCACCAGTCATCATAAATCTATCCCTAAGCTTCTTATCTTGTTGGAGATGAAGTGAGGCCTGTCTTGCAACATGGTGCATCTTTTGCATCACTGCTGCATCGGTTTCATGTGGCACGTTTTTTTTACAGCATGACACATCTGCCTAGATGCATCAATTTGTAATTTTGTCGCCACATAGCAAATCTTTTGCACCGCCACTGCGTCACAAAAGTGACGCACAGTGGCGCAAAAGAGGCATACACCTATCATAAATCTGTCCCTAGCATTTTAAATGATTAATTCAGGATGACGATAAGGTGTGGCCTATCCAGAGGTTTGTTTAAGGTGAGGCCTACCTACATTCATGGGGAAATGAATTAAAATGTCCTTAAGACACATGAAAGCTTTTTTTTAAAGCCTTTGCAGCATTTTTGGGTCACTTTTAACATTGCTATGTAACTCAAACAATCAAAATCTAAATTTGCCAAGCACAGGTGGGAGCATATTTACAAGGAATTTGCACCACGGGGAAAGGTCTTTTAATTTAAAATGGGAAAAATAACATCAGAGACACTCAAATGCCTTATAAAGAAGCAGACACCATTATGTCCTTGTCATAAATTTTAAAAGCATTCCTTTTCCTCAAAAACGATTTTCAAGTCATAATTTGAAAACACTGCACATGGGGAAATGACTGAAAATGTCCTTAAGACACATGAACGCGTTTTTTGATTGCCTTTGCAGCATTTTTGGGTCACTTTTAACATGGCTATGTAACTCAAACAATCAAAATCTAAATTTGCCAAGCACAGGTGGGAGCACATTTACAAGGAATTTGCACCACGGGGAAAGGTCTTACATTAAAATGGAAAAATAACATCAGAGACACTCAAATGCCTTATAAAGAAGCAGACACCAATATGTCCTTGTCATAAATTTTAAAAGCATTCCTTTTCCTCAAAAATGATTTTCAAGTCATAATTTGAAAACACTGCACATGGGGAAATGACTGAAAATGTCCTTAAGACACATGAAAGCGTTTTTTGATTGCCTTTGCAGCATTTTTGGGCCACTTTTAACATGGCTATGTAACTCAAACAATCAAAATCTAAATTTGCCAAGCACAGGTGGGAGCATATTTACAAGGAATTTCCACCACGGGGAAAGGTCTTACATTAAAATGGAAAAATAACATCAGAGACACTCAAATGCCTTATAAAGAAGCAGACACCATTATGTCCTTGTCATAAATTTTAAAAGCATTCCTTTTCCTCAAAAACGATTTTCAAGTCTTAATTTGAAAACACTGCACATGGGGAAATGACTTAAAATGTCCTTAAGACACATGAAAGCGTTTTTTGATTGCCTTTGCAGCGTTTTTGGGTCACTTTTAACATGGCTATGTAACTCAAACAATCAAAATCTAAATTTGCCAAGCACAGGTGGGAGCATATTTACAAGGAATTTGCACCACGGGGAAAGGTCTTACATTAAAATGGGAAAAATAACATCAGAGACACTCAAATGCCTTATAAAGAAGCAGACACCATTATGTCCTTGTCATACATTTTAAAAGCATTCCTTTTCCTCAAAAACGATTTTCAAGTCTTAATTTGAAAACACTGCACATGGGGAAATGACTTAAAATGTCCTTAAGACACATGGAAGCGTTTTTTGATTGTCTTTGCAGCATTTTTGGGTCACTTTTAACATGGCTATGTAACTCAAACAATCAAAATCTAAATTTGCCAAGCACAGGTGGGAGCATATTTACAAGGAATTTCCACCACGGGGAAAGGTCTTACATTAAAATGGGAAAAATAACATCAGAGACACTCAAATGCCTTATAAAGAAGCATACACCATTATGTCCTTGTCATAAATGTTAAAAGCATTCCTTTTCCTCAAAAACGATTTTCAAGTCATAATTTGAAAACACTGCACAGCTCCTATGCACAAAAACACCCTGTCAGTACTAATACTTCACATTTTCTCCAATTACAATTTCTCAAAGAAACAAAATCTGTTTGTAAAACACTTGAGGCAAAGCAACATTTTAAAAACACAACTTTCTTCATAATTTTCTCCTTAAAGCACACTATTCTCTATCTAAATTAAATAAATCTTTTCTCACCTTAGCAAATACTTTATGAGTTTCAAAACAGTCTCAGAAACACACCAATTTGTCTTTAGCAGAGCAAAAGGTATGCACTCCAGAGTCTGCAGCTATCAAAAGCACAGAAATGCTGTAATTCTTCACACATATCTCTCATGTCACCCAATCAAAACTCTTCCCTCACTTTTTTCAAATCAAAACCCTTCCCCCCTCTGCCCTCTCTGCCTTTTTTGCATAGCAACCACCTCTTGGAAGACCTCTGGTGTTTGCAAGTTCACACAACAATGTTTCAATTGAACTCTGAACTCTCAGTGCACCTGCATATCCAGTGCAATCTTTCATTTAATGATTTTTTATTGACCATTCAAAATACATCTTTCAAATAACTCATCCATGCACCCTAACTTTCTGTTTTCAGCAATCAAAATCCACCAATCACTGTTACTGCTTCATTAACACAGAAACTCCACAGTTTTTTTCATTTTAAACTCTTATTTTTTCAACTGCCATTTCATTGCCACACTTCATCTGACTGCAGCAGAACCTTCTCTCACCATGTTTTCTGTCTGGATTGTTGGACATAGTTACATCTACTGGGCTCAGAGGTATGCTGATAACAGAAATTTACCTAACCTCAATTTACAAGATGTGGAAATTAAGTGGTTTGGCCACAGAGGATTAAAATGTCACCAATTGATACCATTGGTGAAAACCTTTATGCATTTGCCAAAACCTGACCTGTTAATTGTGCACTTTGGAGGTAATGACTTGGGCACTTTGACTGGGGTAGGTCTGGAAATGCTTTTAAAGGACACCTTTGAGCAATTAATGGCACTTTTTCCTCAGACTGCCTTGGTATATTCAAATATATGCCAAAGACAGAAATGGAGGTGGTCGAACCAATTTTGTCCACAAATTGAGAAATCGAGGAAGCATGTAAACAAATCTGTTTCAGCTTACATGAGAGACCATGGAATGGGCTCCGTGTACAACAATAACTTGCGTTACTACATGCAAGATATCTACAGAGGAGATGGAGTTCACTTCTCAGATGAGGGCAACAGAATTTTCATTCTGAATTTAAGACTGTGCATTGGTACCTACTTATAAGTACCTAAATGTACCATACACCCAAAAGCTCTTCTCAGAGCTACCCTACATCTGATCACTCACAATTATTATTTTACTCTAACTTTTTTCACTAATTTTCAACAAAGTACGCTCCCCAGGGCGTTACCCGGTACGCGAACCGGAAACTAACCTTGCGAAATTTTTAAAAAAAATGTTTTTTTTTCGCACATATGGGCCTCCTCAGCCACCCTCAGAAAACCTAGGGGGTCAAGATAAGTCTACCGTGCCCCCTTCTACCCATTCTGAACATTAGTTGCCCTCCATCTTGTATCTTAATTCGACCGAAACACAAAATGGTGGACTCCCGTAACGCTTCAGGTTCGCGTACCGGGGCGCTCGCCAGTTCGCGTACTGGGGCGCTCCCCGGGAAGCGCTCCATCAAAAAAGGTGGGAAAGTAATTTACAGAAAAACGACTGGAGATACTTTCACCAAATATGGATTAGCTCATACTACATACCAATCCCTATCATTTTCATAAATTTGATTAAAATTCCATTTAGCCAATTAGCCATTTAGCCTGTAGACCTCTCTAAATACCGTGAGGTAAATTACTTCACAAAACACATCTGAAGTGTTGGAATTGACAACCAATGAAAATGTTACTTTCATTTTCTACTTTTTTTACCTGACATTTGATTGGTTATATACCTGAATATATATAAAGGAAGAGAAGGAAACACAGCCATTTTGACTACTACTTCCTGGTGTACATTTCAATTGGATTTTCACTAATCACTTCAACTCTTTGTAAAGGTAAGTTGTTGTTATTTTAAAAACTGAAGTATATTGTGCACTATCAGTTAATATGGTAAACTTTTTCTGATAGTTATATACTATCCCTCTGTAGTAGTTATAGATTAAGATAGACTTCTCTGTTATAGTTATGGAAGGAGTTAGGTTTCTCTTGTATAATTATGAATTTACTTACGTTAAATCACATACACTTTTTTATATTCCTACTTCCACTCTGATACTATACACTGCCCAAAGATAAATTCACTGATAAAAACTGCCTATCTAAAATTAATCCCAACAGTGCCCTATCTCTACTAATATATATTTTTTTATCCAAATTTCAGGCAACATGGAAGGCGAACAGAAAGTTTCATTTCAAATTGTCCTGCAAGAGAGCAGCCAAGAATTAATTGATCCAAATTATATAGAATTTATGGATGAAACTTGGGACCAAGAACTACTGCAATGTGTGCAAGCAGTAGATGACCTCCTTCAAAATGAGGACATTTTACACACTCAGAGATTACAAGCTATGTTCAATGAAAATAACGACATTTCAGACAGTGAAATGTTAGAAATGTTATTAAATTTTGAAACACAATCACAATAATAAATAATTGCTTAAAAAATAAAGAAATTAAAAAATAATCAACAAAACCAACAATCAATTAACATACAGTATTTGAAAAGTCTATCATTCTTTTTTCCTTATAGTACGCTCCCCAGAACGCTTCCCGGTTCGCGGACCGGGCGCTCCCCTGCGGGGCCCTTTTAAAGCCTCCACATCAAACCTAGGGGGTCAGGGAGGATCTACTCTGCCCCCTTATGGTCATTTCCCCCTTTGTTTTGGCCTCCTCTTGTCTCTCGATCCTACCGAGAGACAAGATGGCGGCCGCTCCGGACTCTTTAGAATGTTGACAGACACCGGAGAGCCAATCAGCTTCGCTACGCGAAGTTCCGTTACGCGTCAAGTACGCGAACCGGAGCGCTGCCTGGAGCGCGCTTACAGATATATATCTTTTTTTGAACGTTAATTTCTCAAAATCCACTGGAGCACATATATTGAGACCTAGCAAAGGCACATCGGGCTAACAGTCCCTACAATTTTGCCAAGTTTCGTGCAAATCCATTTAGCCGTTTGGCCTAAAAGTGAGGCCAACCGCCCTATGGAAATTAACATGGGAAAAACACGTTTTGGGACCCCCCTTTTTTCTCGGCCACCCCTTGACGAACCCCCCCCCAAATTTCCAGGGGCTGCTCAGAAACAAAATGTTCCATTTTCCTGAAAATTTCAGCCAAATCCGTCCACAAACGCCAAAGTTATTAGACATAGAATTTTCAAAAATCCCATAGGGAAAAAATCCTAACTATATATACCTACTGGCGACCGCCAGTAGGTAATATATATATATATATATATATATATATATATATATATTTGATTATGTAGTAGCATAGGCAAGAAAGTTTGTTTCATTTGAAAAATATAATCATCCAATTATTTGACGTCAGCAGACATTATTTATTGGTAGACCCTGTTCACTGTTCATGTAGCCAACACGTGTCTCGAAAGTGCTGTAAATTGTAGCACTTAATCTGTTAAAAGGCACACTAAATTGCTGGTCAATAAGCGGTTAATCAAAATGTAATACTCAGAATAATATCCCTTGTAGTCATCGTGGTCATATGTATAAAAGGAAAATAGTCCAAGGGTAATATGCTATGTCTTCAGTAACGTTAGAGTCAGTGGTTAGTAAGTCCAGGTGGTCCCAGTGTATAAAAGGCAGTAAGCCACGAGAATCTGAGTATGGTCCCTCTAAGTTTCTCTTCGTGACATCACCCCTAGGTGTTCGGCATTCTGTACCTGATCATGGGTTTGTTTGACAAACTCAGGAGGAGATGGGACCTTCTTCACCCCTGCCTCCTGATTTCATACAAGCAGGTGCCACAAAAAGGAGTTGGTTTAATTGCTGTTTTGGCACCCTGGAAGAGGGCCATTATGTCTGAATGAGATAGTCTTGGGAAAATCCTCTCAAGGAAGCCAAGGACAATGTACTGGATTATGTGCTAGGCCTGAGATCTTGCATGGCAGAGTACATGTACAAAGCAAGCATAAAGCTGGAGGCCAGCCAGGAGCTCACGAAGCTCTGGTATGACCAGAAGACTATACTCTAGGACAACTGGTATGGGTGTTGGCGTCTGTGGGTCTGAGGACCCTCAGAGATTTGTACTGGGCCCACATCTAAAAATGTTTTAAAAGTTAGTTGCACAGTTAAAATAATGAATTGTCAATTAAATAATCCTTGATATTTAACAATTAATTATTCATTAATAAACCATAACTTACGTACCACCCTTTACACCTTTGACCCCACAACCCACAACTAAAAAAAGTAAATGACACAATTAACATAATTATATATCAATTAAATGAATAATAATAAATACAAAATAATCATTATAATTAAATGACTTTCCACTCTATACCCCTATAAACCCACACCCGGCTACAGAACTAAAAAACACAAAAACAAAATTAAATTAAATAACTAAAAATGTAACAATATATCAACCTCTTCCATGCTCATGACTAGCTGAGCTCGCCATGAGTTGCGCCGCTCGCATGCTCATGACGAGCTCAGCTCGTCATGTAACGCGGCTTTTAGAAAAAAAGCCGCACAGGGCAAAAATAACCACCGCACACATGCGGTTAAAAAACAATTTTACCAAAAAATTCCATCATGTACATTTAACATATACACTAAAATACATAATTAAAAAACTATATTTTAAACAACTATAGTTTTACATACAATATTTATGACTTAAATGTTTAAAAAAATGATATTACTTGCCTTAAAATCGATATTCTTGACATCCATATTCTTGCTAACGATATTTCCATATCACAATATCTTGGACTCAATACTTTTGTATTGGCGATATTTATTTTATTTTGTGCATGAATACCGTATTAAAGGGGGCTCTGCCCCCGGACCCTGGTGGATATCCGCCCAAGCCTAGTGGCAGACACCAGGGAGGCTGGCCTCAGCCAGGTTTTTGGGAATGCGACTTTTGTCACATGCCACATCACATGATCAATGAATATCTCCTGAAAGCATACCACGAACAAAAGACATAATCCCAGGACAGCCCACATAGAGTCCCCATCCACAAAATCGAGCCCAGAGCAACACCATTGCAGCTTCCAACCAGCCCCAGGGAAATCAGGCAGCCGGTGCCCCATCACAGTAGGGATCGAATGGTTGGCTGAGCACGTAGCAACAGTCAGCGTAGACAGGGAGTCCAGCCCAGCAAAGGCTGGGTCACAGCCGTGGCAAGGAGGGGTAACTGTTTGGAAAGGCAACGCCTTTACACAAACACAAAATAGGAACACACAGGTGCATAAGATCACCCCCAAAGGATGTATCCCCCTCACACCGTCATGCAGATATATTTCCTTACCTACATCTGCCACAGTTGTGTAGGCTGCCAAATGCTAGGTCGATCAGGAGGCCACACCAGAATTCAACATCCATCCACTGTTAGTCCCCCAGGGTGGGGCTAGCTGACCACGCCCCGGGGGAGGACTGTGACGCGGTAGCAGGGTGACCCTCTAGCTGGTGCATAAAAGTAGGCATCCAGGACCGCTTTCTTAAGTCCAACTTTGGGCAAGCTACGTATGTCGCTCCAACTTAAGGGTTTACCACCAAATGGAGGCCCTCCTTTAGTTCCAAAATGAGGTGAATGCTGCAGTGTTGGGAGCCAGTTTCCTCACATGCATAGGGCAAAGATGTCCTTAAAACTCCAAAGAAACACAATCACACAACCTCAGTCTGTAGTAGAAAATCCATTAAGTCTATTAAAACCTCCCACATGGGGCCGAGCATGACGAGTCTCAGCGGCACGCTCGACCCTCATCAGAGAACGCAGCAAACAAACCTGATTCAAGTCTTTCCCCGCAGGCCCCTACCGACATCCATGAATGACCTTCTGACCATCTAAAGTATTCCTTGTTAAAAGCAGCAACTCCCAGACCACAGGTAAATGTCCACAGGAACTTGCACGAGGCATCATAACAACAAGCCAAAATTCTCAAACCTATCAGAAGGAAGGCGTAAACCAATAACCAAACCCAGTTTGGATAGAACCTCGTTGCGCACCATGTGCAAAGACCAGAGAAACGCTCATGTGTAAACAGACTGACCACCAAATAATTAAGACTCCTCTGCTTCTCAAAATACATTCAACCCATGCAGGTCAAAAGGACGCCCCCACACTGATGAAAAAACATTCCTTTTTATGGAGCATCCCACAGAGGAAGATACTGTCCCCACCATAGCAAGCAGAAGGGGGGGGCAAAAGTACAAATAAAACTAAAACAAGCTTAAAACTCACCATCCACTAGAAGTGCTGCCACCATTCTTTAGCACCCTGCTAGATAGCTTAACGCTCCAGTAAAGCCATAGACTGTATCCGTACAAAGAAAACCAGGAATTGTTCTAAAAACTGTCCAACGGTATGTTTTTTCCATGCTAAAAAACAACACGCAGCTCTTATCCTACAGGTCAGCATCCTAACCACATTTGCACCATCATTGCAACAGCTGCCATTCCTTCTGCCGAAGTATCCAAAAGAAATTTAGATCACAGCCTCTAAAAGGACTTCCACAAGCCAACCCCTCAAGACCACAGACTAAAAATTGAATTTACAGTCCTTTTTTGATAACAAACTCTATTTTAGTTCACCAAGACAAGACAAATCTGGGACCCAGACAACAGATAGCTCCTCCGAAGACCATACTTCAGCCTACAAATGCTTTTTAAGTTATGTACCCATGTATTTTTATACACACTCTGCTTAGCCAGCGTTTTCACGCACCCCCACAATATGCCTAGTCCCATGAAACCCGCTTTGACATTCTTGTAACACATGCACAGACACCTCTCGCACCTAAGGTACACATACACTGAACCCAACACTAGCATCCCACACGCAATGCAATTTGTGCTCCTACACAACATATGATATCAACTCATGACCACTGTGGGCTATCAAACCACGAACAGGTCATGTTATATATGCTTATTGATACCCCACACCATAGGTGCATACAGACTTTACGTATCCCAAGAGATGGCCACCAAGAAAGCCAATGGAGGCAGAGGTAAAGTTAAATAGCATCTCACTCTCTATTTGTGGTAGTATGGTCGAGCCGTAAGGCAGTATCAGAGGACAGTGTTAAGCATTTGTTTTACACACTCAATCAGCAAATGATTTCACACACTCAAAGACTGAACTTCAGAGCAATTGTTTTTGTATAAAAGTATTATTTAAGTTCTTTTATTTCCTAGAACCAAGCAAGCCTGGCACAAGTAAGCAATACATACTTTGCAGCAATAATGCAGTTGGTAACACAGTTAGGATTGCAATTGTAAATGTACTTTGATTTGACTTACAGTATTGTTTCAGAGAAATGCAATGCTTTGTAAATTTAGTACATATACTTGAACGGGCTTTTCAGTAAAATACCAGGTAAGTTACTTTTTGGATTACTTTTTTTACACAGAGCAGTATGCCTAGATACTACTCTGGGACATTTCCTGTAAACAGGTAGTGAAATGGTTTTTGTTAAACAGTACAAAGAATGTCTTTAGGTTTCCAAACTCCACATAGAAACGTTTCCAAGAAAAACAGTCAATGTTATCCTATGTAGGAAAATAGTGTTATCGGATTTAAGGTAAGTATTTGGTAGTGGGAATTGAGGTTCTGGGAGTAGACTCAGGGGTCCCCCAGGGTCAAGGATGCACTCTCGTTATACCCTCAGCGGCACTAGGGCAGCCGGGTACAGAGTGCTGAGGCCCAATGTTATCCAATTGGGGATATGGGGCCTCCTGTTGGTGGCTGCTGATGAGCAGGTCACTTGGTTGTGGAAGCTGCAGCGGCGCAGGGTGCAGGGTGCTGTTTTTGCATCGGGTGCCCTGTTGTTTTCAAAGAGGATTTTTGGCTTTGGTATTTAGCTACAGGCTCAGTCCAGGAAGACTTCCGGAGGAACCAACAGCTGGGCAGGTAAGTTTGAGGGCTTGGGAATGTAGGTGAACCTTTGTTTTTTTTCTCCAGAGTGCAGGGTTGATGGATGCAGGGGTGTCTATAGAGCTCGGATTTCACCTTACCAGGCCACTCGCGGTGGGGGGGTCTCCGTGCAGAGGCTGCAGGCGACTGTGAGGGGTCCACCCATGGTGGACTTTGTATCTGGAGCACTGGGGGACCTCTCTGGGACCGGTCGGCCACTCAGACTCTGGTATAGGTGACGGTTGCAGTGGTGGTTCCAGGCGTCAGGTTTATTTTTCCTTAGAGGGCTGGGAGTCTTTCTTTGGTGTTTCTTCTAAACAGAGCTGCTGTTCACAGGAGACCCAGTCTTTGTTGAAAGCAGTCAGTCCTCCCAGGGGTTCTGGAGGTCGCTGGCTGCAGGACAAGACAATTTTTTGTGCAGGATCTCTGGAAACCTCAGATGGGTCGAAGGGCTGAGGCCAAGTCTCCTCTGCTGGGCGTTTTCTTTCACCCTTTTTGCAGGTTCAGGGAATATGCTTTCTTGGTTCAGGAATGCCCCCTAAATACTGTATTTAGGGGCATTTTAGGGGTCTTGAGGTTGGTAGCCAATGGGCTACTGACCTTAGGGCAGTGGTCTTCAAACTTTTTGATGCCAAGACCCCCTTGTCAAAATTATTTAGGCGTAAGGAACCCCTTCTGAAAAAAATTCATAGAACCCAGTACTCCTCATCATCTACAACTATAAATGCCCCCAATTCCCCCAGCAAATACATTTTACAATGGGGAAATATTATTAAACAGTGTTTAGCAAACAAAAGGTCTGTGGTGGTGTAGTCAAAAGTGTAGCTAAAAACAAAGGGCGTAATGTATGAGGAATTGGCGTAGGGTAGCACTGCAAGTCTTCTTGCTGTGCTGCCCTATGCCAATGTGAAAGGTCAGGAATGCACCGTCTTTATTAAATATGGTGCATTGCTGTCCTTTTCTTTGTGTTGGCTAGCACCAACACAGGCATAAATGTTTTTGTACAGAAAAGGGCACCTTCCTTCACAAAAACAATCCTGAAATGGGGTTTCCTCTCTCTATGTGAGCTGCAGAATGTAGCACACATCGAAAGAGGGAAAAACAAGGAGAAATGAAAACATTTCTCCTCGTTACGCCTCCTCTGGGGAGGCGTCTGTTTTTGGAGCTACCCCAGGTATACATGACTTTGTATATATTGGGCAGCATCAAAATACATGATTGTTGTGTGGGAACCCAACACAAAACCCATGGAACCCCTCCTGATGGAGAATAAGGCAATGCAGAGACTTGCACTGCTATGTCTTACATGTGTAAGGCCATGCACAACCATGCAGGTGGCTTTGCACCGTTTCTTAGGTATAGTTGAGATTCCTGTGCCACTGGAGCATCACAAAAAGTGATGCTCTGGTGATGCAATCCTCTCAAACAAGTCCCAAAATAGTCTGTATGTTTTGTAGGTCTTTCACCATCAGGTGTCTACAAATAAAATAATAGGAAGCGTAAATGAAAAATTGTTCTCCTTGTTACGCCTCCTCTGGGGAGACGTCAGTTTTTGGAGCTGCCCCAGGTTTACATGATTTTGTAAATATGGGGTATCATCAAAATCCATGGATGTTGGTTGGAAACCCCATGCAAAGCCCATGGAACCCCTCCTTGACGCAGAGTAAGGCAACCCAGTGACTTGCGCTGCTATGTCTTACATCTATGAGGCCGTGCAAAGCCATGCAGGTGGCTTTGCACTGCTTTATAGGTATGATTGAGACGCCTTTGCAGTCAGAGCATCAAAAGAAGTGATGCTCTGGTCGCGATAACCTTTCATAAACAAGTCCCAAAATATTCTGTACGTTTTTTAGGTCTTTCACCATACATACATATAACCTACACATAACATAATGGGCAGCGTAAATGAAAAATACATTTTAAAAAGTTGTTACTCAGTGGGAAATGCACTGTAGTACATTATGCAACTCCTATTAGTTAATGCACTGCAGAGATCTCTGTATAACCAGATAGCCACAGATTTAAATCTAGATTGGTGCAGAATAGTGACGTGTATTTTTAGTGCTACGAGGTCACAGCCTGTGACAGAAAGCACTGTAAATATGTAAGTCATTATTTTAAACTTGGATTACACACAGTGTAAGATAAAATTCTGAAAAATGTGCAAATAGTTTTATGATAAAATGGTGCTTCCAAAATCTACATTTTAGTAATACAAGTGTGTATGCAATGCAATTTTTTTTTGTTAACATAACTGTCCTTTCAACACTGTCCTTTACAAAATGGTTACAAAGAAATTAACTTTAACTTGGGCACCTGCTGTAACACTGTAAGTGCTCCCTGAGCGGCGCCTCCAGAGTTGTTGCCTACTTGCAACTATTCTCTGACCCTCGAAGCAGGGTCAGAAAATAGTTACAAGTATGGCACAATGCTCCAGGCTGTCACAAAATTAAACCACAACAGGAAGCACTTACAGATAAGGTAGCAGGTGCCGGACTTGAAGCTCAATTCAGTAACACATTAACCAGCCCCCGGTTGAGGCTGGGCAGGTGTGCTTTCTCCCCATAATCTACAGTGGTGAACCAGAGGGTGCTGTAATGAACCAGAAGGTGCAGTTGTGAACCAGAGGGTGCTGTGATGAACCAGAGGGTGGCAGTGGTGAACCAGAGGATGCTGTGATGAACCAGACGGTGGCAGTGATGAACCAGAGGGTGGCACGTGTCCCCCCTGGCACCGGTATGTGCATGTACCAGGCGTGGAGCACCCGCATGCCACTGCACCCTACTGCCCAGCGCCAGCATATGCCTGTACGCGGCAGTTTAGTATGAGATGGGACATTGTCCAGCAGCAGCAGGTGCATGCGCCTGAACCCACTGAGCAGGATCAGAATGGCTTTGTACCAACACGCGCAGCAGAGCTATCTTGGACATCTGAAGGATTCTGGGGTCATGTGCCAAACGTATTTTTGCATCCATGAGTTTCCCGAGCACCATCCCCGTTTAGCTCCTGTGACCAGGAGCCTGCTTTCTCCTCATCTGCTGCTCTGCTCGGTCTCTGACCCTTTATAAACAAGATGCATGTGAACTCGCATAGAAGCCCCGCCCGTTTGGCTCCGTCCACCACACACTAGCGGTATGAAAGGTCTTCCCGCCCGTCCCCACTATAATGGCCAGCTCACTCAAGAGACCTCGGCGCCTTTTGGCACGCTGGCAAAAATACAGGCACATGTAGTCACATATTTGTGCAAATGGTACAAAAATCCGCGAGTTCGCGGGACAATTCGCGAACCCGCTGATTTTTTTTGCCATTTCGCACGAATACGCAGACCGCGAATTCGCAAATTTCGCCCATACTTAATTTCTGGTAAATAAATAAATAATTACCGGTACTATTTTTCTATGCATTAACTGAAAAAGGATAGCTCAATAAATAAGAGGCAAAATCCGTGGTATCTTAGTCATACGGGCTTTAATCAGATGGCTCGAGCCAATGGACCATCGGGTTCCATCACCTGCAAAGGTTCAGGAAGGGACAGACACAAGGAAAAAAGGAATGGCAGCTGCAGCCTCATATTAACATCATACAGTATATATAGTAAAACAGTATAATTGCATTGAATACAGTAGGCGTAACAAGTGACAAACGGAAGATAAGAACATATGGGCGTAAAAAGAAGGCGTGCACAGGGCGTGCACGGAAGCATGTGATGTAGACGTCACAAAAGTGTCATAAGTGGGTGGATACATGGAGGGGGCTACCTGGGCAGCTGGAACCTTTAACCTACTGGTGCGCGCAAACGGGCCATGACGTGTAACTGGGGAGAGCTGGGGGCTCTGACTTCTGGCACTAGAAGAGGAGACTAAAGTCTGGGATGTCTGAACGACCTGTACCTATAGCATATCTGATATCTTGTGTTTGGAGTACATGTTGCTTGAATCTAAAAGTCATCAGGGCAAAGGCTACTTGTCACTAAGGCTAGTGCGTGCATATATTTCTTTATGTATTGCGTGTGCTATGGATCTTCTATGGATATTAATTCAGTAATTCTCTTGCATGGAGACAGAAAGACTAGACTATGGATGAAGATGTTTATGCGGTTCGTTAGCTAGGAATGTGAAGCAGGGGAGCTGAACAGATAACTGTAGGCATAACATATTCTTGGCAGCCAGGCAGGCAGGCCAGGCCGGGCACCGCGCTGCTTGGCAGGAAGTAAGTGAAGGGTCAGGGATGCGGGAGGGGCTGCATCGCTCCTCGGAGTGGTTTCAGGAGACTTGAGGCTTGAATCTGGTGTCCGGGCCCTGTGAGGCCTAGAAACGGGTGCATCTTGATGATTTAACGTGCACAGTGTAAAGGCGTTGGCAACATAGGCCCAATACTTGTTGCTTTCAGGAGGGACTGGATAACTAACATACTAACGTGGGACACAACTATAAATGCGTCTTTATTCGGTCAAGGGGGTAAATATGCATATTAATCATGCACATATAACATATGATGGGGAACACGTAGGGACACATGACAGGACAAAATTCAATTTTCCTCATTCCCTCCTTGTTCCCTACGTTTCCTTCAGGAAACATCAATATTCATGATACCATCTATCTGTTCATACAGCATCATTTGCTCGTCTCTTATCTTTTGGGAATGGGACTTTGGACTTGGAATACAAGAGGTAGCGCACAAGCCGCAAATCGCAGGGCCACATTGTAAACAGAGACAACAACTGAATATGATCATTACTACTATTCCTAGGAATGACAGTACTTTCCATCCCCAGGCAGATATTATATTCCAGAGCCAACCGGACCAAGTCCAGGTGCCTGGATTCTGGTGTAGCTGTTGAGCTATTTTATGAAGTCTTGTTATTGCTGAATATACAGACGGTGCGTTATTAGGAATGAAAACGCAACAACTAGATCCGATGACTCTACAAGCTCCGCCCCTATCGGCCAGTATGACGTCAAGAACAAGGCGGTTCTGAAGAACGACAAATCTCATAGCAGATTGCTCTTCTGTTAAGTTACCTAGGGCGGAAGTAGTCTCATTCACTACTGCTTCAAGGGTTCTGGTTAACCTGCGTATTAATTTACTATTCTGGACAGGACCTATAAAGAAAAAGAAACCTTTATTGAAATCTGTGTACTGTTCTAAGGCAGTTTCAGTCTGATCCATAATTGGGGACTCGATCTCCCTTCTATGTCTGATGTGTACTAGATGGGTGTTTCTGTGATAATCGGATGGGGCCAGGAAAACTGGTGGCAGTAGGAAGGCAATGTAACATGTTCCATCCCAATCTAGGGGCAAACGTACATATGCGGTCTGACCACATACAAAATATGAATGTCGTGAGGCCTTGAAAGTAGATTTCCCACTGTCACTATACTCGACCACAGTAGTACAATCACTGTGTCCTAGATGTACTGAACCATTCTTTCTGACACATAATTCACCTTTCACTGGTAGAACTGTTATAGAAGGCAAATCTGGAGTAGTCTCGGACTGAACATTCAAAACCATGAAATTGGAGGAGAAATTACCTAGATCATATACTTCATTTTCTAGATCTAACCCTGTCCTATGGGAAAGACCTTCCTTGTCTGGGACACATGTTCTATTCAAAAGGGACTTATCGTCTAAGGATGATGTCAACGTAAACCATGCTCCACACGAACCATTGTGTGAAAATGGATAGGGAAAAAGTGGCAGAACTCCCTTCACTGTCTGGAAAGGGGGGATTCGACCACACACCCAACAATTAGTGGCATTGCTGGTCTGGTGTGAATAGTGTAACATACGGATAAAAGTATTGTTGCGGATTGCAAGTCGGTAGGATAACTCGTGAGGGGGTAGTTCACTAAATGTGTGCTCTACTGTATCATTAGAGGAAAGATGTACATGTGAACCAAGAGGAGGAAAAAATACATGTAAAACATAACTTATACATGCGATCGTAAGACTCAGAAATAACATAAACAATAATGTAACAACACATCTGCTTCGCAGACTTTTACAGTAACGTATTTTCTTGGAGTTTCTATCTCTCTCACTATGTGGGTCTATCTCATACATGTCAGGAACCTGTCTAACCGCTTCACCCGAGGGGGACTTAAACAATTAAACTGTCTGACTTGCTAGACCTCAATTTCATTTTATACTCCTGCTGCAGAGTTTTCTCTAACAGGGGAAGTTTAGAGTCAGTATCGGGCAGTCCTTGAGAAAAGTCTTTGGACGGAGTCCATGGAAACGCTTGATGTGGCTGGAGTGTAGCCAGCCCTTCCTGCCTTCCAGCTTTACGGCGGTCCTTGTGGTCATCAGAACAAGTTTCGGCTCCTTCCAGCGGGGCTCCAGCGGGCTTGAACGATCAAAGTTCCTAACGAGGACGAGGTCGCCTGGAACGACTTCGTGCGGTGTCACCTGGGTGTTGTCTGGAAAGGCAGCCGCGACCTGTGAACGACAAGAGAGTAGTGCAGACATCAAGGAAGCTAGGTAATCTGTCAGCATATTACTGTCAACATCGGTGATTTTACGAGGCATAGGTGTACCCCACATGTTTGGGGGACGACCAAACACAACTTCGTACGGTGACAGACCTGATCGGGAGTGAGCGACCATTCTCATATAGAAAAGGGCAACCGGCAGGGCTACCATCCAATCTACACCTTTCTCGGCACAGACCTTCGCAATACGTATTTTCAGAGTTTGATTGTGTCTCTCGACGAGGCCAGCTGCCTCGGGGTGTCGTACGCAGTGGAACTTCCACTGGTACCCTAACAGAAGTGATACTTGTTTCATGAGTTCAGATGAGAATGGCTGTCCGTTGTCTGAATACACGACCCGAGGTAAACCATAGCGAGGGAAAAACTCATGAACCAACTGCCTGGCAGTGGTCGCGGCAGTGTAATCTGGGACTGGATATGCTTCTGTCCATCTGGACAAAGCGCATACAACTACGAGGACATACTTGAAACCTCGACATCGATCCATCTGAATATAATCCATTTGCAGGACTTCAAAAGGGTGGTCAGGAGGATGGAATCCACCTTGTTCCACCGGAACACCTCTACCTGGATTGAACTGACAACAGATCATGCAGGTACGCACTTTCTGCTTCGCTGCTGCTCGTAAATGCTTGTTAAACCAAAGGTTCTGGATGCTGTCCAACATGGCTTTTTCTCCTAAATGTGCTGGACTATGTGCTGTATTAATAATGACTTGAACCATAGAGTCGGGGAGAAACCATGTGGCTTTTCCCTTCGTCAACCATCCCTGATCTGTCTGGACCCCTCCTTGTTCAGACCATTTCTTGATCTCGTCTGGGGTAGCATGTGTCTGGATGTCTAGTACGTCTTGTGTAGGGTCCTTAACTGTCATACAAGTTGTCGGGACTGGAACGTCTGTCTTTGTCATGTTAACCGGGATGTCTGGAGTCTGAGCTGTAAGCTTGGCTGTTCGATCTGCTAGATCGTTACCCTGGGAAATGGCGTCAGTGACTTTCGTATGTGCTTTGCACTTCATAATGGCTATGGCTGTCGGTAAATGTATTGCTTCTAACAGAGCTTGAATGAGGGGGCCATGCTGAATCTTGGCTCCCTGAGAGGTCAAGAAACCTCTTTCTTGCCAGAGGACTCCAAAGTCGTGTACGACTCCGAATGCATAACGTGAATCTGTATATATGTTTACTTTCAGGTTCTTGGCTCGTATGCAGGCTTGGGTCAGAGCGATGAGCTCTGCTGCTTGAGCAGACAAGGTGTCAATACGATGTGTTTCTATAACTTCAGTTTCAGTAGTCACTGCATACGGGGCTACTAACTCTCCTGTACTTGTTCTCATACATGAACCATCCACGTAAAGTGTCAGGTCTGGATCAGGTAATGCAATGTCCGTCAAGTCTTGTCTTGGCTTTGTCATGGTGTTAGTAACTTCCACACAGTCATGTGTGGCAGGATTTGGAACAGTCGAGGGTAACAGTGTAGCAGGATTTAATATGTTGCAGCGTCTGATTTCTATGTGTGGCTGGAACAGTGTCAGTTCATATCCTGTTAAACGTGCAATTGTCAGGTGCTGAGTCTGTGTTCGGTTTAAAAGAACTTCCACGGAGTGTGGAACTTGTACTGTCAGGGAGTGTCCTAACACTATGGAATCACTTTGTCTGATAGCTAGAGCTGTGGCGGCAACTGATTTGAGGCACGCAGGCAGAGCCTGGGCTACTGGATCTAATGTGCTAGAAAAATAAGCACAAGGCTTGTGTTGTCCTGCTTGATCTTGTGTGAGAACAGATAATGCTGTACCATCACGTTCAGTGACAAAAAGCGTAAAAGGTTTACTGTAGTTCGGTGTCGCTAGCACAGGTGCGTTACATAAAGCTTTCTTTAATTCGTTGAAAACAAGTGTATGTTCCTGGGTCCAAGGGAGGACAGTCGATGTCGCTGCCTCCTGTGTTGTCAACTGTATCAGTGGTTTGGCTAGGTATGCATACTGAGGAATCCATTGTCTGCAGTAAGAAGTGAGGCCGATAAAAGCTTTTACCTCCTTCTGTGTCTTGGGCTGTTGAAGATGTGCTATTAACTGGATACGGTCAGGTATCAACTGTCTACCCCTCTTGGACAGCAATTGTCCAAGGTATACCACTTGCTGGACACAGAATTGCAGTTTCGAAGGGGACACATTGTGCCCCATTTCTGCCAGGAAATACAAGACTGTCAGTGACGCACGTTCGCAGTCACGTTCTGTACGGGCTGTGATCAATAAATCATCGACATACTGGAGCAGGGCAGTGTCAGTTGGCATGTGAATACTGTCTAGCTGTCTTTTAAGGGCTTGACTGTAAATACTAGGACTTTCTGTGAAACCTTGAGGTGCACGTGTGAATTTATAGCTTCTTCCATTTAAACAGAATCCGAAAAGGAACTGGCTGTCTGGATGAATGGGGACACTAAAGAATGCGTTCTTGAGATCAATAACAGTAAAGAACGTAGCTTCAGAATCAATGGCAGTCAATAGGGAAGAGATATCTGGAACCACTGGGTACTGGGGTATGATACATTTATTGAGTTCTCGGAGGTCAATCACTAATCGATAAACTGGAGGTGCATTTGGGTCAGTACGTTTAAGAATCGGAATGATAGGAGAATTACATACATTGGAGTCAGTTTCTACAACTACTCCTTGAGCAATGAGCTCATCAATGATTTTCGATAAGGCTGCTACAGCCTCAGGTGGCAATTTATACTGTCGAATTCGGGGTAATACAACACCTTGTTTCAGAGTGACACGATATGGTGTAATATGCATACAACCTACATCAGTTGGACCTTGCGCCCATAAATGCTGTGGTACATTCAATAATCTTGGATTGAAATTACGTAACACATAATGTCCTTTAAAATCACGTAAAAACAATCTCACTCCTTCCAGAGAACAACAAATTACAGCTCCTAATTCTTTCAATGTTTTAATACCAAGTAAATGTTCAGGACATGATTTCGTAAGTAACAAGTCTGTAGTTCGGGACAATGGACCAACTTCTAGGGAAACTGGTTTCGATATTTCATTAACAATAGGCTTTCCTGAAAATCCCAGGGAAACATTTCTTGAGCCTGAGAGTGGAGCCCCTGGAACCTCGTCATGACTGATGGTAGTCCTACTTGCCCCTGTATCAATCAGAAACTTTCTGTCTTTCCCTAATACTTGACTGTGTACATAGGGACCCTCTTGATCTACAGGAACCTTGATGAGAGGCAAGCCAACCTCCCTCTCTAGGCTGTTTCATGAATACTGCTGATATTCTGGATAATCTGACTGTGCGTACTGGTACATCTGCTGTGTAACGTGTTGTGTGGCAGCTATAGGCTGCGGTACTGTAACTGTCTGTTGTGCGTTCTGCGGTGGTTGCGAATTTTGCGGAACATGTTCCTGTCTAGGAGGACGCGGTCTCTCTTTCGTCTTACCTGTAGCTATGTTGTGTTTCAGAACTGCACATTCGTTTATGTAATGACCTGGCTGTTTACAGTAATTGCATGTCCCTTTAACGGGAGCTGCAGAATGACTAGTTTGATTCGTACCCCTCTTCTGACTATCTGCTGGAACAGACTGTGCAACTAGTACTTTCATTTTTGTGTCTTTCATACGTCTCCTTTCGTGTTCTTGTTCTTCCCTGATTCGGTTCTGGTGATACTGTAACATCTGTAGCATTTGGGACGGGGTATTAGCTTGCCAGGTACTCTCGACTTTCAGTACTCGATTTTTTACTTGTGGTAAAGAATTCTCAACTAGTTTAGTAACAAAAAGATGTGGATACGACTCACTACTTGTCTTCAAACCGCTATTTATAATGAAACATTTCTCAAATCTGGAATAAAAATCACTAGTGTCTTCGTCTTGTTTCTGTTTACAGGCTGAGATGGCATCCCAGTCTTCCTTTTTCGTGGCTAGTAATCTTGGCAAGACTTGTATTAACAACTCGGGCAATGCTTTGGCTTTATCCCCAAGACCAGTACCTGGTACTCGTGAGTTATCTTCGTTCTCTAACGCGGTCCAGTCAATCTTTTTCTCTCCCACCTCCCATTCTTTTTCTTTGAGTTTTTCATGTATGCCCGCAGGCAACAGGACCTTTAACATTTTGATGATATCGGGATACGTGTATTCTCCCATACGGAGCATATCCTTTAATTCACGGTGGAACCCTGCTGGATCTTTATCGTGACAGGGCACTAACTTCTTCATTTCGAGTAGTTCTATTTTCGTTAAAGGGGTGTAAACAAATACTCGTTCGAGCTCACCCCCCGTTCCCTTAACAGGATGCACTTCTCGCAACGGATTCTGTCTATCTATGTAGAATGGGGGTGAAACAGGAACAAAATGCGGAGTCAGGAACGTTCTGTATTTGTGGCGCTGTTCTAAAATGACACTAATTAAATCGGTACCTAGACCTTTCCATCGGTTTAGGAGTAACTCGTTCAATACATTATATAATGGACCTGGATCAGAATGCTGATCCTCGTACAGTGTAATGAGGTGCTGGATCATGTACATACCCGCCAGTCGCTGCTCGGCTGGGGGCAGCTTCAGAAACATTTGAGCCACTACTTCGTCTGAATACGTGGTAGAATCACTAGTCCATCGAACTGCTGACCGGGCTAGTTCTTGTTCATGCATGGTACCAAGCTCACTGTAACCTATTCGTAGTTTCAGAACTTTATCGGTAGCCTGGAATAATTGTTCAAGAGAACACTGTTCTGGTACGGGAGGAGGAAAAGCTTTCTTGTAGTCTAGGCGTGTGTGTCTATCAGAAGGTCTTGTCCTACCTACATACGCTATTCTGGTGGGATTCTCGTTGTCTACATCTTCGTCTGAAGAGTCATTCTCTTTCTCTGCTATTATTCTTGCTTTCTCCCTCTCGTGTATGCCTATGATTTCTTTATGTTTATGTTTATGTTTATTGGATTTGTAATGCGCAACAAATACCCGGAGGTGTCTCGGCGCAGAGGATTTATACAGTGACAGAAAATGAAGAATGGTACTATTGGTCAAAGAGCCATGTTTTCAGCTGTTTTCGAAAAATATAAAGGGTAGGACTGGTCTTAATAGTAAGAGGGAGAGTATTCCAAAGTCTCGCCGTGGCTACCAAAAAGCGTCTGTCTCCCCAAGCAACTGTTCTGGTGCGAGGAAGAGGAAGAAGGTAGTTGGAAGCCGAACGGAGAGACCTCGTGGGGGTATAGATCCTGAAGGCATTTATCAGAAATTGAGGGCCTGAATTGTGAATAGCCTTATACGCAATGCAGAGGGCCTTGAATTTTATGCGGCTCCTGACTCTGAGCCAGTGCAATTTACGTATGGCCGCAGAAACAGATTGATATTTGGGAATAGCAAGAAGTGCTCTAGCTGCTGCATTTTGGACTAATTGCAGTTTGTCCACAACCTGTTGTTGGGCGTTTATCAGGAGGGCATTGCAATAGTCCAATTTTGAGAATATTAGTGCAGTTATCAATGTTCTTCCTGCAGCTGGAGGTAGGTAGGGGAGTAGTTTTTTAATTTTCCTAAGGGTGAAGAAGGAAGATGAAGTCACTGTATTAACATGATGGATAAATGTTAATTTTGTGTCAAATGTGACTCCAAGGTTCTTCACCTTGGCAACCGGAACGGGAGGGGGGCCAAAATCAGTGGGCCACCAAATGTCAGACCATACCGGAGACAGATTGCCAAAGGTCATAACCTCTGTTTTATTAGAATTAAGTTTTAGGCAGTTCATCATCATCCAGGAGCCTATGGCTAGCATAGCCTCCTGGAATCTAGATGCCACTGCCAACCCATTTTTATGGACCGCCAACACCAGTTGGGTGTCGTCTGCGTAGGTGGTCAGATTCAGCCCATAAGTTTTAATGACCCTCGCCAAGTCCGACACATAGATGTTGAATAGTGTCGGACTTAGCGATGATCCCTGGGGCACTCCACAAGGTAGTGAGGATGTGGGCGAATAGAACGAACCAAGTTTCACAGATTGGGAGCGGTTAGCCAGGAAGGAAGCTATGAGATCTCTGGCTAGATGGTTAACCCCCAGTGCTGAGACACGGTCGATCAAGATGGTATGATCGACCGTGTCAAAGGCAGCGGAGAGATCAAGCAATATAAGGGCAGCTGCCCCATTCTGATCTAAAATTGTTCTGATCTCATCAGCCGCCTTTATCAGTGCTGTCTCTGTCCCATGGCCTTTTCTAAACCCAAATTGGGTGTCGTCCAGCAAATGATGTTGATCAATGAATTCTGAAAGTTGACGGTTCATGAGGGCTTCAAAGATTTTTGCTGGGAAAGGGAGACAGGCAATGGGTCTATAACTGGCTAGTTCCAATGGGTCCAGTGAAGGTTTTTTTAACAGGGGTTTGATTATCGTTTTCTTCCATATCTGTGGGTACGAATCTTTCTGTACATCGTTTCTATACTATTCTGTGTCTTGTGTTTTCCGTCTGCTATATTGTCACTCCATCTTGTCAGGACTTTAATCTCGTCTGGATTTTTATCAGGACGATCCTGTTCTCTTATTAAACAATTTATCAGAAACTGCAAGATCATATTTTGAGTCTCAACTTTCCTGTGTGCCATAGCTTCGTGAATACTTTCTGGTTTCTCCCCTGTTCGGATGAAATGATAAATTCTGTCTAAATGTTCTTTTATATCTGATATGGTAATCAAAAAGTTTGCAACTCGTCGTAAACGTACGGAATGCAATATCATGTGATCTTCACCTGGCACTGGGTCATATCTACAATCATTAAGGAACCGTTTGAGTGCTTCGTACGTGGCCACTTTTGGCGTACGCTGTAATGCTGCGTCCCTCAGCGTCAGGCGCTTTGTTTGAGGCGGGGTGATAGGAATACCTCCCCCTGCTCCTCCTGAACTAGAATCGTCAATTAATACTGAGTGTGCGGCTGCTGGTAACGTGACTGGTAAAGTAGGTGTACGTAATGTGGGTTGGTCCTGGGGTACTGGCACATGGACAGGATTCCCGGGACCCACGGCTGGAGGCACAGTGATTACGTTATTAACAGGGTGCTGAGGTTGAACATGCGGAGTAGGATTCGTATTAGCATATTCTGGAACAGTGTCATCTAAATAGGAAGAAAGGAAGATTTCAGCTGCGGTCGGTTTATGACGTAGCTTAGTCGGGACCAATGGTGGCGGTAAATTACGGAGTGTTTCCGGGGTCGCCTTAGGCAAACCCTCGGCGAGAATGGGATACATACCTTTAATAAGGGCATTTCTTTGTCTGTCTGATTGTTCTGCTCTAACTCGTTCACCTTCTTCTAGTAATTCCCTTTCTTGGGCTTTTTCTGAGGATTCCCTACTTAGTTCTGCTTTTCTGAATTCCTTTTCAGTTCTTTTATGCGATTCTTTACGCCACAATTCTATGGCATCTTTCTGGGATTGTCTGGCTTTCTTTTTCCATAATGCTTCTTCTACTCTCATGATGCACTCGGCATCCCATGTTCCTGAAACAGGCCATCTATATTTCTCTTCGAGATCTCTGGTGTAGTCCACCCATAAATCTAAGTACAGTATGGCATCTAAGCCATGCTTATGATACATGAAATGTCCAGGACTGTCCCTAGGAGGGACAGGAACTGATTCTTCGAGTAACCCTTTTCTGGTTTTTATCTGACGTAACTTAGAAAACAGCGGCATATTTGAACTGTACTTGAACTTGAACACAATACACAATGAACACAGTAATGACTAGCAAACAATCACTCATACCACGACATCAAAAATACATTAACAACAGTTCGAACAGATAGTACCTAATACATTGAAAACATAATACTTGAATTTCTCGAGAACAGACTTACTAGAATTACTGGATGCACTGCTAAAACAGTACAGAACATACCGGTCTCCTAAAGAGACACGTCATACCGTATCCACCTAGGTGAACACGTCGGACCGGATCTGTGTACCCAAACACGTCGGACCGGGCACAAATTAATGAACCCGTCTAGATACTTTCCAGCAACGGTACTCACCGGGAAGCAAAACTGAAGGCCTCGGACTGGACTGGACTGCTACGACGTCTGGTTACTGCTACACACTATGCATGCGCCTCGGGCTTCGGAAACAGGTGGGCCTCCGGATACCTCGGACCTTGCTCTCTCGGCTTGGGCTCTGGTCGGGACGATCCGCCTTCCTCACCGCCTCGTCTGGATGCCGGACCGCAGTCTCCGTCTCCTCCGTGGGCCTAAGGGAGACTTGAAGCAGAAATATCTGCACGTGCACAGTAGGGGTCCGTCACGGCTGTAGAAGGGTCAGGGGGCCTGCGTTACATCGCCGGCGCGTGGGGAAGGGGCTCGTTCCTGTTCGGGCGCCATTATGTGGTAAATAAATAAATAATTACCGGTACTATTTTTCTATGCATTAACTGAAAAAGGATAGCTCAATAAATAAGAGGCAAAATCCGTGGTATCTGAGTCATACGGGCTTTAATCAGATGGCTCGAGCCAATGGACCATCGGGTTCCATCACCTGCAAAGGTTCAGGAAGGGACAGACACAAGGAAAAAAGGAATGGCAGCTGCAGCCTCATATTAACATCATACAGTATATATAGTAAAACAGTATAATTGCATTGAATACAGTAGGCGTAACAAGTGACAAACGGAAGATAAGAACATATGGGTGTAAAAAGAAGGCGTGCACAGGGCGTGCACGGAAGCATGTGATGTAGACGTCACAGAAGTGTCATAAGTGGGTGGATACATGGAGGGGGCTACCTGGGCAGCTGGAACCTTTAACCTACTGGTGCGCGCAAACGGGCCATGACGTGTAACTGGGGAGAGCTGGGGGCTCTGACTTCTGGCACTAGAAGAGGAGACTAAAGTCTGGGATGTCAGAACGACCTGTACCTATAGCATATCTGATATCTTGTGTTTGGAGTACATGTTGCTTGAATCTAAAAGTCATCAGGGCAAAGGCTACTTGTCACTAAGGCTAGTGCGTGCATATATTTCTTTATGTATTGCGTGTGCTATGGATCTTCTATGGATATTAATTCAGTAATTCTCTTGCATGGAGACAGAAAGACTAGACTATGGATGAAGATGTTTATGCGGTTCGTTAGCTAGGAATGTGAAGCCGGGGAGCTGAACAGATAACTATAGGCACAACATATTCTTGGCAGACAGGCAGGCAGGCCAGGCCGGGCACCGCGCTGCTTGGCAGGAAGTAAGTGAAGGGTCAGGGATGCGGGAGGGGCTGCATCGCTCCTCGGAGTGGTTTCAGGAGACTTGAGGCTTGAATCTGGTGTCCGGGCCCTGTGAGGCCTAGAAACGGGTGCATCTTGATGATTTAACGTGCACAGTGTAAAGGCGTTGGCAACATATGCCCAATACGTGTTGCTTTCAGGAGGGACTGGATAACTAACATACTAACGTGGGACACAACTATAAATGCGTCTTTATTCGGTCAAGGGGGTAAATATACATATTAATCATGCACATATAACATATGATGGGGAACACGTAGGGACACATGACAGGACAAAATTCAATTTTCCTCAGCTTGGCGCACTATTTCCCTGTGTAACAGGGTAAAGTGCGTGCGTGTAGTGAGGTTGGCCTGCCCTCCCATAGGAATGCATGGGGAATGTATGTGACAATGTTAGTTCCTGATGCGTGGGGAGTGCAGGCTCGAGTTTGGTATGTGCGGACTCGTGAGATTGAATGCTGCGCAATGATGTGTGCGGCGTAAATGTGTCTAGTGTGGAAGTGCCACTTCTAGACATGGGTGTGCATGTGCAGTGAGTGTGCTGGCGTGTGATTGGCTGGAGCTGGCTGGTGAGCCTGGCTCCAGGAGTCTGGATGGGTCTGCCCCGGTGGTGAGTGGAGAGATTAGCATGCGAGGGAGGGGTGCACCTGGGACCTGACTAGGGCTGGGCTTTCCCCACACAATGCTGGCTCCGCCCCCTGTGGTGCGACTGATGTCCCTAGCCTGGCCATTGAAAAGCAAGGGTGGCTGAGCACATCACAGTGCTACAAAACCAGCTCCAACTGGTTTTTCCCCCACCCTGCACACAAAGAGAGTTTACTGTATAAAAAGGGGCTGAGTCCCCTTAAGAGGGGTTCTCTTTCGGATCCTGATCTAGAGGGGGCCTGCTGCTGCTGGGCGCCACGAGGACCGTCACTAGGACTGCCTTCCTGCCTGGAGGGCCCAGTGAGCTGGTCCCTGGGCCCAGCCTTTGCCGCCCCCCTTGTGTTTTCCTTCCTAAGGACTTGCCCTGGACTTCTGTGCATCAAGCACCTGGGAGCGCTTTATTTCCCTCGCAGCGCCTGGGGGCGCTTGACTTGCTCCAGGAGGCTCTCTGCACCGTTGCGCTGCTGGGGAAGAGCGAGAGGATCCCCCTTGTGTGCTGATTTACGGCACGGATGCCCACCCTGTTTATCTGCCGTTTTTGTGCCCCCTAGCGCTTAGGAGCGCTTTCTTTTGAACTTACTAAACGGGTGCCACCCCGCCAGGGACACGGCCGAAAGCGTTGTTTATTTAATTTAACCGGGAGCCAACCCCGTGTTGGACCGCCGCGGCCCGAGCCGCAGGAAGAATCCCCTCCGGGACGCTGCCTAACACGACCCGGAAGGCAAACCCAGCAACGTCACCCGTGGGCGGGGCTTCCACGAAGCAAGGGAAGCCCCGGGAAAGAGGAAGTCCTGGCCCGGCTGAGAGTAGCCCCGGCCGCCACAGAAAGAGAAAGGGAAGCCCCGCGGAGACGCCGCCTCTCGGAACCCGGTGAGTGCGGGCGTCTCGGGGAGGGTCCCCATTTAGCAAGGAGCATACCCGGAGGGCAGCGGGTCGCTCCTCTACTAAAGTGCCGCATTTTCTGGCATTTTGTTGACCAGAGCCCCGTGGCTCCAAGGGGGCTCCATTTATCTTTAAAGGCCCCGTGGGAGCCCGGGCATATTCTTAGGGCGGCCCCGGAAGGCAGCGGGCCACTCCCGCTTTCGCCACCCCCAACGCGAGGCATTGTTGTTTTAGAGCCCTTAGAGGGCTCCGGGGGCCATTGTCTGTCGAGTCCCCCGTGAGGAACTCCAACGTTAGTGCCGCCATTTGTTCTAGAGCCCCCGAGGCTCAAAAGGGGGCATTTTGTATCACAAGTCCCCAGTGGGGGGACTCCAATGTTCCGGGGCGATTTGCTTTATTTCGAGTCCGCAGCGAAGGACTCCAACGACGGGGCAAGTTGTTTCTTGAGAGCCCACGAGGCTCAGGGGGCATTTATTTGTCGAGTCCCCCGAGCGGGACTCCAACAAAGCCGGCATTCTTGATTTTGCCCATTGGATTCAGCTGCCCAGCGATTAGTGGGCAGCTGTCACGTTTAGGCTTTGCGCAATCTCTTGGGCTGCCTGCGCAACCTGCCCTGACATTTGGGACACAGGGCGTCCTAGCCCCAGAGAGGTCAGTTGACCTGGGGACAGTCACAGGTTGTGGCTTATGTGATTTCTGCGTAATTGTTCTTTGCTGCACCTCTGAATGTGTTGTTATGCGTCATGTGCTTTTCCTTACACCGCTGAATGTATGTTTATGCATCATGTGTTTTCTTCCCTACACCTCTGAATGTTGTGATGCATCATGTGTAATGTGTTCATGCCTATACCCCTAAATGTATAGTGATAGTTAGGTGGTTGTTCTTTCTAGTACAGGTGTTGCTAGTGAGGTCCTGGCTCCCTGCGTAATATTCTCCTAAGGTGGTTAGGGTTGCGTAGGTGGTACTTACCTTTTACCAGTGATTACTGGTTGTGTGCTTCATGTGCTAATTTTGGTACTACAGTTATGATAAGTTCTATGCTCTAAGTGCTATTTCTACAAAGTGCTGATTCTACCAAGTGCTAATTCTAAAAAGTGTTTATTCCTGACAGTGGCGCCCGTGGCCCTGTCCCATGTACCTAACCCCCCGTAAATTCTGCCCGTGCCTGTGGCACATTGTAAAGTGTGTATTTATTATCTAATGTGTTTTGTACAATACAAGGCTATTTTTATATATAACCTTGTGTGGAGTTTCTTTTGTGGTGGGCCTTGGGTGTTGTTGCTGGGTGTGCACGCAAACGCTTTACACCTTGCCTCCGAGATAAGCCTTATTGGCGGGTGACTTCCTTGCCCTGACGTAGAATGGTGGTTTCTGCCTGACTTTGGCGCAAGCCTTAGAACCAGAAATCCCATTTCTAACAGATGGGGTTTTGGATCCTCCTCTTTACAAGGAACGAGGAAAGGAGCCTCTGTTGGATGGAGACTGGAGCGCTCCCATAGATTTGCCCACCGCAGTGTCCTTTTTCATTTTCTCTAAAGCTTGATCTACGTTAGGACCAAAAAGATGTTCTTTATCAAAAGATGGGTTAGGTATTGATTGTTGGACCTCTGACTTAAACCCTGAAATCATTAACCAAGTATGTCTCCTGAGCAGGATGCTGGTCTTAACCTCTCTGGCTGTGGTGTCCGCAGCCTCTAGAGCACAACTTATAGAGGAATTAGAAATTATTTTGCCTTCATTTACTAAGTCCTGTGCCTTAGCCTTATGCTCAACTGGGAGATATTGAAGCAATTGCTCCATTTCTTCTCGGTGTGCCCTGTCGTATCTGGCTAAAAGACCCTGTGCATTCGCAATGCGCCATTGCTTCGCAGCTTGAGCAGCTATGCGCTTGCTAAAAGCGTCAATTAGCTTGGACTCTTCATCGGGGGGAGAAGCATTTCCTGATGTCTGAGAATTCACCCGCTTACGAGCATTAAACACTACTAGGGCATCTAATGGCAACGGGCCCTTGATAAATATAGGGTCTGTAGAGGAGGCCTTATATTTTATGTCTACCCTAGGAGTTAAGATGCGTGCTCTGAATGGGTCTTTAAAAATCTCATCTGCTTGTTGCATTATGCCTTTAACCCCTTCCCTGCGGGCTAATTCCCCCACGGTGCGCGAGGTGAGTGCGGCGCTGCGGTGCTCGTGACGAGACCAGGCCGTCATGTGTGATGAGGAGCTGGGCTCATGACGGCCTGTTCTCGTCACAACCCTGCCCACTCATTAATTCTCCCGCACAGATGGGGAATTAACCACGCGTGGGCAATGCGGCGGCGTTATGACGAGACCAGGCCGTCATGAGCACAGCTCAACTGTGACTCATGACGGCCTGGTCTCCTCATGGGCACAAAAGGGGTTATGCATGGGAGGTGTTTGTGATGACCTGTGTGTGGATGTTAAAGTTTCAAACAAAAAATCTTCTTCTAGTGATTCTTTGTGCAATGCCACCTCATGATATTGTGCAGTCCTGGCAATCAGTTCTTGATGCATTGTCGCCTGGAGGAGATGGTTTGGCTGGGTAAAGGTCTGGATCATTATCACCTGGGGATCAATTGTATAATCTGTCCATGGATCTGTTGGGAGATATACCCCTCCATCATCATCATAGTCATCCTCATGGTGAGACTGTGGGGAATCCTGAGGTATAAAGTGCAAGGGATTCTGGGGTGGGGAAGGAGGCGGTGGAGGCAGTGGTGATGGTAGATGAAAAAGACTTGTACCACAGATTTTTTCTTTAAAGGGATCTTTTCAGAAGTGTCCTCATCCTGTAGCTTGCGTTTTTGTGGTGGCCTTATGTGAATGTGGGCAGTCTCGGGGTTCATATATAGCTTCTTTTGCTTAGGATCTGGTAATAATGGAATAATGTCCACTTTCGGATCCAAAGGGGTCTCTTTCTGTTTCAGCGCCAAACTGTTCGGTGCTTGTGTTTTTTCGGTGCTGGAGGAAGCTGGCCTTTCAATCAATCAGGGGTTTGTAAAGCACGATTCTCTCCCATGAGGGTCTCAAGGCGCTATGAGGGGGAGAGCTCTGGGTCAGCCTAAAAGCCAGGTCTTGAGGCTCTTCCTGAAGGTGTGCAGGGCGGGGAGCATCTGATGTTAACTGGGAGTTCGTTCCACACTTTGGTTGCGACATTGAAGAAGGCTCTTTCTCTTGATCTGGTTCTGTGGATGCACAGTTTTGTTGCTATGGCAAGGTCGGCAGAGTGGAGGTTTATTTTGGGTGGATGGAAAGAGATTCTATTGTTGAGGCATTTGGGTCTGGGGTTGTGGAGGGATTTGTAGGCGTGGGTGAGTAGCTTGAAGGTTACTCTCTTCCCGACAGGGTGCCAGTGGAGGTCTCACAGGTGTTGGGTCATATGGGTACTGTTTCTCTTTCATTGAAGGTTAGGTAAATGTACCCAGATTGACCCTCTATAACACGGATCACCAGGTTGCAGACATTTACGCGTGTCTGCAAATGTTTTAAAGCTATCATGTCTGCTTGTAGGGAACGAAGAATATCTGTGTGTTCCTCTGTCCAATGCCTAACTGAAAAATCAGGTCTAATTAAGTAGTAGAAAGGTTTTACTCTTTCGGCGTAATTCAAAATGTATATTCTGCCAAAATTTGAAAAAACAATATGGATTGTAAGTTCTTCAAAGATTTAGGAGGTTGGAGCAGCACATACTTTTCTAAAAATTTAGCTCTCAGGCTTTTTCGTTCACTTGATAGCTCATATCCCAAAAATAGGACATTGAGGTGGGGTATTTTAGTTTTTTTAAGTTGAATTTGTAGCCCCAGAGGCGAACCCCAAAGTTATGTTGCTCACCCTGGTCAAGTGATCCTTTAAATCACCATCCATCAGATAAATATAATCTACATAGGACAATGCCTCTTCATCCAAATTCTGAAGTAACTCTTATACTCTAGCGGAAAAAACCCAGGGCTATTCTTGAACCCTTGGGGTAGTCAACAAAATTGACGATGCGAACCTAACGGTGAGAATGCTGTCAAATATCTGCTTTCAGGTGCTATATTTTGGCTGAAAAATCCATTTTAGATATCTAGTGTTGTTTTGCATTTTTTCCCCACAATGTTATTCATTAATGCATCACTGAGTGCATTCTGTACTGCAAATGTTTTAGTGCATGTGTTCAGATGTCTGTAGTCTAAAACTAGACAACATGAATTATCTGGTTTCATTACGGGAAACAAAGGATTATTCATTAAGGATGTGCAAGTTTCTATTACACCCTGGTATTCAAGATCTCCCTAACCTGTTTTTACGCTTCTTGCTTTATTGGGTATTGTCTCTGCAGTTGGAGTATTTTTTACCGGGATTATATGGTGAGGTGACTCAACATCCCACCCAACATGGTTGTGATATAATGCTGGAACAAGGGCTACCTTCCCCTCCTGCGCATATGTATGTTTTAAGTATATTGGAACGTGGTCGAAAAGGCCGACAAAATCACTGTTTCTCCCTGTGGACAATCCAAAACAATTTCAGGCATCCAATCTCTTTCAGCTAGAAGGATGTCATAGCCATAAGTCAAGTTCTCCCAAAAGAGACCTTTAATTTTTCTGGGTTTGTCCCCCTCCATCTGGAGTGTTATTTCATGTAACCTTTACAGGACACTTACCCTCGTATCAGGTTTTTCCACTGTGATATGCTCATTCAACTCCGCTGTCAAAAGATATTCCATCAGGTTCTGGCGAGCTATTGTTACTGCTGCTGTGCTGTCTAGAGTCGTCTGAGCCCATTCCCCGTTCAGAATTTGAGTCCTCAGAATCTGGGCATGTCTAACTTTAAGACCTCCTACTTTCCTCTTTTTAAATTGAAGTTTTGATTTTGGCTTGTCTTTTTTTTTTAGAAGTATAGTCTGAAGCGAGTTGCGTGTCTCTGGACTTTGTACCCTCTTTTTTTCTGTCTTCTGACTCTCCTTCACTCTCAGCGTTTCTTGGTGAACCATGAAAAAAACAAGAGGAACGTGTATCAGTATCCTGATATCTGTCAGGTTTTTTAATGTTATCTCTATTCCTAAGGCTGTATATCCTTTCAGAGTGCTCCTGTTGAAGAGACCCACTCCTGGATTGAGATCTATTCTCTCTATTCTTTTGTTTTTTATTGTTATTATCCCATTTCTTCTTGGAAGAATCAGACGCTTGCTTGGTGTTATCCTTTTCAGGACCACCAATGAGTTGAGGTTTTAATGCTCTAGCTCTCAAACTATCTCTACCTAGTTCAGCAGTGGGGTCCAAGATAATTTTAGGTAATTAATGTTGCTGTAGTAAAGCAGTGAAGTGCCTCAGGCATTGGCGTATTGCCACTGCTGCTGCCTTTAATGTTAGCTAATATAATAGCTGATACCTGGGCAACATTTCCTAACAATTTCATCCCTAAGTCAAGAGCAGGCTCCATACACATTCTGTATTTGGCCTTTAAACCAGTTTATGTCCTCATATGGACAAAATTCATTTGGTCGTTCATCTTCAGTGTAAGAATGAAATGTGTGTGATTGTGCATCTGCTTGTGGGTATTTAACCCATGAATAGAATTACTCTGTTCTGTATGATTCGTGAACCTCCATCATGAATGTGACTGTCCCACCCCTAGCTGAGACTCCATAGTCGGCTAGCTTTAGAGTAAGGGCATTTCTGACACTTTCTGAAATATTAATTTCCCCTTCCTGTTCTTCCTCCCTCACTGCGGCTGCACGTTGTGCTGGCGCAGTGGTGTCTTCATCTGCCATTATTTTAAAGAACGGTTTTACAAGGACATTTTAAACGAAACTGAGAAAAGGTTTTATGCACAATAGGAACAATTTGTCCTTCATGCTTGATAAACCTACTGGCAATAACAAAGGACATGCCTACTCAGCTGTGGTCGATAGTTCCCTTCTTTAGGAAGCTGGCTCTGTATATAATATACCAAAGTGAGGTGTGGTGTGCACAGAGTCCAGTTAAACCCCAAAGGTAGGCAGAGGTAAAAGTAGATAGCACCTTACTCTCTATTTGTGGTAGTGTGTGCAAGCATTAACCGAATGCGCGCTAGCGGTTTTCCCGCTGTGCGCTGCGTTTTTCAAAAAGCCGCGTTACATGACGAGCTCAGCTCGTCATGAGCGTACAAGCGCAGTAACTCATGACGAGCTTTGCTCGTCATGAGCGCGGAACGGGTTAAGACTTTAATCAGAGGGTAGTGTTAAGCATTTGTTGTACACACTCAATCAGCAAATGATTGCACACACTCAAAGACTTAACTTCAGACCAATTGGTTTTGTATAAAAATATTCTTTTAGTTATTTTATTTCCTAGAACCAAGCAAGCCTGGTACAGGTAAGTGATTTATACTTTGCAGTGATAATACAGTATTGAATTGCAGTTGTATATATACTTCTGTTTGTTTACAGTAGAATAACTGGTAATGAAATGCTTTGGAATATTGTACATATACTTTGTAATGACTTTTCAATAGCAGGTCATGTAAATTACTTTGCAGATTACTTTTCTTACACAGTGCAGGGTACACCCTAAGAGCACTAGGGCGGCCGAGTACAGGGTGCTGTTATGTCATCGGGTGCCCCGTTACTTTCAATGGGGATTCCCCAGATTGCAAATACACTGCAGGCTCGGGACGAAGGTCTTCTGGGAGCGACCATCACTTGAAGAAGTAAGTTGGGTTGCTGGGGGTTGGCTAAACACCATCGGTAGGGCCACCGAAGGCTGTAGGGCATCGGGTGAAGGGGTGTCTTTTAGGGTGGGATCTTCTTACCAGCTCCCAGTCGCAGTTGGGTGGACCTTCCGGATTGAAGCTGCAGGCATCGGCTGGAGGCTTGTGGCAGGTCAGGGATCACTGGATCTAGGGTCAGGATCGTAGGGGAGATCTCCTTGTGGTGTTGGGCCACTCAAATTTGGGCCGGTTGCAGAGTGCTGCAGACTTGTGGATTTTGTCGGAGCTGGAGTCTGTGGGTGAACAAATCCAGTGTTCACGGCAGGCAAAGTATTTTCTTTGGAAGATAAGGCAGGTCCTCATAGGTTCTTGAGGTTGCTGAATACAGGAGACACCAGAGTGTTGCTTGTGCAGGTTTGAGGTGGGGACAGGCAGGTAGGGCTGGGGACAAGTCAGTGGGTGTCCTCCTGTTCTTAGCTTCGGCATAGCTGTTCAGTCCTTCTTCTTCTTGTAGTAGTTTCTTGTCTGAGGAGGCAAGGTTCAGGGGTGCCCCTAAATACTAGATTTAGGGGTGTTACAGGTAAGTGAAGGTTGGGACCAATTGGTACCTTCCTTGGTGTGGGTATACCCTATTTTGGCCGGCCCACAGCAGCGATACAGTACACGTGTCATGGGAGGTGCAGCAGGCGAGGAGCAGGCGAGCGGCGAGCAGGCGAGAAGCAGAGAGCCGAGTGCGGCGTAGTGTGGTGCGGGAGCGAGGGAATACGGCAGCACGGCGGGGTGAGGCGCAGGGGGAGCGCGACACCGAGTTTGACACCGGGCTTCCCTCACTACGATCTGTGGCTCGGGGGTCTCAGTCTCTGCCAGCCACCGCCTCCACCATCGCAAAAAACCCCGAAAACCGCTCTGCCCTGCACCGCACGCCTACCCTACTACCCAACTCTATCCCACCCATCCAGCAGGAAGGAGGGAGGAAGGAGGAAAGGAGGACGAAAAGTGAGTCTGCGAGCTCAGGCAACTCACCAACGTGCACAGAAAAGCTCAAGGTACCGGGGAAGGGTGAGGGTGAGACGCGAGTGCAGTTGCCTGTTAGAGGCACCTGCAAAGTAAGAGCCGGGGGGGGGTTGTCAGACATGCAGTCTGACTAGGTCCGACTGACCAGTGGCCCCCCTGTGTGCTCCGCTTGCAACCACCCACCCCCTACGACCCCCTCCGCCCACCTCTCATACTCCATCCAACCACCCAAGCAATCAACAGACTCGGAGATCCAAGGTAGAGAGAAAGCACAGCGGCGCAGCGGGAGAACGGGAGGGAAATACCCTACACGCAGAAGAGCCCCCGAACCATCCAGTGGGGGCCCACTAACAGCATGAGGTCTGGGAAGGCCAGGGGGCCCCCGGAGTCAAAGCCGAAGGAAAAAAAAAACTAAGGCGAAAACGGGAAACGGGAAGGGGAACAAGGAAAAGGACAAGGAAAAAATAAATCCAAACTCCCCCACAGGCATGGAGCCCAATTTCCTCTTAATAGAGCACGTATCGGGGGTGATCAACTCCGAAACAACACAGGGATCACCAACGGTTTTGTCGCAAGAGACACAAGCAAGCGAACCACAAACCGTAAAAAAACTTCATCAACCCAAAATATACACCAAGTTTGATTTCCTAAAAGACACGGGCTCGGCAATATTCTCGAGCAACAAACACCTACACGGGCTGCAAACCCCATTGCTCCCCTCACCGCTAAGGCCAACATACTCATTACCTCCACCCTGTGAAATGATCTCAAGCATCTTAGCCCTAGAAAGCCCCATGGACGTTCCTCATCAAGGCGGCAACTCAGAACACAGGAATACAAGTACAAGAAGACTATCTGAGATCCTGGAGACCCCCACTGCCAGAGGAAAGCCCCTCGATTCAACCTCCAAACAGCAACCACCACCTACTTATTCAGCCGACTGGGCTACTCACAGCCAGGGCAACGTCCTGCGACCCTCACAGGTAGAGTCCAAAGCCAACTTAAAACCTATTTCAGCTCTAAACGCAGCCGAAAATCCAGACAAACCGGACAATTCTCAAAGCCGTTTAAGCAAAGGGGATCCCAGGGCTGACCTACAGATAACACAGCAGCAGGCGCAGGCGCCCCACCATTTACAGACTTGGTAAACTACGGCTCAACATTAAGCCCTTCGGGTAGGGCGTCCTCCAGTCCTTATAACTTAAGTCAGAAAACCGACGGCAGGGCAACAGAGCCCTACTCCAATACACAGGATTGGGCAGATATGCTAGCGACCCACATACGAGACCCTAAAGACTTTCATCCCCTCAATTCACCTTTGACAGCTAACAACCCCAATAATTCCGCCCATCCCCCCAATGAAAAAGATCGGGGAAAAGATCAAAACAACGGAACCTGGCTCTCACTGCTAAACACAATCCAGCTAGCAGTAGATGCACTGCAATACCAATCAGATAAAATGGACTTACAACTCAACCTCCTCAATACCCTATCTCCAAGGAGGGGGCCAGAGAAAGTAACTTAGGCTCCATGCCGATCTCAAAACATGAGAATCAAACCAGAATCACCTCCATTACAACAATCCACTCTGCCCCCAGCCAGACAGAGCATTCACAGGCAAAACGGCCAATCGTGATGCAAATAGCACCATAGCAACCAATATCAACAAAAGCAAGAACAGACAATTCCACTACGCCAGGCGATGGCAAACTCTTGGCAACTCACGAACTTCAGTCTGGCTGCGGCTCAGCAGTTCAAACATTTCACACAACAACAAAACAGTACGTGGAAGGAGCCAAACAACAATCAACCGAGATTCTTGTCTTCTACCCGGAATACACATCTTAAGGCCGGCAGGACTTCTTGAACCAAGGCAATATTCTCAAACTAATGGAATGTATTCCAAACCTGGGGGGGATAAGCTCCAAGGACTTAATCTCCGTCGAATTTCTGCCTGCCTTAAATACGAACAGCCAAGAAGCGACAAGGACAATGTGGTCCTCCTGCACCGTTGCAGATGTAATCGCAGCAGAAGCAGAGCACTTTAAGACCTGGGGCATTAACCTGGTCCCTCAGCAAAGACCAGCCTATCCCTCACCTCTTCTGAGGAGAATCAGCCCTGAATCAGTGACACAACAGGCATACAACTCCAGTGTTCTCAAGGGTGCCTTGGGGAGCTCACCCAACACAAGGGACAACAGCCACTGGCAACGACCAACAGACAGAAAGATGGAGACTACTGGCCCTGCGCCAGCGTCTACAACGGGCAGGCGTAATTCAGCCTCAAAGAACCACCAGACCCGTACCTTCACCACTATTAAGCCCCTGCAAGACAGCCCGCTAAACTTGAACACCCGCGGCACTAGGGAACGGGCAGAAGCCAGCGTAAAGGGAGCATCATGTCAAAATCACGCACCAACAAGAGAAACTCTATCGCGAACGATCTTCATACACCCCGAAGAGGCTTGACGCCACCAACAAACTAGAGACGACAAAAGAGGAGGGGCACAATCCATACGCATTTGCTCTTGGAACATAAATGGCTTAACATCAAAAATGGACGACCCGGATTTTCTACGGTATATCTCTCTATTCGATATAATAATGCTGCAAGAAACCTGGCTTACAAGCACAAAGCACATCTCAGGCTTCATCTGCTACTCTACTGCAGCAGTTGGAACCAACAGATTTGGACACCAGTCAGGAGGCTTGGCAACATACGTATCCACCACAACAATACCATCGGCTGTTCTTATGGACTCATCCACATCCTCAACCCTAACAATAAAGATAAAACTACAGCTCGGTATAAAAGAAGAAGAGCTATGCATAGTCAACGCATATGTTCATCCCAAAAACAGAGCTAAGGATTCGTACAAAATCTCGAACCAACTGGCGGAGTACGTTACTCAAATGGAAAACCCACTCATCATCCTGACAGGGGACTTCAACCAAATCTACTTGGTTCATCTTCAGATGAGGAGGCTCTGGCCCTGAATACAAATTACAGTATACCAACACAAAGCTCCCCTCTAAACAGACGAAAGCATCAAAACAACTCCCTACTCGAAGATCTAGAACATCAAAATCTTCGGGCACTAAACGGAAGATTTACGACCGACTCCCCTCCAGTTGCAACATTTTACTCACAAACAGCTAGCTCCATCTTGGACTATACCTTCGCAAGTCTGGCCCTATTTCCATAAATCCAGGGTTTCAGTATGGGGGACAAAGGCGAAAGTGACCATCGCCCCCAGGAATGCCACATGACATCAAAGACGCCGACATCAATCATGTCAGATAAAAAGTTGGGGGAGATTTACTCAATCAATCTAAAAAGAATCAAATGCACACCAACCAACGCATCCACTCTGGTCGACACTGCCCTTCAAATATATAACTCACAAAAACCAAATGCAGATGGGCACATCTCACACTGGGAAAAATATACAGAATCTTTGCTAAATGAACTGGCAACCAAGACCGCCCCCAAAAACAACTTCAACAAAGAGAGCAGTAAAACCGGCCTAAAAAATGGTTCAAGAATACAACTAAGGTCACAAAAAAGGGTCGTAAACTGGACCCTACGGAAGTTGAGATCAGCGCCCCAAAACATATATTTACGATCCACACTGAAAAACCAAAGGGCTGAGCTCAACCACACAAAATGGAAAATAAAAAAAGACGCAGAAAATGAGTCCTGGGCAAAACTACTACACGACACCAAAAGCAATAACAGTGCCCACTTTTGGCATACAGTGAACAAGATCCTACACCCACAACATAAGGACATAGGATCTCACATCACAGAAGAGTCATGGACCAACTACCTCGTAGGCCATTTCAATGATCCCTTGGGAAATGCAGGAGAGCAAAGAAATAAAAAACACAGAGTTAGCCAATACCATCCCCATGTCAGAGTCACGCACCAAGAGAGAGCAAATCCAGCCCAGAGAAACCTTGGAATCATCGGACGACCAGCAGATAGCACTAATCGCAAAGCAGATCTGCAAGGGCAGGAAAAAAGGAGCCCCAGGTCCCAACGGCATTCCGCCAGCCCTGTTTAAGGAAAAAAACATAGAATGGGCCACCATCATGCAACCACTATTCGCGGAAATCAGAATCTTAAATCGCATCCCAGACTCTTGGAGAGGGTCGACGATAGTCCCCATACACAAAAAAGGCGACAAAACGACCCCCAACAACTATCGCCTAATAACCCTCCTTGACAACGAGGCAAAATACTTTGCGGGAACCATCTTAGAGGAGATTGTGTTATGGGCGGAATCAAACCAGATCATACCCTTGAACCAGACTGGTTTTCGCAAAAAAACATTGGAACAGCAACCAACATTCTGGCCATGTCACTGATTATCGACGCATTAAAAACAAAAAAACTGCAGCTGCACCTGTGTTATATCGATTTCAGTGCACCATTTGACAATATTGAGAGAGACAGGCTTTGGCGGAAACTAGCACAACGGGGTTTACCGCAACCGACTTTAAACATGCTGAAGCTCCTCCACTCTGATACCTGGGTGCAGGTGAAGCTAGGAAGCGGCACCCATTTGTCATCCAAAGTTCGCACCACCAAAGGCCTCAAACAAGGGTGTGTGCTTGCCCCTATACTGTTTAACCTATTTATGGCAGATCTACCAAGCCAACTCAACACAGGCAACTCCAATTCCCCAAGGCTGGGAGGTAAAACTCTAAGCAACCTACTATACGCGGACGATGTCGTACTTCTCAGCCATACTCACACTGGCCTTCAGAAGTTACTCATCGAAATGCACAGTTATGCAACTGAAAACAACTTAAAAATAAATCTGAGTAAAATGTGCACGATGTCCGTCAACACCAAAAATAAACACCATAAGTTCTGGACTCTGGGCGGCCAAAAACTAGAGCTATCACGGGAATACAAATATCTGGGAGTCATCTTTGACTGTGAGGGTTCATTTATCCAGCAGATGCAGGAAACAAAAAGAAGAGGGACTATGATCGCCGCTACACTGAAAAACGTAGCCAACCAACTGTCAGGGCCAACCCTGACACCCTACCTGAAAGTCATCCAGGCAAAGTTACTCCCTTCAATCTCCTACGGCAGCGAGGCATTACGAGGAAGAGATTCTGGAAACTTAGACACCATTCAGGTAAAAGCCTACAGAACAATGTTTTCGCTTCCGCCTTACACCTCCCCTGCGCAACTAAGGCTGGAGTTTGGCTTGCAAAAACAAGATCTTACAAGACAGGGAGCCTACATTATCTGCTGCCACAACCTCCGTTCTGCCACGATTGACTCACTTAATTCGCTGTTGTGGCAAGACATACAAAACAGGTACGCATCCCAGGCACGATCCTACCCGAAGGCAGCATTGGGGGCCGTCAAAGCAACTGAACTCTGGGACATGCAACTGGGGGATAATCCATTCAAAAAACTAGTCTGGAAAAACGTCAAATCCCTATCTCTACTAGAGGACAAGGCCACCTTTGCAAAAAGGAATTATGCATGGATGACACTAAACACGTACAAATCCCTGACGCCACAAGTATACTTCAGCCAGGGCTATTCAAAAACCACAAAACTAAAGTTCTTGAAACACAGACTAGGGGTCCTGCCTAGCTGAGAGCATCTTCCACCATGGCTCGGGAGTAACAGCCAAGAAGCCTGTCCACTGTGTAACCAAGGAAAGGGAGACATACTGCACATGACTTGTCTCTGCGAAGAGCTTCGACTAGCCCGCCAACAGCTCTTAAAGGAACAGTTCAAGCAAATAGGGACGAGGACCCGATGGCAAGCGGTACTCGCCTGCTTGAACCCTGCATACACCAAATTGAACTGCAGATACGTCAAGTTCCTGGCAAAGATAGAGCAAAGACTGCCAAAACCCCAACTACTGGCGACTATTCACATAGGCAAGTAGCAGACGTTCATCAGGTCGCAAGGACTCATGTTGCCCTTGCCCTCGGAAAAGACTGTTAGATAATCATTTTGGGTCTTTTATTACATACTACAAAAACAATGACTACAACTATTAGACTTTTTTACTCTTTTTAAAAAAAAATGTATTTACTGTGAAATGTTTTGTACTGGTTTTAATTAACTATGCATAATAAACTTACCTTACCTACCTTACCTTACCTATTATGCCACCCTCCAGTGTGAGGATGGCATATGACTCACTCTGGTTCGTTGAGTCCCCCATCTGAAAGATTGGCGGGACTGAGAGTTGTGCTTCACCTCGCCTCCAACCACCTGAGGGATGGGGCTGGCAAAAGTGGGCACGCCTACCTTCCTCACTTGGTATTCCCTCCGATTCTCCCACCCGAAGTGGAGGCCAGAACAAGTGGGGACCAGTTTCTGGAAGCAGCAAAAGGCCTGGGGAAGCTCACAATGGTGGCAAGCCTTTGAAGCTTCCCCTTCGTGGACCCTGCCCATCCTGGGGGAGGAGGCTTGGCACCTCATACCAGTATGTGCATTGTTTCAGACCCCTGAGAGCAGCAGGCTCTCGACCTAGGTGGTCCAGAAACATGTCTAGTGGTGGCAGCTGGGGAGCAGCCACTCAGCCTGCTCACTAGCGTTGGGTAATTTTTTAGGGGGCATCTCTAAGATGGTGCATTTGTCATTAAATCCCACACTGGCATCAGTGTGGGTTTAATGTGCTGAGAAGTTTGATACCAAACTTCTAGTTTTCAGTGAAGCCATTATGGTACTGTGGAGTTTGTAACAACAAACTCCCAGCACCATATACTCTATGCCAGGGCAGTGGGTTGTAGGCATGGCACACAGGGATGTGTGCCATGTCGACTCTTGACTTTGTTCTGCACCAAAATACGCAGCCTGCAGAGGCTAACATGCGGCCATAGAGTGCCAGTTGGCTTGGTCTTCAATGCAGTTTTCGGGAAAGAACATAGGGTACCTGATTGGCAGGAGCTCAGAGCACACTGAGTCAAAGTTCATCAGCAGTTCAGCAAAAAGCAGAGGCAACCATGCAGAAAGAGGGCACTTTCTCACACCTTCCCACTCCAGACGTCTCTGGGTGAATGTGAGTAGGGCTCTCTGTGAACAGCACGACTGAACTACTTGTGTAGTTCCTATGTAGTTCCTATGAACCTCTTTAGTATCTGTGCTTTTAGACAACATACACTGTAAGATTGGTGTCTAGACTGATTCTAGACACTTCCACCGGGTATGTTAGCCTGTATACCAGCTAGCTCACAGTGCCACTAGAAACCCTCTTATCAAGGAGAGAATAGTTCTTGCAACTATCTAACATGACAACCCTGATCCCTCACGATCGTGGAAACAGTGCAATACTTTTCGCTCAGTCACTCCTGCTCACTTTCTCTCAGAGAGATATAGAGAATAAACTGTGGGGACATTTTTCAACAAGTATTTATTGAACCAGCACCATTCTAATGTAAAATAGGTTGGCTGAGACAGGCATTAGACAGAAACAGATATAAATATTAGTAAGGACCAATAGAGTAAAAGGATGGTAGATTCCTACCACAGTGCTAAAACAAGGAATACAGGCAAATATAAAAATACAACACAGTAATAAAAGTGCACTCCTACGATGTGACCCTAGATGTACCTAAGTATACCTAGCATGTATGTTGGTGTAAAGCCAGCCAGGAATCCCTCTAGGATAAAGTCAACTCCATTACCTGAAGTGAGAGATTGTGGGACCCTGTCTTGATCTCAAGATGGACACCCCGCAAGGGATGTCAGACAAGCTGGAAGGCTGCATGCAGGAACCTCGACGTCTCGTGTCAGTGTGTCAGTATTGAAGTCCTTTTGTCCTCTCTTGCCTCAGCAGATATGAATGAATGAAGGATTTGTAAAGTGCATGGCTGCCCTTAGGCTTCCCAGCGCTATGCAACCAGATACTGAAATTAGACAGTAGACCCTATGGGTATTGCATGAACAGACATGTTTTTACCTTTTTGCGGAATTGTAGCTCCCCCTCTATTAGCCTCAATTCCAGTGGGAGGGAGTTCCATACTTTAGGGGCCAAATGAGAAAAGGATCTTCGTCCCCATTTTTCCCTACATACCCTGGTTTGAACTAACCTCTCTTCTGCGCTAGAGCGCAGTTGTCCTTTGGGATGTAGGACAAAATCAGATTTCTTATTTTTTTGGGGCCTTTCCTATGTCGTGCTCTGTGGACAATGACTAAGGTTTTAAACTGTGGTGTTTGTGTAAATACCCAATATGGGACAACCAGAGGATATACCTTGCTGTGTCATGTCGGACTAGGATGACGGAAGGAACAACCCTTATACATAGTTATTATGCAGGAGATGGTGTCCAGCTGTGTCCTGCTGTGATTCCATGAATCCTCATGCATAATGAATGAGGCTAGTTTTCAGAGAAAACCCCATGTCATTTTAGGCATTACCGTAACTAGGTAAAAGGTCAGTACCAAGAACTGTTTTGTAGTGTAATAGCAGAGGAAATATAGGTGAAAGGTTGGGTTGCTACCTGAGCCTATATTTAGCATCTGTATGAAACATAACATCAGGAATATCTAGAAATTATTACCCCCAAATAAAAGACGCAAAAATAAAAATAAAAATCTAACCAAAAAGACCACATAAAATCCAGGAAAGAGACACAAAACCCAAAAAAGATTATGAATACTAAAAATAAGCTGGAAAACTGCAAATAAATAAGGTAAAATAAAATACATAGGGCCTCAATCTTTGTCGGAATCGTTTTCAACCGACCCGGCTTCAGGGGGTCTCACTGACCGATTACAGTATTTCTGAACACCGTTCAATCAGACTCCCATTGACTTCAATGAGAGCCTATGTTATGACCGACAACACAGGCTTCCATTGAAAAAAGGGGTGGTTGCAGAAACCTTGCACCCTGTTGCAGGCACTCCATGGTGCCTGCAACACTGTGCATGGCTAGAAAGGTGAAGGGTGAAGGGGGGCCTGCTAAGGGCCTACAAAGTTGACTCCTGACAGCCGATCCATGTCGGACAGACCAATTCGGAAAGGCTGTCCAATTCAGACATCGTAATCGGTCAGGTGGAAACGTGGTCCATAGAGCTCTACGATTCAGCTCCGACCGAATAAGACTCTCCGAATGCCGGGCAGAATCGATTCAGAATGGCCGACCAGTTACCTTGTATCATATTCGGTCGGTCAGAAATGTTTCTGAGCCAGTCGGAAACATGGCTCCTTACACAGGTGCAGACAAACCGAGTGCCGCTCGGAGCCTTTCCAACTGACATCGCAATGAGGCCATTGTTGTTTGGAAGATCCCATCTAATGTTACTTGTAAAACAAAGATCATTCACCTTACAAAACATTTTGACTCCAATAAAATCATCTGTAAAAGAAAATAATGAGAAACATTCCAAAGGTAAAAATTAGCACACCTATAGACAGTTAAATATAAATCAGATTTCTGAAAATTAGATAGATAATAAAACAGAAATTGGCTGACTGCAGCAAATGGGGCAATACTCAACAATAAATAGAACCTTAAAAACATACTAGCATACAAATAATGACTTTACTTGCAATCTACTACTTCCCTACAGTCACAGTAACGGTAAAAAATGGATTAAAATTAAATGATTCTTTCCTAGAGAACAGCAACAAGGAACTGCAAACCTGCAAATTTGGTGGCATAAAAACAATAATGGAACCAGACTACAAAATAAAGCCTGCAGTAAACAAATGGTGGAATATATGAAATAATAATCCTGTTTACAATATAAAATCAACCCAAAACAAATGCAAATATTGAATATATTTACAAATGTATAAAAATTGTTAAAATATACAAATAAAATACATTTTTTTTAACTCTAAAGTAACCAACTTAAACAAATTTCAAAAATAGTAATTATTTCTTCTCCAAACTTACCCATATTTGAGTAACTCTAAAACTTTAGAGGGAATAGATTTGAAATTCGGACTCCCAAGTTTAACAAGCTTGATAAAATGCTGGACTTTGAGGGTTGGGGTTTGATTTACTGTCCCCAATCCAAATGTAGCCACATTGCACAAAATATTGGACTTTGGGAGGGTGAGATTTACTACGCTGATGATACTCAGCTGGTGGTAGGCCTTTCCCGGTCGGCTCACCAACCCGACCGGCTGCACGCGTGTCTGGATAAGATCTACACGTGGATGTGCAGCTCAGCCCTCAAGCTTAACGGCTCCAAAACGGAACTGATGCTGTTGGGGAATTCCCCGCCATCTTTATCTCCCAGCAGCTGGCCCGATTGCCTTGGACCGTTACCTACTCCCAAGCAGGAGATCAAGAGCCTGGGGGTGTGGCTCGAGCAGGACCTTTCTTTTAAAACTCACGCAAAAAAGACAGCAGGCGTGTGTTTTGGCCTGCTCCGATCAGCCCGGAAGATTCTACCTCTCCTCCCAGTGGCCTCTAGAAGGTTACTCGTACAGGGGCTTATCATCTCGCGGTTGGATTTCAGCAACGCGTTGTTTCTAGGCGCCCCAGAATCTACCCTGAATAAATTGCAGCAAGTGCAGAACGCGGCCGCAAGGCTCTTGACGGGTCTCTCCAGGCGTCAGTCTGCTCGCCCTGCGCTGAGGGCGCTGCATTGGCTCCCTGTTAGGGATAGGGTGAAATTTAAGTCGCTTTGTATCGCCCACAAAGTTCTGCAGGGGGTAGGCCCACCCATCCTTGGGGATATGGTTCAGCCTTACAAGGCCTCCCGCTCTCTCCGTTCTGATCATCAACATCTGTTGCAGGTTGAGAGGGTGAGGAAGGCAAGAACCGGTGGCAGAAGGTTCTCCATAAATGTGGCCACCTTGTGGAATTCTCTCCCTCTGCACTTACGCTCGGAAGCGAGCACTCTTCGGTTCCGTAAACTTTTAAAAACTATCCTATTTTCTGTTTAGTTCCTGCACTATGGTGGTAGCGTTTCTCTCTGGTTGAGCGCGGGGATGCCCAAGGGTAACCAGGCGCTATATAAGATTCAGTAATAATAATAATAATACTCCCAGTCCAAACTTTTTTTTAATGGTGGAAGTTGGTGCCTCATGCATTGTGTTTTTGAGTATTTGCCCTCCTTAACACAATAAATTCAGTGAACATCCAATTAATTGATACAGATTAATACACACGTAGTCCCACAAGGCCCTAGGTATGGCTTGACTCAAACCTGCTCAACACCAGGATACCTTCCTGGGTGGCAGTGTGCTCTACAATTGTGTATAACATAACATGGATCTTTGGAATCTTACACTGAAAAAAAGATTGTGCCTACTAGCTTATATATACTGCAGGGAATTGTAGCTGTCCTTTTTAGGTGCCTTGGGCTTTTTTACTACCCTGGGCAAACTCCCTCTTCCACAGCTTTTTAGCATATCTAACAAACAAAGAGTCATCAAATTGAGATGAAGCATGATGTAGCGTTGCATCTGCAATCCTAGAGAAGCTACAAAATAGAGTTTAAAATTGAACATTCTTAATCCAACTTCGCATTTTAGCAACTGAAGGATTTTTATCTTGATGCATGATTTTTTTATTTCCAAGCAGAAGATGTTAGAATATATTCCAATTTGAGGTAAACGTGTTAACCCATTTTCCATTAAAGAAACAAAAATCGAACAAAGAAATCGCATAATAGACATTTTAATTAGAGCTATTTTGCCAACCAGAGACAAGGGAAGGGATTTCCAAATAGAGAACAGCTTTTCAACTTTATACGTTAGAGGTATATCATTTAATATATATTGGCCCACTATTTGGTCTCCCAGATATCATTTCAGTTTTTGATTATAATTTGCCTTTAATTTTGATGTTAGGATATCGGGGGAACTATTAAGTAGCAATGTTTTCATCTGAATTCATTTATTTTATAACCTCCTAAGGGAATGTGTGTTTTTGTGTTCTGTAAAGCCATCTATATGTTGCCAATTTCCAACAGCAAAAATAAGGCTATATAATCCGAAAACAATTTAATTTTAGTCTCCCCAGAAAAGGTGGATAAATCTGAGAATGGCACAAATATAATGTTAACTAAATAGGGCAAAAAGAATATGGAGAAGGGGCCAATCCACTTGCGCTGTCTTAATTTCCTGAATTTCTACAATGAGCTGCTGGAGTAAAGACATCACCTTGGTATTGGTTGTGTCGTTATCCACTGAATCCAGGAACAAAAAGCTGGATCCCTTGCTCACTTTCCCACTGGATTCAAGCTAGCCTGGCTGATGAGGGGAGTTACCCCGAATCCAGTCCCAGGATGCTTTTTTCCTGTTCAGGTAAGACTTGGCTTGGCAGTTCGGGCTGGACTGTTCCTGTGAGGCACAGGGTCAAGACTGATTTGCATAGAGCTGTGTCTGAACTGAGGTGGCAAAGTGAGCTAAAGAATGATGATGGATTCAACCTAGATCTGTGACTGGGGGAAGTGTCTGAAAAGTTTCAGCACTCTGTCCATTATCTTCTTGTGTATACATTAATGGAGGATAGCAGCTTTTGACAATCCCTCTTTAGTGGATGAATCGACTATATTGTATCAGCTATGAAATCATATGTCTGTGTACTCTCGATAAAGTGAAAACATCCACTGCAGGCACTCTCAGCTTGGATCTTATTCCTGCAACAATGTACTCCCTGAGCACTCTATGGGAAAGCTAAAAACAATAAATGTGATCACTTAATCAATCCTCCAAGAGAGGAAAAGAGCCAAAAGCAGTTTGTATGACCCACAGCCAGTCAAGCAGTTCAAAGACAAAGTCTGGAAGTGAATAGGGGACAGAACAGTCTCACAGCAATGCTGGGTTCCCATCTTGCAACACACATCTCAGCGTCCGCTCCACTCCAACATTCCATCCGCCAGTCAAATTTGAAACATTAGATCACTTCTTGGTATTTTCGAATAGAGTATTGCATACTTGAGCCAGAAGCAATGAGATCCTGAAGCTGAGGGTAGGCACAAACCACTCTCTGGGTAAATGGTCTCCGTATAGAATCTCACACACTGCAGGACAGCAACACTGGACTGGGCTCTAGGTCACCATGACAGCTCAAACAAAATGTCTGTCATGACCATTTCCCATCATACCTCTATTGAACACTCATTACTCAGCACTCCAAACATAACTCCATTGAGTTATGTGTGTGACTTTGCGTGGAGGTTACATTTACAGTCGATAAACCACCCATAGCCCCATAGCGCTAAGTGTTGGACTTTGTAGTGGTTACATTTACTATCCCCACACCAAATTTAACCACATTGGGTAAAGTGTTAGACTTTGGGAGGATTAAATATACTATTCCTACTCCAAATATAGCCACACTGAAGAAGGTGTCTGACTTTGGGGCAGGGGTCAAGATTCACATTTTCAATTCCAAACTTAACCTCACTGTAGAATATTGAACTTTGGGGGGATAGGCTTAGGTTTACTATTGACACTCTAAACCTAACTACATTGGTGTTTACTTTGAGGATTGGGGATGTCGCATTTACATTTCCTACTCCAAACGTAACCACAATAGGTTAAGTGTTATACTTTTGGGGGAGGGTACTATTTGAACTCCAAAGTTAACCATATTTAAGAAAGTTTTGGACTTTGGAGGACTTCAATTTATTAATTCAACTCCAAACTTACCCTTATTGTTTCAACTTCAAACCTTACCAAATTGGGGAAAGTGCTGAAGTCTGAGGTATAAGATTTACTACGACCAATCCAAACCTTACCACTTTGGGAAACATGTTGGATTTATAGGGAGATTCAATTTAGTCTTTCTGATTCAAACTTAACCACGTTGGAGAAACTGGTGGATTTTGTTGGGGAAGAGAGAGATTTACTATTCCTAAGGCTAACTTAACAACATTGGGGAAAGTGACGAGGTTACATTTAGTATTCCCACTCCAAACTTAATACATTGAAAAATGTCATGGTTTTTGGAAGAAATTCAAATTTACTGTTTAAACTCAAAACAAACCCAGTTTTTTTTAAATTCTGAACAGCTGGGAATCTTATATTCAACAGAAGCAGTACAAAAACATTCAAATACATTAAAAGACAAATTACAAACTACATTTAAAAATGCCATTTCAGAAAGAGGAAACAAATTGCCAGAACCAACTAGGGTAAAGTTGTAAGATGTTGAAAAATGTTACATATCTGTGAGTTCATCTGGTGATACCCCTTTATTTATCTAGAGCCAGGGTTGCACTATGGCAGATCAGCTAACATTCACCAAGACTATATTTTGACACCATCACAGACATACATTTAGATATGATCTTTATTACTGGAACTTGAGCTTATTATCAGTAACAAGTCATCATTGACATGGGAGGGCCTTAGTAGAATTTTGCGGATGTAAAGCTCTGTCGCAAATGTGTCAGGGTCACGTACTCCACTTTATAACCATCATTATAGTCAATGGCACTTGTGTTATAGTGGATTAACTATTTTCCAAATTTTGATGTAGTATCCGGACCCGCAAACATTAAATTGGGCCCTACGTTTCTTCAGACAATTACATTATTAGAGTCAATAGGGGAAACTATCCAGGGGGTGTGATAGCTCTGATTTATAGGAAAAGCGTGCAGTGCAGTATCATAAACCCCCAAAAATTCATTACTTTTGAAATTCCAAAAGTCGTCTGAAAATCTGCAGCTGATTCCATAACCTAACTATGTGCATGGTGTATATCATTTGCCTAAATCACAGAATCATTGACGAGATCACCAAATAATTAACTGATGAACAACTGTCAAACTTCAATAACCTATGGTTTGAGGATTTTAAGTTGAATTAGAACTATTTCCCCCTAAATAATTGAAATGCTTCAACTTTAATCAAGCCATTAAATCTCCTTTACAAATAAAAAGAAAGATTTTGGACTTAGGGCCTGACTTAGAGAGTGGTGGACATGGTACTCTGTCACAAACGTGAAGGATTACCCGGACTGCCAAACCCTTAAATCACCAGACTCATTTACAGATGGGCAGACCCCAAACTTTCCGTCGGTGGAGCACTAATTGGCTTAATCAACAGAAAGCATCCTCAAATGATTCAATGGATTAAGGACCACCATTACGGACCACCATTATGCTTCAATAGGAAGAGTCTAGCCAGAACTTCCAGGCCAGGTTCTCCCTGAACTGAGGCACAAACAACAAAAGAACTGATTTGACCTGATTAGGGCTAATTAGTTGGGTATGGCTTGGTTCCAGTGGCACAATGAGCACGGTACCCATGTCTGGGCCTACCTGTCACACTTGGGTATTAACTGAAGCAATAACAAGGTGGCTGCACGGCAGTCCACAGTTTTTTGCCCACCGTGCCATCTGAGTTTGGACACAACCATATGCTAATCAGAATGACTCTGCTCCATTAAGAACAGTCCAGCCCAAACTGCAAGGTCAGGGCCTCCCTGAACCACAACACAACACAAGCTAATTAGTCTGACATAGCTTGGTTCCAGTGGCACAATGAGCACGGGAACCACCTCTGTGCATACCGTTGCACTCAACGTGACAACTGCAACATGTTGCAACAGCAACAAATTACTATCTACCCACTTCAATCAATTCGATTCAATTCAATAATACTTTATTCGGTTACATATATATATATATATACATAGAACCGTAAAAGCACATAATAAAAACATTGTTAAAATATATAAAACAAATATTAGTATTTACACTGATATACATGGCACCTCATACACAATCATAATTTCATTAACTAATTGATCACATCGCACTCCTTTTCCTGCATTTAAAAACATTTTTTAAAAAGGCACTAATAGAGGCTACGACAAATTCTGTCTCTAACTGTTGGAGAGCCACAAGTGCTGGTCGACAGGACCTCATACCAAATGTTTTTAAAACAGGGATGATCCAAATTTTTCTCTGTACAGAGTAGAATTTACTGAAAAATATCACGTATGTAGTAGACTGGTCAGAGATGACATCACACTGACATTTACATAACTGTTTTGAACAGCCATTTACAGTTGGGAAACTTAATGATCTATATAGAGTACCCAGGAGGAAACGCATCAGTAAAAATCTATCGTAGTCATTCGTTATCAGGCAGGTATGGCTGCAGGTTAAGAGTTGTTAATGTAAGATTATGTGCTTGCACCGTGGTTTTACTCATTTCAGCACATAGTCTCTGTTCACTCAGATATCTCAAACATTCATTATTGAGATTTTTCCTGGACAGCCTAGCCTTGGTGAGTGGATCATCATAGAATTCTTGATGGCCTAAGTTATATAAAAACAATTTAACATAAAACAGAAATGTAATATATACCACCCCATCCAGGCTCCTACAATCTTCTAAAATCCCACGATTAAACTTTGTTTCTTCTGTTGTCCATATCCTATGCCACAACAGAACAGGTTGAATCTTTATAATATCTTCCAGATATGACAAACCTAGTTCTGTGTGGCATATAAAGGAGGAGGTTCTGTTGGGAACCATTAGCAGAAATCTCAGGAACATATTTTCGGCTACCTGAAGAGAGCTTTCGTCTGCATACCGCCATATGCCCGCTCCATATGATGCAACAGTAACACATTTCCCTTTATAGATATTTAATAATTCCACCATGGGACGTCTGCCTAATTTCCTACTAAAATTTGAGAGTGCAGATAAAGTTTTTATATACAATGATCTACTTGTTTTAACAGCCTGCACCCATGACCCCATACGGTCAAATAAAATTCCAATGTAGGAAAATGTCTTTGTGCTTTCGATCCGTTTTCCATCAATAAAAATTGATCTAGTCTTTATATCCTGATCCACAATTCATAGTAAAAGTTTTAGTTGAATTAACAGTAAGGCCCTGTTCTGACATAAAGTTTGCAAAACTGGTTACGACCGTTTGAAGTCCCAATGGTGTACGGGCCATTAGGACCACATCGGTAGCGTATAACAATGCGGGAATGGGGCATTTACCAGCCTCTGGTAGGTCCTTACATTCCTGAACTAAAACCTTTTCAAGGTCAAAGAAACGGGGCGAGGACGCAGCCTTGCCTCACGCCTCGTCTCACTTCAAGGTGACCAGTGCATTCCCCAACCGACCCCTACCCTTGCCTTTGCCCCTAAATATAGCTCTCTTAAAAAAGAAATTAAAACTGATTCGACACCCAACTCCTCTAAAGTAAACCATAGTTTGTTGTGCCTTACGCAATCAACGAAAGCCAAGTACAGTGCTCCCTTTTTTGCTTTATTGTATTTATTCATTAAAATATTTAGATTAAGGACCAGCTCAATTGTGCCTAACTTCTTACAAAAACCAAACTGCATATCACTTAACACAGACCGGTCCTCCGCCCAATCCTGGAGTCTATTCAATATGACCCGGCCCACAATTTTCACTGTTGAGTCCAACAGCGATATAGGTTGATAACAAGCCAGCTCGGACCTATCCCCTTTTTTAAATATTGGTACCAGAATAGACCCATACTATGTCGAAACGAAGCCAGCAGAACTACAAGCATTGAACACTTGTGTCAACAGTGGGCTCTATAAGGTAATATTAGCTTTAAAAATGTCAACAGGGACACCATCCGGCTCTGCTGCCTTCCCACCTGTACTTGCAGCAATGGCCAGGTTTACCTCACTTAGGTCAAAATGGTGCGATTTTTCTTGATCCCTATGAAATGTGCCTTGGTCCGCCTCAGCAGCTGTACTATCATGTGACCCTAAGAATAGCTCATCATACAAAGTGGAAAAATGCTCTATCCACTGATGATCTGGAATTGCCGCCTCAATTGTTGCTATGTCATTATCCCCAAGAAATGGTGCGTTAACTGCCTTCCAGAATGCGCTGGAATCTCTAGCACTAGAGGCTTCACGTAGGACTATCCATGCATCTGCTCTTAGCATGTCTCGTCTCCCTTTTAGGGTGCACTTATACTCCCTCTGTGCCTCTCTAAACTTATCCCTATATTTTTCTTCCATGTGTAGGGCTTGCTTAAGCTTTCTATGGGCCTTAGTACAATTTGGATCAAACCAACATTTTATCCTGTGATTTTTTTCCTACTATTTACATTAACAGTAAGTGCCCTCTTAATGTAGTCTGTGATATAAATAAAACCATCAACAATTGTTTGGGTGAGGTATTATCATCCAGGCAGGCCATGATATTAACATAACAATTTGTTACAACATCAACCATAAAATCTTTGGGTTCCACTTTATCCCAACTTAAAGTATGACCATTGTGCCTAGATAGGCATATATTCTTTATTATAGGGTTGGGACTATTAGTCTTACTCTTCTCTTGACTAAAATGCAAGATACCCACACTCTGTGCAAAGTGGTCGCTTAGTGCAATCTGATGATTACAGAAGTCAACAATACTTGAACTATACCGATTTGAAACCAAGATAAAATCTATTGTAGAAAAAGTTCCACGGCTATTAAAAGTAGGACAAAAGGGAACAGGGGAGTACTTAAAGTGTTGGCAAAACACAGGTCAAATTGAAATACAATTTCATTTAAACTACCGCCATACCCTGTATGCAGGAAATGCGGAAAGATAGTCTCCATATCATATGTTATTCCACAATTCCCAGTATCCACATATTGGCAGAGAGCAATATTAAAATCCTCCCCCCAGACTATAATCAGATCTTTACTCCCTACCTCCTGCAAATTTTGCAAATGGCAACATATAGCCATTACAATCCCTTCTAGTAAATTGTTAGGGACATTGTTATAATAATTCACTATTATATCTGTGCAGCTTTCATCAACCACTAAACTAATAATCTGATAAAAACGATCCTCGAACAACATGTCAATTTTTTTTTAAATTAGCTAGGTTAGAGACATAGGTGCAGAGCCCCCCTTTAGCCCTACCATGCACGGAGGTTATAGCGGGTGTTTGCAGGGTTTTATAACCGTTAATATGGATCGGTTCAACTGCCCAGGTTTCCTGCAGACTTATGAGATCGAATTTCTAAATAAACTCATTCCACAGTCCATTTGTCACCTTTGATTTTAAACCAGCAATATTACAAAACATAAGAATACATTTCCCATTTTCTTTGTCACAAATATTAGAATGCAAAGTTTCCTCTGAACTTGACATCAGGTTGGTGTCCCCCAATGAGGTTGACAGTATTGGCACAGTCATAATTAATGGGGGATATTTCCCCTACAAGTACTCTCTACCAAATCTGTGTCTAGTGTATCATCGTGTACTGCAATATCATGTTGACTGAATAAGTCTTCTCTCCCCGTAACTTGCTCGACCTCACAAATCATTGACACTTCTTCCCCAATACTCATAATAGGGGTTAAGACAACAGTGGGTTTCTCAAATACATTATTCAGATACTTAGCTTTGGATCCATTATTATCCGACCCCTTCTGTCAATCCACTTCTTCCAGGCTAGGTAGAACATAGAAACGATTATGAATGGGTATACCATATCTAATACTGTGATTTATCATCGGGACCACCCTACTCTGTGCACCACAATCAAAATGGCTGGGTTTATAAAAATATCCTAGTGGAACAACGTTAATCTGTTCTGCCAAAATTGGTCTACTGCCCACCCTGCTCAAGATTGATTGAATTAAATGGGGGGCCTTAAAGTTTAATATCACACAATCACCAGCCATGTCCTTGCGCCCCCTTCCTATCCAGCTTACCCTTCTTGCCATTTTAAACTCATTAAAGAGTCTATCGGTTAGGTCAGTCCTAGCCCCGAGGCAGAATAGCGATTAGTTTCTCAAATGTTCGCATGACTCCACCATCCCCTTTCGCAACCTAGGGACATTAGCTAGTACCGGTGTATATGGGGTTGCCGCCGGGGTAAATCTATATATGTAACAGTAACTTACACCCATTTTGACACTTGGATAGAACATCTTCTATAGCCACCAGTCTTCCACTTATTTTATTTAGATTTTCCCTCAAATAGATATCAAGAGCTTTCAGTTTATTACTCACTTTTTGAACTTCATTCTGAGTGCAGGAATCTGAGCTAGATAACGCCTTTTCCCACCCACACATTTTATTCGATGCAGGAGTCCTGCCCTTCTTTGGCGCCTTTGTTTGTTTTAAGTTTGTTGGTACTGGACCCTTTGAGCTGGTTGCTCTCTTCTACTTTGGTAGATTATCTGGATTTCTGGGTCGCTTTGAAGGCGGTTGGGGGTCACTCTCAGATTCACTATCTATGACATGATATGAGATATTCACGACACATCCATTACTACCTTCTTGGACAGTACTCCTTCCCATCTGGTGATCAGTTTTCACTTTATCATTATCACTAACAGTTCTAGTGGGGCCCACTATAGTATTGTTTTTAACTGGGTTCATGGCCTCCTCTACTGTTGAGATTTGCTTTTCTATTGCACCCATCGCACCTGTTAGATAATTTAATAAAGATAGGCAAGGACCTTCCCGCGTTTTACTCTGCTTCTTTTGTGGTATGGTTGATGTTTTTCTCTTCCCCATACTGTCCCAATAGCATGTTTAGTATATTAATAGAATTAATGATGTCTCCTCAGTTACTACTGCTGAACTTAGTCATAAACTCAATCACACGCTTAATGCAATAGGGACTATCAATATTTGCGCAAAGTCCCTCGTTACGAATACGCAGCTGATCCGTCAGTGGTCTTAATTTTCAATTGGTCCAGCACCGATATAAATGGAGACAATTCCCTTTGTCAGTCCGTGCATAAAAATCAGGGGTACAGTACCTTCATACAGAAAAATATCACAGCAAACAGACAAGAGCCATGGCCCAGCCCAGCCTCTTTCGGGCGATGATCGGCAAGGACGGGCCCGCGCGCGTCCCGCGCCGCGGGAGGCCTGTAGGTGTTTTAAGTGCCAGCTGGCCCGAGGATGATGCGCGGCTCCTGCCGCGAGAGCTATGCCCCCTGGGAAAAGTAGTTTCAGTGGCAGTCAGCTGTGACAGGTTGCTCACAGTAGAAGTAGCCGCGATTGCAGCGTGACCAGGGTGGCGGCAAAAGACCTGTGACCGGGCGTCCCATGCCGAGGGAGGCCTGTCGGTGTTTCAATCTAATGTACATATATATCTTCAAGTCCTTGGTCTCACAATGAAAATTATAATCAAATTGTCAGAAAAATGTTGAAGGTTATCGGTATACTGGAAAAAATATACATTGTTTAATTATAGAGCATCACAACAAATATAGATAGAATTCTGTTTTATCATAGAGCTCTGCTTGATATTATTTTCTTAGTGTCAAACAACTTGACCTTGTAAACCTAATTCATTAACAGGAATGTACAGCTTACTTTGTAATACTAAAAAATGGCATTTTTAGAACTCAGAAAATTGAATGTGAAATATTTTCCATTTCTTTTTCAAGATGTGTTTAAATAGGTCTGGCTACTGCACACTTAAATTCATTCTCGGCATGTTGTGGGTATCCTCAGAAGGATGTTGCCCACCACTGGCATAATTCTGGTCCACAGTCCACAATGACAATTATTGATACTATGCAGGTATTCTTAGCATGATGGTGGTCACCATGGCAGAATATTGGCTTTGGTGTACAGTTAGCAGTAATCTTTAGCATATTGTGGGCACCCTGGCCTTAACTGAGTCCTTTCATTGTAAGTAGTCCTGGTGCAATTGTGCAAATCACCAACATATTTTAGTAATTCTTGACATTAGTAATTTTTGACAAAGTGGTTTAACATTTCCCACCCCTGGCATAAGATGGGTGGGCTACACTGAATACTTAAATTAATTTAATAAACAAGTGATCTTTAGGGATTCATGTATATGTATATGAATGGGAGTTTATATATCTAAAAAAGAAATGCCTGAATATGGTAGAAATTGATTTTATTTTCCTGCTATGTAGACAGTTGAGGGTATTGTAATGGCATTATTAAATTCTAGATTAAACTAAAATGTGAGAGCGAATTCAAACTGAGTTAGAGAAAGTATTAGTGATATTGTTTTACTGGAGCCAGAGTGCACTGACTGATGCTGTTGTGATGTTTGAGGTATTATGTAACTTATATGGATGCTTTTCATCATCTATAATAATATAATGCTATATGCCATTTTCACTCAAGCTATCTGATGCCTACGCTTGTAAAAACCCCGAGCCATGTATACTGCCTGGTAAGTTTAATAACTGTGTATAACTATAAGCTTTCAGCAGCAGGAATGGTAAAAGTCTACTATCTTGCTCGTCTGTTATACCTTACAGGTACATGTGCTGTTACATGAATGACAAGCTACTTAAAGATTGAAGATGGAGAAATGAAAGGAAGTGAAATGTAGAAGTGATGAAAGATGTTAAATGGAGCACATGTGACATAGTAACCACAGCTATTTATTTAGAACCAGGGCCAACAAGTTCAAGGTCAACATTCTGTGATTCTAGACAAATAACGTAACCTACCTGTGTCTAAATATGTGAAAAGTATTTGTGTAATACTTACTTGATGCACACATTCTTGTAGATTGGCTCCTTTCCCTCCCCCATGTAATGTACAGTGCCCCATGGCTTCTTTAGCTAGGTTTGCACTGTGTGGACGGCAACACATATATGCATATTGTTTATTCTTATTTTTTATAAGTGAAAGGCCAGGTGAAACTGCAAACTCAGGTATTTTGATCTGCCTATAATAACTATGTCAGCCTGTAGGAAACAATTACTGACACAATTACCCATGTTGATGACGTTATTGAGGACTTCAAAACCTTCGACCTTTTAGACAGATTATGCAACATCGTGTCCTATATTGCACAATTTGTCTTCATTTTAAAAAACATTTCTTGAAGCAGAGAGTAGCTGCCAACACTGTCTTTACTCACCTTGCTAGCTCGCTCAGTGCAGTCCAGGGTAGGTATTTATGAAGCACCAATTTCAAAGCTCACAAGCTAAAAGTAGATATTAATGTCACAGCAGTTTGAAAGATCTCCAGCCACCACTGACCATGACATATATTGAGGATTCTCAGCCAGACTCATAGAAATGCCTTCCCCAATGTTTTACCGATTATAGCAAATGATGTTAATGGAAATATTTATAGTTCTGATCATTTTGTAAGAAATATATTTTGATGACATGTACATTTCCACCTCAAGAGGTAACACTTGATGTTTGCATTTTAGGTGGCCTGACTCTAAATTTCATAAGGGTGCAGCATGGATAAAAAAGGTATGCTTCACATAGAATTTAGACTCTTGCAGGAATACATCTTAACTTACAGATAGGACACATTGGAAGGTGAACCAACACGCTTGGCCTCCTCTATCTGAGCTTCGCTGATATCAATCCCAAGCACCTTCTGGAAATGAGCAGCTAAGACATTTGTGGCCTGTCCACTGCCACAACCGACGTCCACTGCCAGTTCAAAGGGTCTTCCCTTCTGAAAAAGGTAGAGCCTGGGGTGAAATATCAGACAAAATTCTTCCCTGGACAGTATATATGTTGCTGTGTCAAGGTATCTCAGTTTTCTGGTGACAGGCAGTGACAACAAATGTTTGTTCGATCTCAATTCCGCTATGTAACCTCAAATGTCTTACTGTTTATAATCACTGCTAGGATGTGTACAAAAGTATTTTATAAAATCAAGCAACTCCTTTAGAACTCTTTAATACATCTTTAATCAACAAACCAAACTTGGTTTATTCTAAACAATTTCATCAAGTAAAGATATACTATATTAGTTGCTTTTTGAGCCATTGGAACTGAGCTTTCAACGAGAAAATATGATACTGTGAAAAATGCAATTCTTTTGCGTTTAAAAAAACCTAAATAATGTTACTCCTCGCCTCAGCTCTAACTTGCCTCTTACCTTCTCTTCCAGGTAGGACAGGATCACATCATGAACCTTCTTAGGTGCAGGGATCATGTGTTTCTGGTAGATTGATGCACGCTCCTTAGTTTCAAAGAATCGGAATGCCATCTGGAGTGGCAAAGAAAAAAGAATAATCAATAAGAATATAAGTACCAGCCACTGGACTAGAGAGGTAATTAAGGAAATGCCAAAGAGGAAAATGAGACACACACAATTGTCCCTTAGATGTGCCCATCGGCCATTGCCCGACACTTAGGAGGCCTTTATAAGAATCTCTGGTGCTTGCACCAGAGGTTTACTTTCAGAGAGATCAAGGGAGTGGCTAATGTGGAATCTTTTCTGCTTCAGCCCCAACCCCTGCCATTCCCATTTGTGACATCAGCATGCTGATTTAACAAACCCCCACTGGAGCAGAAGAGCAGCAGGCTAGTTTTTACAGCGTTTTATATAGCGCAAACTTGACCCGAAGGTATCACAGCGCTTTACATGAGAACCAGTTGAGTTACATGAGGAAACATTCATTAGTATACTGCTCATTCATTGGTAGAATTTTCTTTTGCCAAGATACCTCCCCATGTCTAAGGGGTGTACAACAATCCATGAGAAGGAAGACCAGTAGACATCAGGTGTTGCAAAGATATCTTGTGCACTGGGCACCCCCATGTTGTTTGCTGACTGGTACTCATCAGTCAGGATAGCTTGACTCCAGTGCATTGAGAGCACGGGAAGCACACTAAACTCTCAGCAGCAGGAAGAGCCAAATCGCTGAGAAGCTCCAACTCACTTCTTCTCATCCCTCCCAAATTGAAAAAGAAATCTTCACAGATTCGCTCATTCTCTGTTAATGCTCCTAGGTTCTGGAATACACTCCCCAGTGACCTCCACCGTAACCCTTCCTTCCCATGCTTCAAACGGGACCTTAAACTCCTTCCACGCAACAAATACTTTAAAACTCATTCTAACTAAGCTTTCTCCTAAGTGACACAATCCTTCCAGTCCTTATAGGCAGACGTATGATTCTGATGTTTTTTCAGCTTCCGCTTTGTCCTTCGCCTTAATCATGTTTTTAATGTCCTATAAAGTTTCTTGACTGCATAATCTATTCCCTTGACATGTTTATTTTGGATAATTAACCTTTATGTTGTTGAACATTCTATTGTGTACGTTTCTTCTATGTAATGACACAGATCGATATGTGGTGTTGGGTTCAAATCAGGCCTACATACTCTGCTAAGCTCTCGAAACACCTTAGTATAGAAGTTGGCACGGACACTGGAAAAGGTAAAAGACAAGTTTATTAAGACCCCATGGGGTGGTGATACATTCCTACCGCACCCTTCGGCAGTGTAAGAAGTAGCACACCGAACATTGGTGCGCGACCTCTTTTATACAGTTTAATAGCAATAAAAAGATAGGCGGTCACAAGTTACACATTTTAGGTACATATAAGGTCATTTTTGGAACACAGCCAGCAAGTGGGAGGAGTTAAATAGCACTGGTCAGTTAGTACCAACATTCCTAAAGAGTGACCAGTAAATGTATGATGCGCATGTGCGCTTGACCAGTACTAAAAATAGCCTGTTGCCGAGCAGAATAAGGGACCATGGGTATCAAGAAAGGACAAAAGGGCACACTGACCACGAGGCAGCGTGTTCATAGAAAATGGAAGTCAGAGGGATTCAAAATGGCCCCCGTTCGTTTTGGTCAAGTTAACAGAAAAGACCGTGTAGCTGTGCTAAACGCTAACTCAGGAGCTGCCAAAACACGACAGACGGCCCTTTTAGCGTTTAGCAAAAGCTACCTCATACTGAACATAATCAGAATGTTCATCATCAATGTTAATAGCCATTATTTTCAATACTTCGTCGTTGATCAGTTTCTCTTGCTTAACAATAGCTCGTTTGGACGGAATACAGGCTGTGATACATACAGAACATAATGTAGAGCCGCATTGAATACATAGACAAAGGGTAAATAGTACTCCAAGGAAGACACAGAGAATCGTTAATAATTTCCAACCCCAAGTAGTAAGCAGAGTCCAGAACCACCCAGAAAAAGTCCATGCTCCATTTTCTGGATGGATCTCAGCAGCTATCTTATGTAATTTCGTAATTGAATCATACACAGAAGGTGAGTTATCTGGCACATACACACAACAACTACTCCCGATGACGCGGCATGCTCCACCCCTATCAGCTAGTATCACATCTAAAACCATTCGATTCTGGAGCGCTACAATTCTGGTAATTTGCAATTCCTCAGTAATATTCCCTAAAGCAGAGGCAGTTTCATTGGCGACAGCTTCCACCACACGTGTAAGCCGCCTTATCTTCCTGCTATTCAGTGCAGCTCCTACAAATGAAAATAACCCCAAGTTGAAATCTACATATTGTTGTAAAGTGGTATCAGTCTGATCAATTTCATCAAGATCTAATGTTCGTTTAACTCTGTTCAGCACGAAATCATGGTACAGAACGTAATCATTGTGATACATGGGAGGAGCAATAAACACAGGTGGTAATACAAAAGCTATATAACATGTTACCAACCATCCCAATGGTAGACGATGGTATCCCTTATTTCCACAAATGAAATATGTGTTACGTGAAGCTACAAATGCAATTCCAATCGGTGTATCAAAGGTAAGTGTAATATTACATTCACTGCGACCTACAGGGATTGTACCTTTATTTCTAATACACAAATCTGCTTTTGTATCAATGACTGTTATCATATGCAAATTCGTCACATTTATAAATCTTTGATTCGTATATACACGAGGTGTAGAAACATTGTCCGGACGATACTCTTCCCATTCAAATTTAGTTCCTTCAGCATGTGGATAGCCTTCTTTATCGTTATAGCATATTTTATTCAATCGAAAAAGTAGTCCACCTTTCGTTGGCCATCTCAAGGTGAAGAGAAGAGTGTACCAAGCATGACAAGAACCATTATGAGAAAACGGGAGAGGAATGAGTGGTGTTCCTCCCTTCTTCTGATGTCCGGGCAACATTCCACATACCCAACAATTGGACATGTTGGTCATGTTATGAGTATGATGCAAAATCTGAATAAAGCTGTTATTCAAATAAGTCTGCCTATGTCTTTCTTCGTGAAAAGGCAAAGTAAAATGAAAATGTTCAGATGGACTCGGAGTGGTGGGCAGCAAATGTTCTCGTACAGGAAACAATAGTTCTATAGTCCAAGCTAATACTGCAATCACCACTACGGTCAAGACAAAAAAAACAGCACCAAGAATTCTCCCTTTTCGTGTCGAAGGAGATGCCATAGTTCACAAAACAATATTCTTCAAAAGCAACACTAAGCGGAAAAATAAAAACGATGGTTCTGGACCGAGGCTGCCGTTGATTTGTTCTCCGGGATTCAAGACGGGTGTCGCTACACTGGGTAGAACTGACCCCCCCCCCTTGATATTCCCGGCTTCCGTTTCACAAACCTCAGAGCGGTTACCAACCAGTTTCAAAAACACAAAAGGGAATCTTATTTCCTGGGACGTAGATTGTACTTCACTTTATCAGAAACAACGTGGTCCGGGAAGGCTCCCTCCAATTCATCAGGCGTGACAGCTGGGCTCTTTTCTGTATCCAAAATCTTTCTGTAGTCGGATAGCACCACAGGGCTCACCAGATCCGGAGAGACACGTCGGCAGTGCGTTGAATGTATCCACCGCTTCTTGTTGGTGACTCTCACAGCAGTTCGCGTAGCCAGCAGCACTTGTTCAGGGCCATGCCATCTCGGTTCCAAACTGCTGGATCGCTCAAATACTTTGACCATCACGTGGTCCCCAGGGCGGAGATCGTGAGCCTCACCAGTGGAGTTATCAGGGAGCGCCTCTCGAACCTGTTGATGAATAGAAAGCAAATCATTTGTTAATCGTGCCAAATAATCGTTCATCATTATACAAGGCACATCATGTATTAAACGAGGTTTTGGAATTCCCCAAATATTCATCGGCCTTCCAAACACTACTTCATAGGGTGTGAGGCCAGATCGAGAATGTGGGACTGATCGAATGGACAGCAATGCCAGAGTCAAAGCATCCGGCCATTTCAGAGATGTGGATGCCACTATCTTTGCTAGCTTCAGTTTCAGAGTTGCATTGTATCTCTCGACCAAACCTGCTGATTGTGGGTGAAAGACTGCGTGGAATCGTTGTCTGATTCCCAATCCTTTCAGGATGTACTCCATTACTTTCCCAATGAAATGAGGACCATTATCACTCCACATAAGTTTACAAACACCATAGCGCGGGAAGTACTCTTTGAGTAACACCTTAGCTGTTGTCAATGCTGTATTGTCTTTCGTAGGGTAAGCCTCAATCCATTTGCTGAAGGCACACACCACCACTAGGACATACCTGAGATTATTACAGCGCTCCAGCTGGATGTAATCCATTTGCAGTACTTTGAATGGTGCAGTAGGTGGAACAAACCCTCCTTTGGGAGAATGAGTCCCTTGTCCAGGATTGTGCTGTAAACATATCAGACAAGTCTGTACTACTCTCTTAGCCGTGCTTGCAATATCAGCATTTTCCCAAACTCGTGTAAGCAATTTAGTAATTGCGAGAGCTCCAATGTGTGCCAGCCCGTGTGTCATTTGCACCATTGTTTGTAAATAGGCCATGGGTAGTTTCCATCTCTCCATATCTTTACTACGCCAGCAACCCTCATCATCCAATACTCCTTCAGTGGCCCATTTCATAAGTTCTGCCTCAGATGCTGACTTCTGTATATCTAATATTTCTTCTCTAGCATCATGCCACCGCTCGGCTTGTGACTTCACCACATACATGGGGAAATTATTTTGCAGCATAGCGGTCTCTCTCGCAATGCGATCTGCGAAAGCATTGCCTTGCCCTATTTTGTCCCTCACCTTTTTGTGTGCACTGCATTTGACTATTGCAACTTTCTTTGGGCATAACAGTGCATTCAGGAGATCGCGTACCAATTCTCCATGCATGATGTGTACTCCGTGTGAAGTCAAAAATCCTCGTTCCTTCCAGAGTAGGCCAAAGTCATGCACTACTCCAAAAGCGAAACGACTATCCGTGTAAATGTTCACACATAGTCCAGCACTTAACTCACATGCTTTCGTTAAGGCTATCAGTTCAGCTGCTTGAGCCGATTTCTGGGGTATTCGTGCTGCTTCTACAACTGTCTTAAGTGTCGTGATCGCGTAGGCTGCAGAAGTCGTACCATCTGGTAACCTCACGCACGATCCATCAACCCACAGTTCCCCATCTACATCTGGAAACGGTGTATCCTGTAAATCGATACGACCCTTTGTCTGTTCCTCAGTTAGAAAAACACAATCATGTTGTTCTTCCTTCTGAGTCTCAGCAACAGGATCCGGCAGTAAAGTAGCAGGATTCAGTGTCGTACATCGTTTTAGTGTGATGTGCGGAGCCAACAATGTTAGCTCATATCCTGTCAAACGGGGGCTGGTTAGATGCTGTGTTTTCGTTTGATTCAGTAACGCATCTACCGCATGGGGAACTAACACCAACAATTTGTGTGACAAAACTATTCCCTCACTTTGTCGTATCGCAACTGCTGTTGCTGCAACTGCTCGAAAACATCCAGGCAATCCTCGAGCCACAGGGTCGAGTACCGCCGAGAAGTATGCACAAGGCCTCTGTTTGTCTCCGTGTGTCTGCACTAACACTGACAATGCGCACCCATCCTTTTCGTGTACATACAATGTGAAAATCTTCGTGTAATCAGGTGTACCTAACACTGGTGCAGAACAAAGAACTTGTCTTAATTGTTCAAAAGCATTCTGACATTCATCCGTCCATTCAATGGGGATCGGTGTATCTTTAGACAACAATGCCAACAATGGTTTAACGATATGTGAAAAACCCAATATCCATTGCCTACAAAAAGACGTCAAACCTATAAAGGCACGAACATCCTTCTGGGTGCGAGGAACTGGAGTGTCTAGGATTGCTTGAATTCGATCTGGTGTCAATGCACGGCCCTCCTTAGACAAAAGATGACCGAGGTAGGTCACCTTTGGTCTACAATATTGCAGCTTTTTCTTCGAAACTTTATGATTATGTTTGGCCAGGAAGGAAAGCAAGGAAAAGGTACTCTTCTCACATTGTTCTGGCGTGTCTGCAGCAAGTAAGATATCATCTACATATTGAATAAGAGCCACTCCATCTTGTAATTCAAAGGAATCAAGCTGCCTTTTTAATGCCTGACTATAAATGCTAGGACTTTCAGTATAGCCTTGAGGAACTCGACAGAATCTGTACGATTTATTGTTCAATGTAAAGCCGAATAGATATCGACTATCAGAATGTACAGGGATCGAAAAGAAAGCATTCTTCAAATCGATGACTGTAAAAGTAGTTGCCGTCGATGGAACCAACGTAAGCAACGTGGTGATGTCAGACACCACCGGGTATTGAGGCACTACTATCTTGTTTATTTCCCTCAAATCAATAATGAAACGGTAAACCTTAGCATCTGTATCTCTTTTAAGGATCAGTAAAATGGGGCTATTGCAAACATTGTAGGGGACTTCCTCAACTACTCCTGCCGAAATCAAATCATTTACAATGTGTATCAAAGCAAGTTCACCCTCTCGGGAAATCTTATATTGTGGGACACGTGGTAGAGATACTCCCTCCTTTACAGTAATACGTACTGGAGGAATTATCATCTGCCCTACATCCGTATCGGAAGTGGCCCACAACGTTTTCGGTAAGGAGGCCAGTACTTCAGATTCATGGAGAAAACACACTCGCTCTAATTCTGGGTAATTCTCATTCAACACAACTCGCACTCCTTCTGGGGCACAGCGAATAGTGGCTCGAAAGTGTTTTAACATATCGAGTCCCATAATATTATCTGGTGTATTTGGAGACAACAAAAAGGGACAAGGGGCAGCAAATTTATCAACATGAAATGCAACTGGTTGAGACAGTGGGCTAGAAGTAGGTGTTCCATCGAACCCTAAAGCTGTAATTACCTCGCCAGACAGGGGAGCCCTTGGAACCAAGTATTTGGACAAAGCGCTACGAGTAGCTCCTGTATCGACCAGAAATTGATCAGTAGAACCCAGAACATGTGCTTCTATATATGGACCCCTTTGATCAACTGGTACCTCAACCGATTCCACACCCCATCCTACGCAATCCTATGCATAGTGCTCATCCCGTGGCTCAGCAGAACCACCCTCATTTATCTGATATTGATTACGATTATCAAATGTATTATAATCGGTCTGACCACGACCCCTTGCTCCATATCCTCCGCGATCATTCGTGCCATAACCTCCTCGATCAGTCGTTCCATAGCCTCCTCTTGACCCCCCATAATTATTTCTAGACCTCCCACTTCCTCATCCCCTCAAATTACGCTGCTCTCGAAACACCGGACAGTCTGCAATCCAGTGCCCAAACTGTTTGCAGTATGCACATTGATTCACAGAAATGTCAGAACGAGGGGGAGGAGCATTACTGTACGATCCTCGCCCTCCTCTATTGTTTCTTCTCGTAGCCTGAACCTGAGCTAACATTACCTTCGTCTTCAAATCCTTCGCCTTCTTTTCACTACTTTCTTTTGCCTCCAATTCCTGTCATTCATAATATTGAGCCATAGTCAATAAAGAAGCAGGGGTTGCTGTGGTCCATGAACTTTCACTCGCTTTTAATCGTTTCGCAATCTCCGGTAGGAGATTAGCCACATACTTATCAACGAATAAGTGCCTGCCTGTATCTTCTGTCAATGATTGACCACTGTAATCATGGAACGCTTCCTCGAAGCGAGAGAAAAAATCAGAAACCGATTCATCCATTTTTTGTGTACAAGAAGCTAACATAGTCCAATCAATCTTTTTAGCGGGAGCAAGAGTCTTTAATTTTGTTAGTATGGCCTGTGGAAGGTCTAATATTAATTGACACGGCTTACATGCTGGTTCTCTATCTAAATCAGCCTGAACAAGATCTTTCCAAGTGGCCCCGAGAGTCGTGAGGTCATCAAACTTACGAATCGCTCTCCACATATCAGGAGGCAATATCAACCCGAAAAACAGGTCAATATCAACTAACGTCATAATACACGAAGAAATCGCGCTTTCAACATTTTCATAAAAAGCCGCAGGAATTTTTCGGGGATCAGGTAAAGCATTCCTAAGCGCCATAACATCTGCTCTATTCCAAGGCGTATAAACCCAGTTATATACAAAATACCCTTTCGCATCTTTGGATCTTTTATCATCATCTGTGCCATCCCCTTTATGAGGGACATATAAAGGCGCAGCTTCTCGCATAGGTCTAACATTAATCGCAGCGATCTTATCTGTTTCAAAGATAGGGCATTCTTTGGATATCCCCGTCGCTCCGGACGCAGACGGATTCTTCGACTTTTCCAACTCCCGTAGTCGTGTCGCCTCATTTCGCAGTTGAATCAAACGCTTGAAGAAGTCGTCCGCATCTGAAAGAACAAAAAGACCTTTACGAAAATTCTCACGACCCTCGGATATCTCCTTTGGCTCTAACTCGAGAGAATATTTTCTGTACCGCTCAACAACTTCATCTCCAAAATGATCTAAAAAATACAGTCGCTCCTGATCAGACCACTGTTCCATTTTCGCAGTAATGTCAGAAACAGTAACAGTATTAATATTTAGCTTTCGTGCAAACAAACGTAATTCCGCAGTTCGTTCTGCATGTAACCTGGTACGCTGTGTTCGATCACTATCCTCGTCTGATTCCTCGTTCGGAGCCGTAGGTGCGACGTACGGAGGCGGACAACGATCTAGTAATGAAAAATCATCTGTTTCATTAGTAAGGACTGGATAAAGAGGACGCCTGATTGACCATTAACCTGTAAATTGCGTTCTCGTCTCTCCCTCTCTTTCTTTTCCTGTAATTCCTTCTCCTGTAGCTGTAAAGCTTTGTCATGTGCAGCCTTCCGCTGCACTTTCTCCGCCAAGGCTTCCTCACGCTTCGCTCGTTCACGCACCTCTTTCTCCCACATACGCACACAATCAAACATATCTTGTCTAGACCTTCGCTGAAACAAACACTGCTCTACATATTGTACCTTTCGAAGGTCAAACGATCCATATAGTGGCCACTGTAATTCACGATCAGTCTTAGTATACTTATGCCATAATGTACTATACATTATTGGTGGAATACCGAATTTGACATACATTTCACGATTTGGAGTCCCCTCTGGGGGAGCCGGCTGTTTTTTACTTAATCGATAATTGGTACCATTTTCAGGACAGCACATCCTGCGGAGTGTGCTAAAAACAGGCATGTTTCAAAGAGTACCACGAGAACGCGATACTACAAAAATGACACCTAACGCGGTGTACCGTTCAAATCAAAATAAATCAGAGAAATATCCCTACATGCCTGCCTATGTGAGGTGCACTTCACATATTCAAATTCAAATTCAAAGATTCAAACGTTAGCTAACTTCAAACAAATTCAAATTCAAATTCAAAATTCAAAAAGCCACAGTAAGTGTCAGTAGACTACCTCACCAATCAAAAGCTTACCAAATATTTTCAAACGTCCAAAGTCCAACTGCCAAGTTCCGTGGTCAAATCAGCCAAAACGGCACATCACGACAATCCAAGATCAGAATCTCAGTCGGAGACCCGCGCCACCTGGAAGGTCAGATCGGAAGGAAGGAAAGACACACCGTGGGTGCCAAGACTCGGGTCACTCAGTGGCAGCGTACGCGTACATGGCGAGTTTCCTGACCTTCGTCACGACATCTCCTTCGGGCATCCGAGTCGCCGATGAGTCCCTTCGTGGTCGCCAATTGTGGTGTTGGGTTCAAATCAGGCCTACATACTCTGCTAAGCTCTCGAAACACCTTAGTATAGAAGTTGGCACGGACACTGGAAAAGGTAAAAGACAAGTTTATTAAGACCCCATGGGGTGGTGATACATTCCTACCGCACCCTTCGGCAGTGTAAGAAGTAGCACACCGAACATTGGTGCGCGACCTCTTTTATACAGTTCAATAGCAATAAAAAGATAGGCGGTCACAAGTTACACATTTTAGGTACATATAAGGTCATTTTTGGAACACAGCCAGCAAGTGGGAGGAGTTAAATAGCACTGGTCAGTTAGTACCAACATTCCTAAAGAGTGACCAGTAAATGCATGATGCGCATGTGCGCTTGACCAGTACTAAAAATAGCCTGTTGCCGAGCAGAATAAGGGACCATGGGTATCAAGAAAGGACAAAAGGGCACACTGACCACGAGGCAGCGTGTTCATAGAAAACGGAAGTCAGAGGGATTCAAAATGGCCCCCGTTCGTTTTGGTCAAGTTAACAGAAAAGACCGTGTAGCTGTGCTAAACGCTAACTCAGGAGCTGCCAAAACACAACAGATATGTAAAGCGCTCTGATACCTTTGGGTCTAGCTAGCGCTATTTAAAACCTATAAATAATAATAATAATAATCTGGGCATACCACTCCCAGCTGGGGTGACAAATGCAAAAAGAACAATTGATGGACAGAATGCAGAACAATGTCATACATTCACCATTCACCCCAGTACAGATATCTGGGCCTAATTCAATTGTTGCTTTGCTCCCCATGCTATTCCATGCTATTCCAGTTTGAACCCAGCCATATGCAAATCAGTCTTGACCCTGCACCCAACGGGTACAGTCCAGCCCGAATTGCTAGGCAAGGTCCTCCCTGGACTTGAAACAAGCATCCTAGGACCGGTTTCTGGGTTTCACCCCTCATCAGCCTGGATAGCTTGACTCCAGTGCTCACTTTGCCACTGGTTTCAAGCTAGCCTGGCTGATATGGGATATTGGGGTTGAGAATATGAAAAGTTTCAGCTTTCCGTCCATCATCTTGTTGTCGTTGCCTGGTGCATATTAAGGCAGGGGGAGTAAAACTACCTTTAAGTCCCTAGTATACAATATTGAATGGCAGTTTGGAGGCCATCAGCCCTTTCTGCACTTCCATGTGTGCACTGTTGGGAGCCAGAGGTCATTTTAAAAGCAGCACAGTGTTGCAGAACAGCTTTTAAATGTAAACTGTGCCCAAACACGACTTTGGTGTTAGGGGCACTTACAAATTGATAACCTACAATATTTTGGCATATTGGGTACCCCTAGGTGTCCTGGGGGGGGGGGGGGTAGGTCAGTATATTAGATGAATGACCCATATAAAATATGTTTTATATACCCGGGGATAGAGAAACTGCACATTTCACTTCCCTCATTGTAGTAATGTGCTTCCCTAAACAGACTTTTGTGCTTGGAGCACTGTAGAATGAGGATCTACATGATTTTTGTATATTCAGGACCCCTAAAGTCTCCCCTAGGTGTCCCAGGCGTTGGGGGTCATGTACTTAAAAGCAGAGTCTTTTTTAAAAGCAGTTTTATAGGTCCTGGTGTTGAAGAAATAGGACATTTTGTATTTTCTCCATTGTAGATCCCCAGCCACATTGGTTAACATTGCACTAGTTTATGAATTCATAACTACAGCAAGGTATATCTGAAAAATATCACTCAAAGACTTAGGAAAATGGCATTGAATAATCCAACAATATGCTGTTGTTCAATTTATCTCAAAAGGTACAGAAAATAAGTTATAAGACTTTCTTGTTTGCAAGCCAAAATTCGTCCTTCCAGGGGTCTGCCCTGATTGGCCAGAGATAAGTGGATTAACCAGGCTACTTTGATGATGTGATATGTGGCACAAAGGTAGAAAGGCTTTCTCTTGTAAGAGGACCCTGCTCTACAAGAATGCCAGAGCAGGGGGGGGTCAAAAAGCATTAGAAAGTGACAGCCAGGTACATCTACTCCCTTTCACTCTGAATCCAGCCAGATGGTAGGCTTAGGGAAGGAATTTGCAAAGTGAGAGGGACAAGAGCTATAGAAATGAGGCATCCTGGAGATTGATTTAGCTAACTATTGTTTCTCTGCTGAGACTTCAGCCATATTGGATTTTGGAAGAATAGTGATTTCTGGGAAGCCATTGTGCCATACTTAGGAGGAAATGGTCATGCTCTGTGGTGTTGCCCTGCACCTCACTGGACAGGAGTGCCCTCCTGTTTGACCCCAGGGAAAACACTCAATAAGTATCTGAGACAGGCAGAGCCTCTCATATCTGCTGCTTGAAACAAGAGCCGAGGAAGGGTCCATGCTGGAAGTTTGATTTGCACCAACCAGGCCCTGCACTGTGACTGACTGAGCCTGCCGCACAATCTGGAACTACAGCCCTGTGGACCTAACTTGCTTCAAGCGGAATAAAGAGTGGACACCCTGCAAGCTATAGGTTGACAGAGCTCACAGGTACCATCACCACAAAGAATCCCCAGCCTGGAGTGTGTCCAGTGGATTTGTAAGGGTGTTGTCCAAGTGGAATGTTGGAACTGAAGTCCGAAACTTTCATGGACCATCTTTGAGATCCAAGACCCTTGGATTGTGTTTTGGACACTTTGGGACCCCAAAAGGAACTCCAGGAAGAATTTCCAGAAGTTTGGAGCAATTTTGGAAAAAAGCTCTGTAGGTGCACTGGATCGACATGGCCAGCCAAGTCGGCGACACTGAACCACGAGCCGAAATGCCCTCCAGGTTTGTCCTGCTGTAAAGCTCCGGAGGTCCGACTTCCAGAGTTTGACAGGGAGCTAGTCAAAAGCCAAGACGGCAAACCCTCACCGAACCCGACCTGGTGAAGAGCATTGAGGGACCATGGGAGAAAAAGGTTTGTAAAAGTTTATAAGTCAGAAGGTAAAAGATTTGACCAGCTCCAACCGTGAGAGTCAAGCCACCCACCTCCAATCATGAACCGGCCTGGATCCCTGGTTTGTTGTAAAGCTGAGGAGGTTATATTCCCATAGTTTGACCAGAAGCTTGTCAAAAGGCATGCCGGCGAACAACCACCGAATTCAGACTGGAGGAGCGCATAGAGAGACCCAGGCAGAAAAAGCTTCGGGAAAGTTTCTAAGTCAGAAGGTAAAAACATTGATCAAGGCCTACCGCGAGGCGTACCCGTGCAGTGGTCAGCCTGAAACTTTGACTTTGTCCCGGTCTAGTGCAACCTGATGCCCCAATAGGTGCTATAGATTTCTTTGAACTATATAGTGCTAAATCTCTGAACACTCATATCAGATTTTGATGTCACTTTAGAGATACAAATATTTCCTATTTTCAAAAATTGGTGTTGGATTTTTATTGTGTGGTGTATTAATGATTCACTGAATTTGTGTTTTTAAATGCTATACATACATGTGAAGTTAAGCCTGCTTGCTCGCAGCCAAGCTACCTGGAGTTGAGCATGGGAATACTTTTCTGAGACATATTCTTAGCCTTAGACTGTGCTAGTGGCCCTATGCCCATTGATAGGTAGACATTAACCACTACTAACAACCCACTTTCCAACACCAGGGATTCTAGTGTTTTAGGGGTACAGTCCCCTGGTACAAGGGCTAAGCCACCCCCTGGGGGGATATACAATTTGCAAAGAAAATTGCTTTCCCTTGAGGACCATAACCCCCAAGGAAACTGTCAGACCTGGCATCTTTGACGTGGTTTCCCCCTATCTTGTTGCCTCTACCTCCTGTATTTTTGATGCTGTGCTGGATTTCGTTTTTGCTGGTTTAGATGCTTTGGGTACTTTGCCACTGCTGTTCAGTGTCAAAGTGCAAGTGCTCCCTGTGTAAATTGTTATTATGATTGGTTATCCATGATTGGCAAGTTTGTGTCACCAAGAAGTCCCTAGTAAAGTGCACTGAGTGTGCCAGAGCTGGGTATAACAAATGCTACTAGTGGGCCTGCAGCACTAATTGTGCCACCCACATGAGTAGCCCTAAAATGGTGTCTCAGGCCTGCCACTGCAGTGCCTGTGTGCAGTCTGTGAACTGCCATGTCCTCCTGGTCAGTGTCCCCACTGACCAGGCCTAACCCTTCCCTTTCTGTACACATTGGTCATCCCTATGGAAGGCACACGGTACCCCCTTGGGCAGGGTGCAGTGTATGGGAAAGGTAGAGCATGTACTTGTGTGGGTGGCATGCTCTGGTAGTGAATTACAGCCATTTTAGTTTTTCACTTTTGTAAGGCTATCTTGCCCCATAGGCTATCAAGGGGATGCTGGCTACAGTGGCTACCAGCATATCTTCCCATAGGAGCAAGCTAGGGCATTAAAGTTTGGTATCCCTAACTCAGAATTTAATAACACATATTTTAGGAAAGGTTGTTTTTAAATTCTGTGTTTGAGAACAGCACTTTTAGAAAGTTGCTGTTCTCTTGTCTGACCTTTCTGTGTGCCTTGGCCTGTTTGTGAATTGACTGTCTGGTTTGTGAGTGACAGGGGCTGGGTGGCTCCCAGAGTCTGAGTGGGCCTTCCCTGGGCTGAATAGCGCCATCTGCATCTAGAATAGTGGGAGGGGATAGCACCTGGGCCTGAATAGGGCTGTGCCTGCCTTCCACAATGCTGGCTCCACCTCCTGCTGGGCGGCTGACGACCCTGCCCCTCTCCCTGAAAGGAAAGGATATGCCAGGAAAACAAAGTGCTCAAATAACACCCAGAACTGGTTCAGACCGGGCTCAGAGCCCTCCTGCACAAAGGGATCAAACACTTTTAGGGGTATAAGTACAGGACCCCTGACTATAGAAAATTATATCATCCTGGAATCAAGAAGGAACCTCTGCCAAGGAGAAAGCCGAAACTAAAGAAGACTGTCCTGCTGTTGCTCTGCTGGACTGACCTGCTGTTGCTTTGCTGCCAAGGAGAGTGGAAGGATTTTACTTTTGGTGCTGTGTCCTCTGTCTTGAAGGAATCTCCAAGGGGCTGAGAAGAGCTGGCTCCCTGTTTTTGAAGTCCCAGGAACAAAAGGACTTCACTCCCAGCTTTCCTGAACTCTGCTGAGAGAGTTCTGTCCTTCCTAGAGTGCTTGGGCCAGTTGTGGTGCCTCTGGAAGTTGTACCTGTGTTGGGAAGCTGGAAACCAACCTTTTAAAGAACTTTCTGCAAGTTTTGCCGCAAACCCGGCAGAGCGAGGACATTTCCTCCGCTATTCTTCCTTCGTTAGCGGGAAGATTTCCGCCGCTGAGGACAAAGTCGCAGAGCCTGTTGCCGCTGGGTGAGATCACTGCATCACGTCGCTGTGAAGATCGTCACAGAGCCATCGCATCGAGGAGCTGCAAGAGAAAGATTGCCGCTGGACCGCGCATCATCGCCCCGGAGATCGTCGCAAGCCCAGATAATCATCGCATCATGCCTTTGCGTGAGTAAACTTCCTGCAGAACCTAAGCACCGGAATCCATACAAGTGGCCTTCCTCCCCATACAGACCGGATTCGTCGCTACACACCCGCTGCTGCAGCGGGGTTGTCGCTAACGCCTCCCCAGGGTCTCAGGAGCAACGCATCGCTTGTTTTCCACCGCTACAGCTTCTGTGCTTGGAACTTTTTATCGCTAACAAAGGTACTGTGGCTAAACGTGACGCAACTGTGATCTTTTAACGCAACTGTGGATTAATTTATCGCTAACATTAAGAACCCTTTTGCAACCATATTCATGAACTGTGTATGTTGGATTTGTGTCATTTTGGTCTTGTGTAGTTTAGATTAAATACCTTTATTTTTCTAAACTGTTGTGGAGTCAGTTTGTGGTGTTTTCACTGTTTTACTGTGAGTGTTGGTCCAAATACTTTACACATTGCCTTTGATAAGCCTGACTGCTTGTGCCAAGCTACCAAGGGGGTGAGCAGAGGTTATCTAAAGAGTGGTTCCTTCTTACCCTGACTAGAAGCAAGGGTCCCTATTTGGACAGTGGTACCTACCTCTGCCAACTAGAGACCCCAAGTTCTAACAGAAACCATATGAAGAACATGATTGTGTGAGGGAAGGCCCTTTCTGCATATAGGTCAACCCCCGGGCCATATTGGTTTGGTCATGGTGCAATTGCACCCCCCCAAGGGAAAGCAAACATCTCCGTGGCCCAAAAAATAAAAAATTACTCCTTAATACATCTGCTGCTCATGTAAAGCTCACCAACACCGTTTGATGAAATTCACCCTTCATAAAACTGACAAAAATATAACAAGGTGGATCAGCCCTTTCTACATATGGGCTGAGATCCTGAAGTCACAAATTATTTTGGCCACAGAAATGATTGCAAACATCTCCTTAGCCAAAATAATTCAAAGTGACTTTGTATATTGTAACTGATGCTCATGTAAAGTGCAATACCTTTGGGTTGGGTTTGTGCTATATCTATACTACTATTATAAAGAGAGAACTGTGACCTTTGAGCCAGGTAAACTCGAAAACTACACCACCAATCCAAACACCCAATACATGTTTGAAAACGTCAGGACAAGCAGACGGACATAGGCTATATAAAAAAATATATATACCTTATTTAAAAAATTTACGATTAAAAAAAAAGTAGTCCCTTGGAAGTAGCGCTGGCCGGCCGCAACGTGCGTGCTGACATCAGCAGCGCAGGGAGGAGCGGCGTACAGGAGCCCGAGGAACAGCGGTGGACATGCGCGCGGGGAGGAGCTGCAGAGCGGCGAGAAGCGGAGGAGCAGTGGAGCGGTAAAATCAGCAGCGCGGGGAGGAGCGGAGGAAGAGGTAAGAGAAGCTTCCGCGGGTGCGCACCGAGGGACGGGCGGGGGCCATGAACACTGAGTGCTCAAAAAGCCTTTTCCTCAAAGTCGGGACGTAGGGGGAAACAAAGCGTGGGCAGAAGCGGCCAGGACCAACGACGGACGGGGGCCATAAACACTGAGTACTCAAAAAGCATTTACTTCAAAGTCGGGACGTAGGGGGAAACAAAGCGTGGGCAGAAGCGGCCAGGACCAACGACGGGCGGGGGCCATAAACACTGAGTGCTCAAAAAGCATTTTCCTCAAAGTCAGGACGTAGGGGAAAACAAAGCGTAGGCAGAAGTGGCCAGGACCAACGACGTGTGGGGGCCATAAACACTGAGTGCTCAAAAAGCATTTTCTTCAAAGTCGGGACGTAGGGGGAAACAAAGTGTGGGCAGAAGCAGCCAGGACCAACAAAACGGCCGCTCTGCTGCGCCACTCCTGCTGCGATGCTGCCCCCAGCCCCCTTCTGCCCCAGGCAACGCCGGGGCGGGCTGCTAGTAAATCTACAAAACAAAACAGCAGTATGATGAATGGGGGTCGGACCTTCTGACATAGGGGATGATTGCCTGGGAGCATATCATTGTTGACATGTCTGTTTTCCCCAGAGAAAACACATATTTCCAAAAAGATTTTTGTGAGGGAGTTAACCCTCCTGACACACAGGTTGACCCCCATAGATTCCCTAAACAATGACGTTTTGCATAAGCCCTGACAAATTATGAACTGACAAAAAGCTTTGGCAATCCCTGGCAGCCTCTAATCTTTGCAAATGGGTGTTTACCTCTCTGATTTTCTAATGGGGAACACGTATTATCATACCCAAGCCTAGTTTTTGGCCAAGTCTGACTCAGATATGGATTTTTTTCTTGTCTCACACCTATCATTTTCTCTGCTGCATGTCATTGCCATAATGAATGAACAGGGGCTAGAATGTGCATTACAAATTGTAAAAGCACTTGTTGATGGGTGGATGTTCTATTCTGTGAGATGTGTGCAACAGTAAAAAAGTAAATGTGATGTTTCTCTGCTGCATTGAGGGCCCCTTCCTTTCTCGGGTACTACATGTATCAATTCAAATGTGGTACCTTTTTTATTGGGAGAGGTAAGGGAATGCTAGGTGGCAGGAAATGTGTGGCTAACCCAAAGATTCTAACATTTTCCATCACAGAAATAGGAGGAAAATGTATTTTATATTGAAAATTTGAGGTTTTCAATCTCTTCTGGATAAGATACCCTGGTGAAGGATCACCCAAGTTTCCTAAATTGGATCCCACCCACCACCCCTCCCCCCAATGTGTAGTTTTCACAAATGTGCAGGTTTGCTTGGATTCCCTAGATTCCAGCTGAGCTAGGGCTCAAAATCCACAGCTACCCACATCTCAATAACAGGATCAGTTTTAAATGGAAAGATTTGTTTACATATTGCTTTTTGGGCCCTTTTCTGTTACGGCCACTAGGCCCCCAACACAAATGAAGTATCATTTTTTATGGGGAGGATTTAGGAAATGGTAGATGCTAGGAAATTTGTGGTTCCCCACAGATTTCAGAACTTCCAATCACAGAAATGAGAGGAAAATTTGTTTTTTTTTGTCAAAGTTTGCAAGGGCTTCTGGGTAAGGAATGCTGGTTAGAGCCATGCAGGTCACCACACCCTGAATGTCCCTGGGTGTCATGTTTACAGAAATGTGCAAGTTTCAGATATTACCCTAAGAGCTGACTGAGCTAGGTCCCAAAATCAATTTACCTACACTGCAAAAAAGGGTCAGTTTTCAGTGGAAAAATATGCTGTGTCCATATTGTGTTTTTTCCTTTTCCTAGAGAGGCCAACGTGTCCACCCACACATGTGAGGTACCAATTTTATTGGAAGCCTTGGGGTATGCTAGGTGGTAGGATTTGTGAATCTCCAGAGATTCCAGAACTTTCCAACACAGAAATTTGAGGAAAATGTGTTTATTTAGTAAACGTTTGAGATTTGCAAGGTCGGCTGAGCTTGGAACCAAAATCTACAGCTACCCGCTTTTGCAATAAAAGGGACAGCTATCAGTAAAAAAAAGTGATGTGTCCATGTCATGTTTTGTCCCGTTCCTTTCAGGCCACTAGGCCTACCAAAACGAGTGAGGTATAATTTTTGTCAGGAGATTTGACGAAATGCTAGGCGGTATAAACTTGAGACTCCCACCAGATTCCAGAATTTTCCATCACAGAAATGTGAAGAAAAGCATTTCCTTAGCCACGGTTTGCAAAGTATTTTGGGTATGATAACCTGGTGCGAGCCATACAAATCACCGCACCCTAGATTCCCCTGAGTGTCTAGTTTTTGAAAATGTGAAGGTTCACTAGGTTTCCCTAGTGAACTGGCTGAGCTACCAAGTTAAATTCTATAGCTACCTTAATTGTACAAAGATAGTCACTTTTTCTGTAGAAAACTGTGATGTATCCATGTTGTATTTTTGGCCCTTTCCTGTCACAGGCACCAGGGCTACTCACACAAGTAAGGAACCATTTTTGTTGAGAGATTTAAAAGTATACTACATGGTGGGAAAATTGTTACTCCCAGTTTCTAGAACTTTCCATCAGAGAAATGTGGGGAAAATGTATTTTTTGTCAAAGTTTGAGGTTTGCAAGGACTTCTGAGTATGAAAAACAGATGAAGGCAAGTCATTCCAACCTGTATTCCGCTAGGTGTCTAGATTTAAAAAAAAAAATCAGGTTTGCTAGATTTCCCTGTTTTCCAACTGAGTTAGGGCCCAAAATACACATCTACACACTTTGCAAACAAATGGTCAATTTTATGTGAGAAAATGTGATGTGTCCATGTTGCATATTTGCCCCTTACCTGTCGCTGCCACTAGGCATACTACACAAGTGAAGAAAAAACATTTTTATTAGGAGAATTGGGGGAATGCGAGGTGATAGGAAAACTGTCACTCCAACAGATTCTAGAACTTTGTTACATAAATGTGAGGACAATTTAATTTTTTTGTCAATGTTTCAGTTTGCAAGGGCATCTGAGTAAGAAAACCTGCTAAAAGCCATGCAAGTATTCTGAACCTGGATTCCACTGGAATCGCTAGGTTTACCTAGGCACTGGTAGAGCTACTGACTAAAATCTACAGCTACCAGCATTGTAAACAAGCATTTGCAATGCAAATTGGTCTCACATTTGTAAGAGTTACAAGTATAGGCATTGCAAATGACAATGTATTTTACCTACCAAAATAGTGAAAGAGAAAAGAAAATGAAAACAGAATGGATGCTAGATAAATAGAGGAAAATGAAATGGAGATAGAGCAAATCTGAGAAAAGGGGACAGCTGGGACCAAAATAAAATATAGGGATGATTGGCTTTGCCAACGTTTGTAAGCTGTGTTGTAGAGCAGTGTGTCTGCTGTGCAGAATGTTGAAAAGTTATAATAACAAGGATGAAGTAATTCCTTTAACAGAAGTGATGGTATAGCAGGGAACATTTGGAGGGGAAATGAGACACCTACCTTTGCCTCCACACCGAGCGATCATGTAGAGAATCAAAAAACACAACTGCAGTGTAACCTTGCTGGAGGTTTCTCAGGCTCTGAGTCGACATCTGATATGTAGATCTGTTTATGCGATGTACACTAATAATAATGATTTATATAGACTATAGAACAAACTGCGTTAATGTATTCACTAAATATTAAGTGATTATTATTATACTTTAGAAACCACTTTTTCAACTTTATAGTAATGTAATTTGGAGCTAAAAAAATCCTGGCTTTTAAATTCATGCAGCGCAGGTTAAATGGAGATTTTTCATTTTTACATTGAAACCGTACTAACTCAGCTACTTTACATAGCTCATAGCATACGACCTGCCAGTAACACAAGGATTTTTGTAACAAAAGCTTGTGAACTCACTGAGCTATCTTACATTAAATGCAAACTCTTGACCCCCATATAACTCTGTGGCAGCCATGTTACCTCTGATGACAAGCCCAATTTTATCAACAGTCCTCTATCCTCTAACGTTCTGGATTTGCGTAGATATGAGCAGTAGTTGCCTTAACCCTTTGAACTAGTTTTACACGCATTCTGTTTTGGAACAATTAATTAAGCTAGAGCAGCTTTATTAAGGCATATTCCTTGTTGCTAAATATTTTAGGGCAGATCTAAACAAGTGAGAGTGTATGCACTGTCGCAGGTAAGACCTAAAGCAAGGAACCTAGTAAAAGAGAAAGCATGAGAGAGAGACAGAGGTGAAAGGGAGCTGCAGGTCAGATGAGAATGCAGTAAAGGAGAAAGGGGAGAAGTAGTAAAGCAGGAGAAACAGTGGGTATGAGGAAAGGGAAGAGACAGGGGAATAAGAAAAAAGGAAATGGGAGGAAAGCTTGAAGGAAGATGCAAAGGACTAAATAGCTTAGAAAGTGTGATGTAGAGAACAAGGTAGAGAGAGTGAGAAAGGACAATGGAGTGGCCTAGCGACAGGGTGATGGAGAAGAGAGAGGTGGATATAGTGAGGGAAGTTAAGAAAAAAGTGAGAAAGTAAGAGAGCGAGCAAGATAAACTGTGAGAGAAAAAGAGAGCAACACAGAATGGCAGTGAAGAAGAGGGAGAAGCCTAGTGCCAAGGAAAACAAGAGAACAGAGGAAAGAAGTGGAGAAAGTGAGAGGAGTGTGAAAAGGAAAATGAAAAAGAAGACATGGAGAGCAGAAGAACATAAAAACGGACAGAAATACCTAAAGGGGTGACATATGTGTTGTTTTAACCACTAGTGCATTGAGGGTATGTGAAAAAATCACAATCTAGAGACACACTATCCAAGCACATTCATAAACAATCCCAACTGCTGGAAAGAAGACTGGTCTACTGCAGAAGAACATATAAAAAGTTCAGTAAAAGCTAAGAGCGAATACTGGGCAGGCAATAGGGACGCCAAAGTGGGCTTGCTGAAATCCCTCCATGGAAACAGCATTGGAGAGAAAATTAAACAAACACAAAACAAAACAAAAACAAGCATTGAAAATGCAATAGGTCTCGCATTAGGTTAAGTTAAAGCCATTTGCTTTGCTAATGGTATTGTATAGCAAAGCAAATGGCTTTAACTTAATGAAAGGTGAGACCTATTGCATTTTTAATGCTTGTTATATTAGCTCTTGTTTTATTCAAATGTTTTTTTTTTTTAATACTGTACCTCATAACATTCCTGTAAAGTGCTCTAATACCCCTGGGTCTAGCCAGCACTATAGAAAACCTTCAAATGAAATTAATAAATACGTAAATATATGTGCACACATGCAGCCCACTTTGAATTTCCCAAGCCATGTGCAACAATGTGGCCCCTTTCACTACAATGAAAGTGAGACAGATGCATCTCGGTTCATTGTGCAGGAGTTGCATACCCAGTCAGTCTCCTGCTCACATGTAGCAAGCAGCCTGCCCACTGCTTGTTATCAGTGCAACCATGCACCTGCCCAGTCATAAAACGTTGTGCACCCATGAAGCTACTACCCAGTCCTATATCTCACCTATGCAGGTGTGCATGACCCCTGCCCGTCCCTCATCACCTGTAAACTCATGCAATTCCTGTCAATTGCTTGTGATGTGTGCACCAAAGCAGGTGCCCATCAATCTGAAGCTGAGCACCCCTGCAGCCCTAGTCCATCGCCATCCCCATCTTTGCCTTAGATGCATGCACACAACCCCTGCCCACCCCGATCACCTGTAAACCCATGCAATTCATGTCCATTATTTGTAATGTGTGCACCCCTGCACCTGACTATTCGTCACAAGCTGTGCACCCCCTAGTCATGCCACATTATCGGTGTATTGTTGCAGCAAACACCCTATCCACCCCTCCTCGCCTACTGCTTAGAGGTCACTCGCCTTCAGAAGAGCCCATTTACGAATCCATGTACCCCCCTCCTCGTGACTATAACAGCTACCTAACCAGAAACACGTAACTGCTGCCCACTGCCACCCAGCTGCTTGCATGTGAACTGGTGAACCCCCATACCCATCCCCTAGCCACCAAGCCCTTGCCCAGTATCACCCACCAATTTCCTGGAGGTTCATACACTGCATGTTTATCTGCCTTTTCTATCAGCTATTTCACAGGGGGTAGCGCCTCCACGCTGCCCCTCACCCTGTACCTGGCGTGGTGCTTCACTTCTTTCCCCTCACCCCGACCTACCCCCACCTCTCAGCCACCTTCCCCGAGCAGATACCCCCGCAGCTTCTTTGTCAGCGTCATTTGTGTTCCTCCACCGTCCTCACCCCACAGCATGACCAACAGACAACACAGCGTCCATCCACCACGACCAAAGCCCGGACCTATCTGCTCCTTCCGCACCGACTCCCACGCGTCCCGCTCATTCAAGGGTTCTCCTGCGCCTTCAGCAGCCCGGATTTCAGATAAGTACTATTCCCCACCTCCCCCCAACACTATAATTTGCACTACTTCAAGGGGATGGTGGCGGATAACGCACCATGTGAGATGTTCCCTGTCTGCAGACCTCCCCAAAAAATAATCCTATTCCAACCGCCGCCTCCCTGCTGTTGCAAAAGGCACTCGCCCAACAACAAATGCCCGCGTTCGCAAAATAAAGCTGATAATGCAGTCACCGAGGAAAAAACACGATTCGCTATCTGAAGAAAATGCAGTTTAAAAAGAAGCAAACTGAGACATCTTTATCAACAGCAGAGGAACCCACGTTAGAGAAGCCCTACTGTAACTGTGATGACATGGGGGTCATGGTCTGGGACTGCCGGCCACCTCCCCCCTTAACACACTGACCGAGTTACCTAATTCAACCAGTCAACACTTGGGGTCTTTGGAAGTCAGGGGGTACAGGACCCCCCCCTGGCCGTATTTATTAAAATATAAAAACAAATAAAAAATTTTAATAAAATAAACATTTCTGATAATTATTAAAAATGCACATTTCAGAACATTAGATTGACATCCGTTTCGACATGGTATGATGGGCTAACCTTAACAAATATCTAGTACAGCGTGTTTCCTAACCGAATCTAACATCCTGAAAATTAAAAATGCATTCTAATAATAAAGTCGTACGGCAAGGTCGCCAACCGGTGTCAGATCCTTTTACAGCTGCCCTCTCACGTTCGAGATGCGCATGCGCAACCCAGGGCACGTTTCACCCACGTGCGCTCCCTGAACTCCATTTAACCATAACAGGAGGGCCCAGACACTCGCGCACCTTAGTGACGTCATAGTGTTGTGAGGGGTGGCTACCAGCCTGAGGATAGCGTAGACTCCCTCCCCCGCACCCTTTAAGATACTGGATATCATATCCTGCCCCTGAAGTTCTGAGAGAGACCAAATGGCCCCTCCCGCGGGCGGGCCCTTTCGTGAATGGGCCCGCCCCCCCCGTAAGGACCTTAAAATGCTGCTCACCGATTAATGACCTTACCGCCACAGGCCAGGTAGTTGACCGACTATCTGGCCCCCCCCAAACCGCCTACACTGAAAGGTCATATCTTCCTAATCCAAAAACCCTCTACCCCTGCTATTTTGTTCCCTATCCATAGGGCATTCCTTGACTCTGTCCCCTGGACCCCCCACCCTGTGAGTAGAGCCTCTAATAAACGTCAACTCCTCATTATCAGCCAACTGTTAATCTACTTGGTCCCTCTCAGATGATCCCTTGTGGGATATTCTGCAATTAATGTGTATGAAATAATTTCTCAATCCAAGTGTTGATCCTCTTTACCGAGTGATTCTTCCCCGAGTGACTCTGCGCACTCCCCAAGTCAACCCCCCCCCCATTTCCTGCAGTCTGGGAAACAACTGAGCCCCCCTATGGTGCAGTCTGTGTTTTATATTTTGCTAACTAGCTAGCTAGTGCAATTATCCCTTCCACCAGAACCCCCTTTGCCCAATTTAAAAAACCCCAATTGTTGTTACCCGCTGTCAGATATTAACTGAGGGTGTTGGGCGTGCCTATCGGGTACTTCACCTTCCCGCTCTGGACGGACAGACCCCATCTTTGGTGTCTCTGTAGTTGCTGTGACCGGGGGTATCCTGGTACTTTACCAATTGGTAACCTTATGCATATGCCATGCTGACACTGGTGGCCCTGCGAGCACAGGCGCCGTTACTGTAGAAATACAATTTCCTGTTTCAGTAAAAATTACCGCCAATTTGTGTGAGGCAACATCCCGCTCCATTACTGCGGCCAGCCCAATCAAGGGTTTACACACCATAAACAATCAACTCTGTGCTCGCACCTCCTGCGTCTTTTGATCGCTCGCCCATCACACTTGCGTTGTTGCTTGTCATCCTCTACCTGACGTAAGCATCCCTTGGGCTGTCCACCTGTAGCAGCTGTTGTGATGTGGAGCACTCCAGATATCCACCATGGACCCGGCCATACATAAATGGAAAAGATAAACACAAACCATTAGTGTTTCTGGCGATAACTGCTGTACACGTGCTAGTCTTACATTACCATCACTTGCTAAGTTTGAGATACGATTAGCGTCAGATGCATACTCATAAACACTTCCGACTAAGTGTTAAGCATAGCCTCAGTTTGTGTCCCCTGTAGCGTGACTGGATTAGTGTTACGAAGAGTGCCCTGTAAAATGGCCTTCATTAACGAACACTACCCAGTGTGCAGTGCAGTGACACAAAGCATGGAGTCCCCAGTGAATACCATAGCACCCTCATGACTCCTTAAGGATGATTAGGATATCAGTTTAAAAGGAACAGTCTGTTTGCCAATGCCGCATCCAAGTCTTTAAGCATAGGATTAGCACCCACCCAACCACAACTTGATGAGATATACGTATTCTAAGTATCAAACCCCTCGCGCCTGACTGTTGGCTTCGACCGTGGCTGACAATGGTAATGCGTCATATAACTAAGGGGCAACCATAACCTATATATATTATTGTTATGATACCAAACTGAGCCTCATTCCCTTAACAAGTTGCATGTAACAGGTGGCCCTCCAGCTGCCACACATGATTTTCCAATCAATTCATAGTATACCGCCACCTCTCGTAAATCATGATGCAACATTAGTTTCAACAGATCAGGGTTTAATGTGCTACCATTCATTAACCCATTCTGCCCCCCCCAGTTCAGCCCTGGTCATATGCAAATCTGTCCGACCCTCCTGCCCATATAAGAGCACCAGCAGTATCAGAGATGGGATTTAGGCATGGTCACGACCTTCCTCTTTAGATCCACTCTACTATAGTGAGTCCTTTGCGTGCTATATGTCCTCTGAGAAATTACCTGAAACTAACAGGCATACTATGGAATGGCAATTTCCTGGCTGACATTTGGTACGGCTGACTTACTTAGGCAATAAAACAGGGGGGGAAGAATTTAGTGCCAAATGCTGTTAAGTAGACACGCAAGTGCACACAAGTGACCCAGAACTAGTATTGTCAATATTCCCGATAGATATATCCCTTACGTAGCCACTTTACCATGTTACCGTTGGTAAGTAGCATTACCTTGGTCCGGGGGCGTCAAACGTTTTTTACCACTGTAACCAGGCTTAAATCGCACTGTGCCTGGTACCTTGTGCTACACATTTCATAGCTTTGTCCTGTCATTGAATCGAGGCCTACCACCTAGGCAAGTACGCACGCAAGTGTAACTTGAATCAGCAAGCCCACCGGTCACCCCGAACTAGTATTGTCGATTACGTAGACCACTCTGCCATGTTACCGTTGTAAGTAGCATTAGCTTGGTCTGGGGGCGGATACCCAGGTGAAGCGGACCCACAATATTGTTTACTAAGATCACTCCTGTTGAACCAGCCAGGATCTATTATTTTATGAACAGTGAGGACATTCTGAAACAACAAAAAATCCCCGCACCCAGAGAGAAATATTGTGGGGTGGCGGGGTCAGTGCAAGGAGGGTGTTAAACAGGGATCAGATTACAGTGCCCGCCCAGCAATTTATGGTTACATTGTCTATTTACCAAATAAATAGCAACCACGACTGTCTTGTCGCTGAGTCAGAAAGGAAAAACAAGGGCACAGTAATTGTCATCCTAATGTCACAGCATTTAACCCCATGTGAGCAGCTTTTCATGCTCCTTGCACTCAACCAATCTGAAAAATGATCGTCTAAAGTGTTCTTGCCGAAATGTAGGTATACAATGGGCAGCATCTCTGAGATTAGAATTAACATATTAAATGCATTTAGATACAGTGCATCTCAATATAACACATTTTAAAGCGTGTTGATTATCCTGCAAATCTGTCATGGATACCGCCCTCCTGGGCCTACATTGGACATTCTTGATTTAAAGAAAGAGATAAAGATCTTCCAATTTCAGCAGGCAATTATTTGTGGCCCTGAACCATCCTTTTGATTAACTTGTGAGCTAAACGCCCCACTGCCTTCTTGCTATCCCCAGTAGCAGGTGGTCACCCTGGCCAACTATTTACTGAACCAACTTGCTTGTAAACAGGTGTGATAGGATGTGGGATAGTACTTTACCTACCCACACTATTCTACTTAAAAGTCCCACTGCCTTATTGCTATCCCCAGTAGCAGGTGGTCACCCTGGTCAACAATTTACTGGACCTACTTGCTTGTAAACAGGTGTGATAGGATGTGGGATAGTACTTTTCCTGCCCCACTATTCTACTTAAATGAAAATTCGTGAACATCAGAGGCTGGCAGTTGCTGGTAAATTGAGCCCAAAACCCGCCAAGACGGGGAATTGACTCCTGGTCCCGGGCTAGACCTCTGCATCAGGGTCTGCCACTCTAACCATTTGAGCCACACTTCTCCACCAAATTGGAGCCAAACAGTACTTGATTTAAACGTGTAAACATTAATACATCCACTTTGGGCATTCGAAATTGAACTGGACTGATCACGTCACTTCTAGCATCAAATATTATCCCACTGTGGCTCTTTATACAGAAAGGAGTTGAGCCTATCATTTTTTTTCAGCTTTCGTTGGCTATCCACCACTACCTATATAATAGCAAAATGAACTGTTTAGAGGAATTCTGAGAACATTTGATTTGGCGCCACTGAACCCTTCAACTCATGCGCTGTTGTCTGCAAAAGGGGTAGCTACGCTCGCGTCTCAAGAGAGCAGGATGAACACACTTGTTGGATTAATTTAACTTTCGTATTTAGTACAGAAACTGTTTTTTAACTTATACGAACGTATAGGAACCCCACTACCTATGTAATAGCAACATTAACTGTTTAGAGGAATTCTGACAACTTTTGACTTGGCGCCACTGCACCTACAGCACCATTCAACTCATGCCCTGTTTTCTGCAAGCTACCAGTACTCGTAACTGCCTGTTCAGTAGTAAAATAAAGCAATATTAGGTGTTTGGCGGGGTTCCAGAACTTTGGGCCCCTGTGTCACTGCACCTGTTGCACCATTGAAAGCATGAACCAAGTGCTGTAAAGAAACTGCATGTTAGTTCGCCTCTGCCTGACAGTTCTGCCTGCGCATGGGAATGATGTTTGTGCGGCGCACCGGGCCCTTGCAGAGACAATTTGGTTTTAAACAATTATAAGTGCAGTGTTATGAGCCACAAAAATTCCGGACTGGCATCATTAACCCCAGGGACCGTTTCCCGAGTGACTAATATTTATTTATGCGTTTTTTATATAGCGCTGTTCTTCATTCAAAGGTGTCAGAGCGCTTCACCATAGAACCAGTTACATTACCCAAGGACTTGAGTACATGGAGTTATATAAGATGCAAAACAGATACACGAGTCTAAACCCAAAAGGGGAACGTTACAGAGGGGTAGCCACCCCCCTCTGGCCCCCTCCCCCACACGCCAGTGAGCCCCCAGAGTAATGTGTTCCCATGTGCAGCCATGTTTTCTTTTCCGTGTGCAGCGCCCATTACAACATTTTCGAGGGCTGCTCTGCGTGCCCAGCCCCGCCTGCGGTGGGGGCTGCTGTGAGAACGGCCTGACTCATGGCTGGCGGTGGAAAGAACAATGTTTAAAACGTCACACATAGCAATCTGAAACCCTGGCAGCTAATGCTTTATATAGCGCGAACATGCATCCTGAATCAGAGCGCCTTACATTACATAAAGACACCTTCATTTTAGGAGATAAAGTGATTTTGCAATGACTCACAGGATGTTTAGCGTCGATACCGAGGCTCAAACCCGCATCCCCGGTTCGTATAGCGTGAACATGAATCCTGAATCAGAGCGCCTTACATAGCACCAGTTACATTACATCTTTCCCTTTTATTTCACATCCCCCAGGTGACCTACCAGAGGACTGTTCGGGCTTTATTACCAACTAAGCCACAGCGCCGTTCCTGATGCATGGTATTGTTAAAATTGTGTGTTAATTATTTTACCGTCAGAATTATTTCCCATTAAGACGTGGCAATCACCAGTTACATTACGTCTTTATCTTTCATTTCAAGTCTCCCAGGTGATCTATAAGAGGACTGTTCCGGCGCAATTACTTTCACAAGAGGTTATAAGCGGATACATATTGGCCGAGGTCCGAGTAGAAAGCGGAAGGAGAACTGCGGCCTTAACCTAGCGCCTTTCAAGCCCTCATTCTGTCAGACACGTTGCTTGTACGAAAAAAGGGGGCAGGAAAGCCACTTGACTCCTCTTACACCATAAAATATTGATACAGTGGGGGAAATGTTTAAGAGATTACCGGCCCGAAGGCTTCAAACCAGGAACACAAATATGCAACACGGGAAATCATTGCAAGCAATCACCCGTACGGGTCTCTAGGCGCCGACAGGAAGATTAAGCAAGTTATCGCTCAGAATCACATGGTGCGGGGCAATCGGAGCAGTGAACACAAAAATGCTGGCTCGGTCATCACGAGCATCGCCATCCAAATCAAGCTAGTCACCAACCAACAGCGCGCCCAACACATGTTTGAAAGCCACACACGAACACACCGGGCCACGGAATAACATTTTGCCGACAGCACACATTAAGCACTTAACTTTGACATGGCCAAAATGCTCCTTTATCTTCAAGTGCGGCACCCCAATGACGACGCTGCTCCTTCATCTTGGACCGGAGACACGAAATATGAGACTCGCCCACAGCCTCAGGCCATTCCTCCATCGCAACCGGGATCCACCGATCCTCCACCGCTCCACGTGAAATCAGCACGCCGCCTGAAAGAAAAATGGAGAAAATAACACAGCCCCACGGTGGGGCGAGGAGCGAGCCTGGGAGCGCGGGCACAAAGAGGCCGCTTCCCGCGCTCCCCAGGCTCTTAACCCTTTCGCCACCGCGGCCCCGCCCCCTCGCCCGGAAGTGCACAACTACTTCCGGGTCGAGGGCGGGGGGCAGGCGACCACGAAAGGATCGGGGTGTGGGAGGGGCCGGGCCCCGCCATGCCTGCGTGGGGGCCGATTGGCCCCCCCTTCTCTTTCCACGGACAGGGAGTCCAGTACAGTGGCCTCTTTTGGGGTCTCCTCTACCCAGGTAGTGCCCCTCAAGCTACAGCTGGTTCAGGAGGATTTGAACCTCAGGTAGTGCTTAGAAGCAGAAGCAGAAGCGTTCCAGCATATGCCCTGCCCAGAACATACTGTTCCAGGCACGGTGCCCGTTACCGGGTGCATCACCGGGAAAGGGTCCCCAGCCTACCCTTTCATTTTGCAATGTTTTCATCCCTTTCTATTCAAGCCTGCACCCATGTGCAACATTTCACAGGTAAACAACATCATTCAACGGCTTACCCCACTTGTGCAATGAGCAGACAGCATCCTATTTTGTCGCAAAGCAGCCCCCTTTAATGAGACGAGGCGTGCACCTCCGGGCAGCCCATGTGTTCGTCATTAGCTCTCACCGCCCGCCCCAGGATCACCTCTCCTTGTCTGCCCTCCGCAACTTCAAACACCAGCGAAACAAGCTGTTACCATTGTGAACAAGCTGTCGCCATTGCGGAAAGGCTTTCTCCTTAATGGAAAAAAAGTGCCTACAATGACTAATGAAGGAGAGAGTGTTGCGCTGCCAGTAACAGATAAAATCCCAGCGGGAGTGGCTAAAAGGAGACAGCGTGGCAATAAGGAGGGATTGACATGCCTTCGGACCAATCATTACACTGCCTTTGGCATAATTTGTTAATTCAGGCCGAGACCTAAAACAAGACAGGCACAAGAAGGGTACTCAGGTGCACCAGCCATCACAGTTGCTGCTATTTCAGGAATGCAGTCGGCCGTGCTGAGTGCAGGCAGGAACCAGCTATCAGAAGGGAGGAGTGAGGAGAGCCCTCAAAGCAGCAGCCCATACTACAGCACATGAAGTGACGACAGAAGGCTTTTTAACACAGTGGGCCCGCAAGCCAACACACACCCCAAGCACATTGATAAACAACCTCAACTGCTGGAAAAATGACTGGTATACTGCAGAAGAACAGATGAAGTTCACTAAAAGCTCTTGTACTTTGGGAGGGTAATTCCAGTCTCTGGGGATATTTTCACCTTAACCTTGACACATCTGAACTCCCGGGAAGCAGCACTGGCAGCTACAAGGACCGAGAGGTCCATGGGTCTCTCTTTTAATTTTGCGCACGCAGACTCGGCCGTAAGCTGATTGGCTGCAAGTCTATATAAATTAAACAAATGCTGAAAAATCGACAGGAAGCATAGCTATGTTTAGTTCAGCAGGAGTGAGAGGGGTCCACAGATCCAACTATCGCCTTCTCCTACACAAAGACAGGGGGCTCTTTCCAGGCGGGCAACTAGAGAAAATTTCGGGGGGAGGCTGAAAAATATTTCGGGGGGGGGGGGGCTAATTCTTCCAACTATAGACAGAGTGGCTGTAAGAAGGGGTGAACACACAACAAAAGTCTCATTTACAAGTTAATGTTCTTTTAAAGACCTGTTAAGTAATCGGGTGCGGCTGCAATTAGATGCTCGCCCGGGCTGACACACATGACGGGGGACAGGGTGAAGCCCCTTGAGCCCAATGGGTATTGCGCGACTGGCTCTTATGGCCTGGGACTGCCGGAGGACCCCCCACCCTTATGTTAGCAAACATTATTAACCAGGACATGAGAGGGATTTCTTTGGAAGGCGGGGGATCTTACGACCCCCGGACGTATTTATTAAAATATACAAATAAATCAAAATTGAAATAAACAATATTTACACAATTACGCAGAAAACGTTACAATTGATATTTACAGTTATCAGTTGGCTAACCTTAACATATTTCTAGTACAAGGTATTTCCTATCTGAAACTAGCATATCAATCATATTACACAATATTTCTTTTCTGGCTATCCTATCTGGTCCTACGGCAAGGTCACAAACTGGTGTCGGATCCTTATCACTAAACCACGCCCTCCTGTCGGAGTGCGCATACGCAGAGGGCCCGTTTACCCTGAGGGTACTTCTCCCCCAGGTTACCCCTGTACGCCCTAGTAACCCCGCCCTTCTGTCGAAGTGCGCATGCGCAGAAGGGCCGTTTACTGTGATGGTATTACCCCCCCCGGTTACCCCCGTACGCCCGATTAACCACGCCATTCTGTCGAAGTGTGCATGTGCAGAGGGCCTGGTTACCGTGAGGGTACTTCCGCCCCCCTCGGTTACCCCCATACGCCGTATTAACTCCATTAAAGGGGTCCCTTGCATCTCTGTGCCGTTTACTGGCGTCATTGTGTGGTAAATAAATAATTAATTACCGGTACTATTTTTCTATACATTAACTGAAACAGATAGCTCAATAAATAAGAGGCAGAATCCGTGGTATCTGAGTCAAAATGGCCTTTAATCAGATGGCTCGAGCCTGCAAAGGATCAGGATGGGAAATGACAGTCGCGCGCAAAAAGGGACAGCTAGCTTTTCATTAACATTATACAGTATATATAGTAAAACAGTAGAATTGCATTGCATACAGTAGGCGTAACAAGTGACAAACGTAAGATAAGAACATATGGGCGTGCAAAGAAGGCGTGCACGGAGACATGTGATGTAAACGTCACAGAAGTGTCATAAATGGGTGGATACATGGAGGGGGCTACCTGGGCAGCTGGAACCTTTAACCTACTGGTGCGCGCAAACGGGCCATGACGTGTAACTGGGGAGAGCTGGGGGCTCTGACTTCTGGCACTAGAAGAGGAGACTAAAGTCCGGGATGTCAGGACGACATGTACCTATAGCATATCTGATATCTTGTGTTTGGAGTACATGTTGATAGAATCTAAAAGTCATCAGGGCAAAGGCTACTTGACACTAAGGCTGGTGCATGCATATATTCTTCATGTATTGCGTGTGCTATGAATCTTCTATGGATACTAATTCAGTAATTCTCTTGCATAGAGACAGAAAGACTAGACTATAGATGAAGATGTTTATGCGGTTCGTTAGCTTAGGAATGTGAAGCCGGGGAGCTGAACTGATAACTAGAGGCATAACATATTCTTGGCAGACAGGCAGGCAGGCCAGGCCGGGCACCGCGCTGCTTGGCAGGAAATAAGTGAAGGGTCAGGGATGCGGGAGGGGCTGCATCGCTCCTCGGAGTGTTTCAGGAGACTGGAGCTTGAATCTGGTGTCCGGGCCCTATGAGGCCTAGAAACGGGGACAACTCGATGAATTAACGTGCACAATGTGAAGACGTTGGCAACATAGGCCTAATACTCGTTGCTTTCACGAGGACTGGATAACTGGCATACTAACGTTGGACACAACTATAATTGCGTCTTTATTCGGTCAAGGGGGTAAATATGCATATCGATCATGCACATATAACATATAATGGGGAACACGTAGGGACACATGACAGGGCAAAATTCAATTTTCCTCAATTGTGCACATGCAGGGTGGCTAACCAGCCTAGAGAAAGCGTGACTCTCCCCTCCCCTGCACCCATGTAGCCAACAGGCTGTAACTGCCCCTGGAGTTCTAGGAGAGACTACTTGTCCCTCCGTTTGGGCGACCCCATTCAAGAATGGCGTCGCCCCCTAAGGACCTTAAATTACGGCTGGAGGGGCAGGCCGTGGCAAGCGGAGTCATAGAGGCCGACTCCTGCGCTCCACTGCCTTTTAACCCCTCTTTGGCCAGGCCGGATCTAACCGGCCTGCCTTTGTGCCATAGTGAACCGGAAGTTATTCAATCACTTCCGGGTCACCCCGGAACCCGGGATCCATTCCCAGTTGCAGTGCACCCACCGCGTCATAGTGACGCGATGGGGCGCGCCGCAACAGCCACTGCGGGTAGCAGTTTGGGGTCTGGTGCGCCCAGCCATACGTGTGGCGGCCGCCTTTCCTTTCCCTCCTTGCACTTGGGCCGTGGCACTCTTGCAATGTTAAATCACTGGTTTCCTGAGTCGCAACCACTCGTTCTATGTTGATTCGCATTGAGGGAATTATCTTCTTCGCCAAGAGGCCACCGCCAGCTCAAACATCGCGCTTTGAAACTGACTTTGACATAGCAAAACATACAACTAGCGCTATATGTAGGACAAACCTCTCATGTTGGAAACGTCTGCAGATATTTGCTTTAAAAGTGATCAATTGTGTAGGAATATATGTATTTACAATATAGTTATTGAAAAAAACGACAAAAAGTGACGCATATGTTAGCACATCTCTATTCACTGACTATTACGTTTAGCCACGAAGTACCCGTGCATGCTGAGCTCCTCTTCCTTTTGTGGTAGGTGTAACGGTCTTTAATCGATTCCGAGCCTCTCCTTAAAATGAATTTTCGCTCTTGATTATGTAAGGGGCAGACCGAGCGAACATGACAAGAGAAGCCGTCAGCAGCTCTGAGGAGGAATGAATCACTTTTAACAAAGAGGGTAACAGCTCTTTAAAGCAGGCAGCGGGAGTCCCCGGCGATGAATTCTCACTCTCGTCACCCTTTCTGAACAGTGGTTGCTTCCACCGGGCACCCGAGAGCACTGGCTAACAGTGATAGCTTGCAATAAATGCCCACGGATGGTCTCAAGAGAGTACTGAGTCCTAGGGGAGAGGGGCGTTTTTATTGTCTGTGCCAGCTCCAGTGCACGGCGTGGCCGTTTGCCTGTGCTCGCTCCCTGGAGCGGTACAGTGCATGGTGTGGCCCCATTTGCCTGCACAGGCTGCTGTCACTGTGTATTGCCTGGGCTTGTAGCATCCTGCTACAAAGAACCACAGACACAGGTTCTTATATCTAGGAGTTGTATTACTTACAACTTGTCACGACCCTGTCCCTACACTAACTGCCTGGTTCCTGTCCCCGGCTCCTCCTGTTCCTGCTCCTCCCATAACTCCGCCCCCCAACCACTAGACTACCTCACACAATTCTACATCTCCCCCTTTCTTAACAAAGTGAGCTTAATGTCCTCAGTGTTCGCAGTTCTTCAATCCACCACACGGGTTGGTGGACAGCCTGTTCTTCAAGCCTCAGTAGTGTCGAATCAGTGGTGGGCTTGGCTTCGGTCAATCTTTCCGTTGTCTTGATCAGGGCATTCTTGACCACGTTGCGTGTAAACGGTTTACTCTCACAGTCTGCAGTACTCATGTTTCCTTCCGGTGGTGTAACTACGGTTAGTTCAGATGCTCGATCTCTTTCATAAGTGGATAATGTTCTCCTCTTCCGAGCGCCCGAATCTACTTTTACTTCCTTTTGTCCTGTCCGGCCGAGGGCAACCCTGCCCTCCAATTCAGGGTCATGTATACCAGACAGTACGGTGCTATCTGATGAGACTGTCTTGGTTTGGTTCGATAACTCATTCACGGCCTCGGGTTGTCTGGCGAACTCGTGAGCTATCTGTGCATAGGCATGTTTCTCTCTCATCTGATAATCTCTCTCTACTGACACGTCCGGCTTTCCTTGTGGAGTGACTGGCTGGTCCCTTCCCATCCGGTGACTAAGGTCCACTGTCTCTGTTTTCCTTTTGTAGGTCCTTTGAGTCAGCCTCGCGGACCCCTTCAGGGGTGACGGTGTCTGATCTGTGTCTGGATATGCTTGTGACTGACATGACAGGTTGTCCTGTGGAGTGACTGAGTATTCAGAGACCTTAGTGTGTGACATGTTGCTCTTGACGGGAAGGATGTCCTTTAGTTCCGTGGTGCGTTCGGGTGGTTGACGCCATGTCTGTTGTCGGGACCAGGACTTGGTCGACTCATGGGATTGAACAGGCGTGCTTTCTGGTTCAGAGAAGTCCCCTGTCGACTTCCAGGATCGGACAGAGGCGCTCTCTGAATCAGAGGAGTTTCTGGCCATGTCCTTTTTAAAGCGTTCCTTAGAGAGGGTATCAGGTAATGGATTTCTGCAATGAGTAGTCTGTGACATGTTGTTCTTTGACTCAGGGTTGTCTTTAAGACGCTTCTCCGGGCGCCTTTGTCGACTTGTCTTTGATGTTGTTTCATTTGAGAAGTTGTTCAATAACCACGTGCTCGTTCTTTGTGTTTGGTCATGAGGTTTTCCATCATCGCCTTTCTCACATATCAACGACTTCTTCTCAGTTTCTTCATTGTCCTGAGTGCCATTGATGCGTTGGTCTTTTCCTGTTCGTTGTTGGGGAGGACCAGTTCGTCTTATGCAACCTATTCCTTCTTCCCACTTGTTTGGTGCTCGGACACCCATGATACGGGTGTGATGTGTTCTCCTGCTGGATGTTCCCTCAGACTCATCTTCACGACTTGACGAAGAGTGTTCCTGCGCCGACTTCCAGTTTTGACCATTTTGAACTCTCCTTCTATAGTTTGTCTTCCTTACTCTCTTGTTGTGTAGGTTGCCATCTTGTCCAGGGGTGCGATCTGTCCCACTTGACGCTACCTCTCCTTTGACTGATTGACTCGGAGTATTCCTTGTCACTGTGTCTCTCCCGTTGGTCAGACTTTGAATGACACCTTGAGGGTGAAGAACTCCTTGAGGTTGTCCTTTGACTGATTGACTCGGAGTATTCCTTGTCACTGTGTCTCTCCCGTTGGTCAGACTTTGAATGACACCTTGAGGGTGAAGAACTCCTTGAGGTTGCCCTTTGACTGATTGACTCGGAGTACTCCTTGTCACGGTGTCTCTCCCGTTGTCTTTTCACTGGTCTGCCTTCCCTCTCTCTATTTTTTGTTTTGTCTGTTTTCCGAGTTTCATCTGTCCAGGCATCTTGACAATTTGCCTTCAGGTCCGGGTACTTTGATCTGTCTCTTGCCTTGACGTGCATTCCAATTTCAGCCTTCCTGATGATTTCTTCTAACGACCACTTTCCTCGCAAGATCTTGAGCTTTGTGTCGGGGTTTGCGTAGCCTTCAATTATCCGGAGTCGAACTGCGTCCTCATTCGTAAAGGTGTTGAAATGGCAGCCTTGTACCAGGTTTTGCAACCGAATGATGAAAGTTGGCAATGGTTCGCCTGGTTCCTGCCGAGCTGTGTTGAAAATGATGCGATCATGATCCACCTCTGCTTGTGCGGAGAGACGGGCACATAGCTTCTCTTGGAGTCTTTCATAGACTTCTGTGTCTTCTTTGGAGAATGTTCTGATTGGGCATGGGCCTTCAGGACCCACCAGATGGAGGAGTAGCATCAGACATTTTTTCTCTCTTTGTTCACCATTGGCATCCAGGAAGTCACCCAATGTCGCCAGCCATTGGTTCAGTTCGAGACACAGACTCCAAGTATCATACTGCATTCCTGGGGGTGGTGCTTTGATGCAAGGGTTGCGTCCTTGTGCTACTTCTTCCCTCGCCATGAGAGGAGGATTCTGATTGATTGTATTCGGGCGGATTGTTCACTCGGCTTCTCGTTGTTTTAGTTGATCCTCTTTAGTCGAGGCCTTGGGTCTGGTCATCTGCTGGGGCATTACTAATCCTTGCAACCATCACCGTATGCGCCAGTGACTAATTTAATTTAATTAATTTAATTGTGGGTTTATATAGCGCTAGAATCAACTCCTGGAGGAGTATCTCCGCGCACTAGAACTTGGGTTTCCTGCGTTCCGAAATGTCCACTATCCAGCCGCACTGTGCTGGTCACAGGGCTCCTTCCCTTTCGAATCGCATGCTAGTGGCAGGTGGTTACTGACTCTTCCGCGGTGATGCTGGGTGTGTTTGACATCTTTGTTCGTTCGGGCGTTCCCTTTACCCTAGTGCAAGTCCTTCAGTCACCTCCGTGTATGTTGTGCTTGTTTCTGGGACCGTCCTTCGCAGTCTTGCCTTCTTCTGAATCTCATATGATTTTGTCCTGCAGCTCTTCTCCCTTTTTGCGCTCTTTGGTATGTGTTCACGATCACCTTTACTTATTGCTCGTATTTGCCTACGCTTGTTTGCTTACTGCACCTCATGCAGGTGTTCGTGCTTGCTCGGTGTCAGTATCTCGCGTTCACTCGTGCTTATTCCTTTGTTGTACCTCTTGCACTCGCTCGTGTTTGTTTTGTGTCGACTCTTGTGTTTGCTTCATTTTGTCCTTACCAGTGCTTGTTTATTTACTCTTGCCACTGCTTGTTTATTTCTGCTCGCCAATGTTTGTTTATTCCTACTATTCGTCAATGCTTGTTTATTTGCTCTTATCAAAGCTTGTTTGTTCCTTCTTGCCAATGCTTGTTTATTTGCTCTCATCAATGCTTGTTTGTCTCTTCTCGCCACTGCTTGTTTATTTGCTCTCGTCAGTGCTTCTTTGTCTCTTCTCGCCAATGCTGGTTTATTTGCTCTCGCCAATGCTTGTTTGTCTCTTCTCGCCAATGCTTGTTTGTTCCTTCTTGCCAATGTTTGTTTATTTGCTCGCGTCAATGCTTGTTTACTCCTTCTTGCCAATGCTTGTTTAGTTACTCTTAGCAATGCTTGTTTAGTTCTGCTCGCCAGTGCTTGTTTATTTCTTCTTTCCAATGCTTGTTTATTTCTTTATGCCTGACTTCAAGATGGCCGCTCTATGAAGATCAAGGGGTCTGTCCTGAAGAGCGCCTGACTTTAAGATGGCCGCCGTCACTGCAGTCACACGAGGCTTTCTCTCCTGCTTCATTCAACTCTGGCTCACTCTGGACTCACCGGCCGGCAACCTCGGGGGCAGCACACATCAGGGCTCACTTTTCTTCGGCCACCGCAGCTACCAGGTGAGGTTGGGGTGGGCTCCCGCCTTACTTTCGACGTTCCCGCTCTTCTTCTCCGCTGGCGTGCCAAACCTCACGCATCGGGCGTGAGGTTTTCCGACCTCCGACGGCACCCGGGCTCTGTTTCCAGCGCGCTCAGCAGCGCTTGTCACCGGGCTCTCGGGGACAGCGTCCTCGACGTCGGGGGACCCTGGTCTCGATCTGGGGTGCTGGACAGGGTCGGAGTGGGCTCCCGACTCCTGTTCTTTTGGGGTGCCAAATTGCACGCATCCAGCGTGACTCGCGCTACCAGCGCGCACAGCTTCCTTTTCCTTAGCGTTTCAGCGCTCGATCCAGTGGCTCCCTCTGGGCTCCCACAGTCGCTGGGGGAAGCAGGGTCACCGACTGCTGACCTCTTTCCTCAGGTGGCAGCACTACCAGGCAGCAGATTCTTCACTTGATGCTGCAGGGGACAGGGCACTCCTATTGGGTTCTGCAGGCTCTAATCATGCCTATCCCATCCTCGTCGCCAGTTGTAGCATCCTGCTACAAAGAACCACAGACACAGGTTCTTATATCTAGGAGCTTTATTGCTTACAACTTGTCACGACCCTGTCCCTACACTAACTGCCTGGTTCCTGTCCCCGGCTCCTCCTGTTCCTGCTCCTCCCATAACTCCGCCCCCCAACCACTAGACTACTTCACACAATTCTACAGGGCTGACATTGTATCCTCAAATAATCTTCACTGTGGAGGCAGTGTCCAGGCCTGTGTACGCTTGTTAGCCCTCCTCCCCCCATTGCTGCACACCTACACCTCTGCGAGTCCAAGGCTGGTTTTGTTCTATATATAACAGATGAAAGGACTAATTCCAGTTAGGGCGGACCTCACTTGTGTGAGTAGTTCAATAATTGTTTCTTTAAATTTTATCCACACCTTTTCTTAATTAGGAACATGTAAATGTGTTTATTCTTTGCTGGTTAAGTTATTTTTAATGTATTGGTTTTTACTTGTATTTTTACCCGTAGGAATGTATGGGTTTTACTTTTGAGAAAAATTTCCTGTGAACTGAAAAAAACAGAAATTGATTGATTGGCTGTGTACAATTTGGATAACAGAGCGTGCGAAGTGAAGCTGTTGTTTATTGGGAAGGTCTTTAAGTTGGTTGTCATGCGCATGCAGATGGTTGGAGGATCCCAATCCATTGCACACTAAGATTTGGGCCAATATGGAATACTGGGGTATGCCACACACCATTTCTGTAGAGCCTGAAAAGAATCATCCAGTCTCACTAATAGGAACTAGTTGGTTAGAAAGTAGGATAAACGGTTCAGAAGCAAACCTGAAAGAGGTATTTCAGGAAAACGAAACGCAAATCTCTAAGCATGTAATAAGCCTTTGAGGGGACAGGGCCCAAACATTTTGCCTGGCCTCTCTTTGGTTTAGAATCTAAGAGGCAGGTGATAATGGAAGAAATGTTTTCTTGGTTAAAAAGAACTAACGGACCTATTGCAACTATTTCAGGTCCTATGTTAGCAGCATCACAAAATAAAAGGTCGGACCTGTTTTAATGGGTCTGGCGTGTGAGCGCAGCTGCTGCTACACCTTATCAAATCAGCAATAAAGAAATTTTGAGAGTTGTTACTGAGAGAGTGGATGTGGCTCTGCCTACACGATGACTTGCTTGAGAACAGCATATGATTGGGCAAACACTGTGCTTCCACCAAAAAGAGTACATGTATTGCAGTCTGCTAGATCAAACGTTTATGCTCAATACAGTAAGACTGAGTTGCTTATTTGAGAAACTAATGAGGAAGGCCATGATTTGTGTTCATTATGGAACTTTATGAAAACGCCAGTGGGCCAGGATTACCTATTAAGAAAATCATTTTTATAAAGCCAATTCACCTTTGAGGTTGGGTTATTATTAAATTGATTTAAAGGTCTTAAGAAGATATGTGGTTATAATGAATCTCACAGAATATTGTACTAGTAATGGAAGTCTGGTGTTGGTCACCCCTTTCACAACCCCTGTGGGTAAATATGTTTTTGCTGCAACAGTCAGAGTTAGTTCAAACTTAGTAAAGTTGTATACTGTTTTGGAAACTGTAACTTTTTCACTGAATGCTGCACCCATTTGCCCTTGATTATATCATTGTTCATTTTGTGCATGTCTTAATTATAAGAATACGTTTCGAAATGTATTCCTTCTTATTTAAAAGCAATGGGAAGAGGATGTAGCCGTATGCTAGAGTGGTTGATCTCGAAGCTGGAGTACCTGGTTCAAGCCTCGCCAATGGCGCTCAACATTCTTAACAAATCGCTTTATCTCCCTGTGCCGAACAAAAGCAAGCATTTGCAATGCAATAGGTCTCGCATTTACGCAAATTTGAGCTATTGACATTGTAAATGGCAATGCCTTTCATTTATGTTTTGGTTTTTAAAACATAAATAAATACAAGGCATTGTCATTTACAAGGCCAATAGCTTCAACTTGCATAAATGAGAGACCTATTGCATTGCAAATGCTTGTTTCATCCCAGCTACTTTGCGGTGCCCTGCATGGGAATTCCTACCTGTAGAATGACAACGCTGTCCAGAACTGCCCATTCCTTCCTGACTTCAGTGATCTTGCATGGCCTCCAATGTTACCCTTACTTTATCAGTAGCACAGAATTAGTACTTACTTCGAAGTTATTATTTGCCCAAATATTCTTCTGGGGGACAGTTCCGTGGATTTACAACACAGTCAGTAAATCAAGGCCATTACACTACAAGTCTTTGCTCATAGGCAGTACTTTTAGAATAGCACAATATTGTGGCTGCCGCGTTCTCTGAGTATTTACATATTTTCCACACTTGCTGCATGATTCAGATCTTCTGTATCAGTTGCAAACATTGATTCTGGCTCAGATGGATCAAAAGAGGCTTTAAAAAACATTCGCTGTGGTCCTCCGGGGGGGGGGGAGACGCTTTGCAAAGATTAACTTTCACCATTTTGTCGCCCGACGGCTGTATTCGGGTGTTAGTGTGCTGCTAATGAAGAGAATTGTTTGCCCAGAAAGTACTACTGTGTTGTAAAATGACAAAATAGCAAAATACTGCAACAGAATGTGCCATATTACGCTGCATCATTGCAAATCTTCTTTGATTACATTTGTACCTCTCCAGTTCCTGCAGCACCTGTTCTGACCTGGGTCTCAGGCCGCTCTACAACAGCTCTGCTGACCTTGTTCTCTGGCTCCACAGCGGTTCTGCTGACCTGGTCCTCTGGCTCTGCAGCAGCTCTGCTGACGTGGTTTTCTGGCTCTAGAGCGGTTCTGCCGACTTGGTTTTCTGGCTTTAGAGCGACTCTGCTAACCTGGTTCTTTGGCTCTAGAGCGGCTCTGTTTACATGGTTCTCTGGCTCTAGAGTGGCTCTGCTGACCTGGTTCTCAGACTCTAGAGCAGCTTGCTGACCTGGTTCTCTGGCTCTAGAGCCTCTCTGCTGACCTGGTTCTCAGGCTCCAGAGCAGCTCTGCTGACATTGTTTTCTGCTCTACAGCAGATCTGCTGATCTGGTTCTCTGGCTCTACAGCAGCTCTGCTGACCTGGTTCTCTGGCTTTAGAGCAGCTCTGTGTTGGACCTGGCCCTTTTTGGCAGGTTCACCCCGAAACTTTCTGCTTTTGCCTAGCCTGTTTTTGTAACCTGGTGTTGGTGATTTTATGTCTCTGCACACTTTTTCACTGTGGTCCAGTGTAAAGTGCGTGCGCTCTCTGTGTATGTGTGGTGAGTGACCTGCCCTCCCATAGGAATGCATGGGGAATATGCGTGACCATGGTAGTTCCTGATGTGTGGGGAGTGCAGGGTCGAGTTTGGTATGTGCGAACTCGTGAGATTGAATGCTGCGTAATGATGTATGCGGCATGAATGTGTCTAGTGTGGAAGTGCCACTTCTAGACATGGGTGTGCGTGTGTAGGGAGTGTGACACGTGATTGGCTGAAGCTGGCTTGTGAGCCTGGCTCCGAGAGTCTGGAGGGGTCTGCCCCGGTGGTGAGTGGAGAGATTAGCATGCTGATGTGAGGGGAGGGGTGCACCTGGGCCTGAATAGGGCTGGGTTTTCCCTCCACAATGCTGGCTCCACCCCCTGTGGTGCGTCTGATGTCCCTAGCCTGGCCAGTGAAAGGAGTTCCCTATAACCAGTTGTAGCTGGTTCTCACATTTCCTACACCCTGCTAGACAAAGGATTTTACTGTATAAAAAGGGTCCTGTGTCCCCTTACAAAATGTTCTTGTTCTGACTTGAATCCTGCCAGGGGCGTGCTGCTGCTTGGGCCCAGGGGAAGGCTTGCCTCCCTGGGCCCTGCCCAGCCCCTGGATACCTGTTCTCCACCTTATGTCCTGGACTGCTGATGTCCTGGACTCCTGAAGGACTTTGTTGCTTTATTTTTGCCTCTAGCGCTTTGGAGCGCTTTATTTGACCTTTGCAGCATGGAGCTGCTCTCTGACCTGCTCGTGTTTTTAGGCAGGAGCCTACCCTGCATATTGCCCTATTTTAAATATTTTTAATTATGGGTGCCACCCCGTTTATGGTGCTCTTAGCGGGGGTCCACCCGGCGTGCTGACTTTATTTTGAGAATCAAGGGTGCCCACCCCTCGTTTGGCACCAGTTGAGTCACCGCCGTGGCCCGAGCTGTTTTTATTAATGGCCGCCGCGCCCGCGGCCTGCCTGGTTCTTGGCGGGGCTGCGGACGGAACAGGAAGAGCGGCAGGAAGAGGAGGGTGTGTGAGGAGGAGGACGGGAGCCCACCCCGCCTCCTCGCGTGCCTGGTAGTGAGTCCCGGGACCCAGGAGGGGGCCCGGGTGAGGAGGTGCGGCCGGTGCGGAGGGGCTCTCATGGTGAAGAGAGCCCTGCGCCAAAGGAGGGTTGCTGGCCGGAGGAGTACTGCAGCAGCAGTGAGGCTCTGCAGGGGGCCAAGAAGGAGAGTCCAGGTGAGAGCCCACCCCGCACTGGACGATGCCCGAAGAACCGGAGGTGTGCCTTAGTGGCTGGCGGGGCTCTTGTGTTATGCGGGGGAGCCCCGTGCCCGCACCGGAGGAAGCGTTCCCCAGGCAGCCGGTGAGTGGGTCTCCATTTTTGCAGACTGTTTAGTCTGAGCCTGTCAGGCTCCACCGATCGAAGGGGCATTTCTTAAAAGCCCACTAGGCTCTACCTGTGCAGGGCCTTTCTCTCAAGCCACGAGGCTCCCGCAATCCAGGGGGCAGTTTATTGTTAAGAGCCCTGAGAGGCTCCTGAGGTCCTCTGAGATTCTGAGTCCCCAGAGAGGGGACTCCAACGATGGGGGGCATGTTTGTTTTAAGGAGCTGAATTGGCTCCCCCGCCCCCATTACTTTGTAAGGAGCCAGTGTGCTCCTGGGACCCCATTATTTCCCAGAGAGGTGCATTCAGGGCGGCCCCGGATGGCAGTGGGCCGCCCCACGTTATTATTAATTCTCAGAGCCTGTGTGGCTCCAGCCTGCGCATTTTTGCTTCAGAGCCTGTGTGGCATCAACCGCAGTTGGCGCAGTTTTGTCCTAGGGGCTAGTGAAAGCCCCTATCGCAGTTTGTCTCAGCTGCCAAGCAATTAGTGGCAGCTGCATCGTTTAGGCGCAATTTGAGAGTCCTTGTTTGGGACAGAGAGGGCACAGAGGTGCCAGGCCTTCTACAGCTGCGCAGCACTTAGTGCCAGCTGCAATGTTTAGGTTTGCGCCGGTGGCACACCCCTGACTGGCGCTGCATTGGCAGCGCGCCCTGTCATTCTGGACACAGGGCTTTTGAGTCCCCTTGTTGGATGGCCAGTTGGCCAGGGGGCTGGTATGGGGGTAGGGCGCAAGGCCCTAATGTGATTTTTTTGCGCCATGTGATTTTACTATGTGTTTGATAGTAATTGCCTAAGGTGATATTTGCACAATTTGATTATGAGGTTATTTTACCTATGTAGGTTTATGCTGGTGAGATGTTTTCAATATGTGAGTTATGCCCCTAAATATGATTTATTCTTAGTAGGCAGAGTCTAAGGTGTTTAGACTAGTGAGGAGATTGCCTACTGTATTTTTACCGGTTAGGCCCAAATGTGAGTTGTGCGTGATGTGCTATGCCATTATGCCTGTGACACCTCTGAATGTGATTTATGCATTATGTGACTTACCTACACCTCTGAATGTTTTTATGCATCATGTGTTTTCCTGTGCTGCAACTCTGAATGTGTTTTGATGCATCATGTGCATTGTTCTTACACCGCTGAATATATGTTTATGCATCATGTGTTTTCCTTCCCTACACCTCTGAATGTTGTGATGCATCATGGTGTTCTTGCCTATACCCCTAAATGTATGGTGATACTTAGGTGGTTGTTCTTTCTAGTACAGGTGTGCTAAAGTGATTATTATTCTAAGTTCTAGAAGTGCTATTTCTGCTAAGTGTTGATTCTGGCAGTGGCCCACGTGGCCCTGTCCTGGTCTAAATAATCCCTTGTGAATAGTGCCCGTGCCAGTTGGCACAATGTATATTGTGTGATTACTATCTGATGTGTTTTGACAATACAAAAGTTATTTTTATATAACTGTTAGAACTGGCTATATCTGGTAGGCTAAGGCTGGCGCCAAAGCCAGGCAGAAACCACCATTCTAGTCAGGGCAAGGGAGTCACACGCCAAGATAACCCCTGCTCACCCCCTTGGTAGCTTGGCACGAGCAGTAAGGCTAAACTCGGAGGCAATGTGTAAAGCATTTGCGCCAGCACACAACAGCAACAACATCCTAGGCACACCACAAAAGGAACTCCACACAAGGTTATATGAAAATAACTTCTGTATTGTCAAAAACACATCAGATAAAAATCACACATGTACATTGTGCCAACTGGCACGGGCAATATTCATAAGGGATTATTTACAGGACAGAGCCACATGGGCCACTGTCAGAATAAACACTTTTAGAAATAGAAATACTGTCAGAAATTAGAATAAAAGGATATAAAATCACTGTAGCACAAATTAGGAAGAATAGCACAAAATAACGGTGATAAATCACAACCAGTAACTACTGGTAAAGGTAGGTACACACTACGCAATACTAATAACCATAGGCCTAGATCAGCATGGACACATAACCTCTCTAGTATAAACTATACTAGGCAAAACTCAACCACCTAAGAATAAAATACATTTAGGGGTATCCGCAAGAACACATTACACATGATGCATCACAACATTCAGAGGTGCAACACAGGAAAACACATGATGCCTAAAACATTCAGAGGTGTAAGGAAAGAAAACACATGATGCATAAAAATACATTCAGCGGTGTGAGAACAAGGCACATGATGCATCAAAAACACATTCAGAGGTGCAGGGAAGGAAAAACACATGATGCATCAACCAACACATTCAGAGGTGTAAAATCAAGGAAGACACATGATGCATTAAAAACATTCAGAGGTGCCAGGAAAGAAAACACAACTCAATAGCGCAAAGACACATGATGGCTAAACATTCAGAGGTGCAAGGAAAAACCACACAATTGCGCAAAACCTTACATAAGCCACTACCTGTGGCAGTCCCTAGGCCAACTGGCCTTGTTGGGGCTAGGACACCCTGTAGTCCAAAAGTCAGGGGCCTAAACGGTGCAGGCGCCCACTACTTGCTGGGCACCTGGGAACATCCCAAGAACTAAACGGTGCAGCTGCCCACTAATTGCTGGACAGCTGGAGACAAAACTGCGCCAGGGGCTCTTATTACCCTTTAAACAAACTGCGCCAATCCCTTGGAGCCCTCTAGGCTCTGCACACACTGTGTGCCTGAGAGCACTCTGGCTCCGAAAGGGATCATGCCCCTCGGGGTGCTCTGGAGCCTCAGGGGCTCTGAAACAAAATGCCCCCAGACATCGTAGGAGTCCCCTAGGTGCAGTCGGCATGATGATAGGCCCCCGGGGCCTCGCATAACTAATATGGCGCCTCCAGCCTCTCGGGGCTCTTCAACACACAAATGGCCCCGCACGTTGGAGCGCCCCACTGCAGGACGGGGCCACTCAGAAGCACACTTCACCTTGTCAGGCACCACCAACATTCCCCATGGAGCCCCCCTGCCCTACCTCACTCACCGGGCAGCTCGCTGGGGGCTCCTCTTCACGGGGATGGCGGCATCTTTCTCGACGGTCTCCTTTGGGCAGTGCGAGGCTCTTCTTCACCATCGGAGCCCCGCCTGCTTCCTCTACCGTCATGCTCCTTCTTCTCCGGGGCTCCCGCAGCACAGGGGAGCCCCGAGGCAACCTGCAACACTCCTCGTTTTCCGGGGCTCCCTCAGCACACGGGAGCCCCGCAACAGGCCAGACTTCCTCTCCGGCCACACGGGGAACCTCTCTCTGCCCGGTCCCGCTCCCAGGGGCCGGGTCTCAACAGGCGGCGGGCGGGGCTCTCACGAGAGCCTCGCAAAGCACCGGCGGCATCCAGTCACCCGGGCCCCCCCTCCTGGGAGCCCCGGGGCTAGCCACTGGCACACGAGGAGCCGGGGTAGGCTCCCGGCCTCCCTCACGCAGCCCAGCTTCCTCCACGAGACACCAACACGGCACGGCTTCCTCGGGACTTCCCTCAGGCCTCACGAGGCCACGCCCATGTTCCAACGAGGGTGCCTGACTTCCGGGTCGCATTTGCATCGGCCCGGCAACGTTTTACCAAGTATCTTGGGCTGTGGCGGTCATTCTCCGGCAGCATAAACGGGGTAATAAGATGCCGGGTGGGCACCGGCCAAAGCACACAATGCGCTCGCCAGCGCTAGAACAAAATAAAGCGCTCCTAAGCGCTATAGGCAAAGATAAAGCGCTCCTAAGCGCTAGGCAAAAGAGAAAATAAAGCGCTCCCAGCGCTAAAGGCAAAAAGGCAACCGCTTCCAGGCGCTGGGGTCCCCAAAGTCCAGGGACCAACACAAAGTCCTAACAGAGTCCAGGCCAGCAGTAGTCCAGGGGCTGGGCAGGGCCCAGGGATTCCCCTGGGCCCAAGCAGCAGCACGCCCCTGGCAGATTCAAGTTAGCAACAAGAACATTTTGGAAGGGGACACAGCCCCTTCTTATACAGAGAAAAGTCTTTGAAGTCTTTGTGCAAGTGGGCCCTGAACCCGGTCTAAACCAGTTCTTGGGTGTTGCTGGAGCCCTTGGGCTTCCTGGCTTCCTTCTTTCTTTCAGTATCAGGGACAGAGGTGACAGTCGCCCAGCGGGGAGGTGGAGCCAGCATTGTGGCCAGGCAGGCACAGCCTCATTCACTCCCAGGTGCTATCTCCTCCCACTTCCCTGGCAGCAGATGCCGCCTTTCAGCCACGGGCTGACTCAGACAACCTCCTGGGGGCTCCCCAGCCCCTGTCATCCTCAAACCAGACAGTCAATCCACAAGCAGGCCCAGGCCCTCCTGGGCCAGGCTCACCAGCCAATCACACGCCAGCCACAAATTACACAAATATGCCAACTTCTAAAAGTGGCACTTCTAGACTAGACACAATCATGCTGCATACACCATTACGCAGCATTCAATCTCTCGAGTTCGCACATATCAAACTCGACCCTGCACTCCCCACACATCAGGAACTACCATGGGCATACATATTCCCCATTCATTCCTATGGGAAGGCAGGTCACTCACCACACATACACAGAGAGAGCTCACGCACTTTACACTGTACCACAGTGAAAAAGTGCACAAAGGCCTAAAACCATCAACACTAGGTTCCAGAAACAGGCTAGGAAAAAGCAAAAAGTTTAGGGGTGAACCTGCCAAAAAGGTCCAGGTCCAACAATAACCTTGTGTGGAGTTCCTTTTGTGGTGTGCCTAGGATGTTGTTGCTGTTGTATGCGTGCGTAAATGCTTTACACATTGCCTCCGGGATAAGCCTGTCTGCTCGTGCCAATCTACCAAGGGGTTTAGGAGGGGTATCTTGGCGTGTGACTCCCTTGCCCTGACTAGAATGGTGGTTTCTGCCTGGCTTTGGCGTAAGCCTTAGCCAACCAGAAATCCCAGTTCTAACACTCTGCTGACTTGGTTCTCTGGCTCTAGAGCAGCTCTGCTGACCTGGTTCTATCGCTCTACAGCCGCACTGCTGACCTGGTTTTCTGGCTCTACAACAACTATGCTGACCTCGTTCTCAGGCTCTATAGCCGCTCTGCTGACCTAGTCCTCAGGCTCTACAGCCACTCTGCTGACCTGGTTCTCTGGCTCTACAGCAGCTCTGCTGACATGGTTCTCTGGCTCTACAGCAGCTCTGCTGAACTGGTTCTCAGGCTCTAATGCGGCCTTGCTGACCTAGTTCTCTGGCTCTAGAGTGGCTCTGCTGACCTGGTTCACTGGCTCTACAGAAGCTCTGCTGACCTGGTTCTCTGGCTCTACAACAGCTCTCCTGACCTGGTTCTCTGGATCTTCAACAGCTCTGCTGACCTGGTTCTCAGGTCTGAAAGTACTAGTGAAGTGGAACCTATGCAGATAGGTGCGATTTGAGGACCCTTATCCAAAGAAGAAAAAGAGAATAGGCGGCAGAATACATTTTGTATGTACTGCAGAGGTAGTGGACATTACGTAAAAAACTGTCAGAAAAGACCAAATACACCCTTAAAGGAGAAGGAAAACTTGCAGCACCACCAGTGATGGGAGTTGAACTGGTGGATGCAAGAGAAAAATCAACTCCAGTAAATCATGAGTTTGCTAATACGTTACAAGTCTCCTTGCCACAACCGACCTTTTCTGTAATGTTGAAATTCTGAAACGTGGTCCTAATAGAAATCATTGTCATGGTTGACTCTGGGGTACGGGCAATATTTGCGATCAGAAGTTCGCTAAACACATAGGTCTGTTAGCCCTGAAGAAGGAAAAAAGTGAAAGAGTGAGAGATGTCGAAGGTACAGATTTTACTTCTGGTCCAATAACCAGTCATACCGAAGCAGTTCAAATGACCACCACAGAAGGACATCAAGAGATCCTACAATTCAACCTCATAGACGCCCCACAGTTTCAGTTAATTCTTGGAATACCCTGGTTAACGGAACATAACCCATTGATAGATTGGGGAGCTAGAACCATCCAGTTAAACTCCGAATATTGCACTAAACGTTGTTTCGAAGAAAAAGGAATTCAATCAGAACCCAATCGAAAAGCAGCAACCTAGGCAACTAATTTCTCAAACACATTAATGGTGAATTAAATGAACAATTGGCTGAGACTGACTGTAAGACTTAAGTGTTTTTATTTAACAATTACACAATTAGTAAATCATTATTAAAACGCAATCATAAAAGTTAAAATTTCATACAAGATTTCTAAAAACATATGAAAACATAAGTAAATTCATCAATAATAAATCAGTGGCGAGAAATGAGTCTCTACGCGCGTTTCGGCGTCCAGCGCCTTCTTCATGGAGTAGCCACACAATTTCTAAAGAGTGAAAATATACATAGATTATATATACATAGTGACACAATATATGCAATTTTTACAAGTTTAGTAATATCTTTAATTTTAATCTCTACAGCCATTTCGTCCAGTTTATGTTTAACAATTTAAAAAAACAACAGTAGTTTCCATTGTTCAATTTTATTCTTGTCATTTCCTTACAAGTTCTCTCTGGGTCCAAAAAGACATCTGTCTTAACTTGGGACTTGGAAAAAGTGGGATACGAGATTACAAGATAGATTACCATATTTTAATGGAGGATTTCCTACTTCAGTAGTTTGGAAAGCATTTGATATGCTTAAGACGACGTATAGCCACTCAATTGGTATAGGAAAAGATAAAAGAATGGTCTTTTGAGGGCTCATTTATGATGCTATATTGATGAGAAAAGACGATCAAATGACATGAAAATTAATTTAACTAGCTTTTATATGGTCCAAACGAAATCAAGTTGTTTGTTTCTCTTATTTTGTAAGTGTTGTTCTTAAATAATGGTTTGTTATTTACGTCTGTAATACTTACAATAGAGATCACTTATTTGACACTGGTCAAGACGGTTCTCTACTTTTTAGGTGAATCGTTTTGGATCCCGTGTTACAGGAGCTTGGGTATAAAATTATCTCAATTATTATTTTTATTTATATTTCAGATGAGAGCGTCAGATTACAGGTATTGTTTAGAAATGTTTTTACCTGATTGACCAGGACCCAAGTAGTAAATTCCCGCTGGCCGGAGCCCTTTAAATGAAGAAATGCCGGATAAGATTCCCTAGGTCGGAATCAACCTCAGTGGCGTCTGGTATCTGTTTAAAAAAGGTTTGAAGCCAGAATTGTATCTATTGGTTATGATCTTTGCAGTAATTTAATTAAATTCAGTTTCTTACACCGTGGTGGACTTAGTTTATCTAGACTTAATTTTTTGATCTTACCTATAATGTCTGTAATTCTTGATTTCTTTTTCATTAGCTTCCTTGTTGATCTTTGATGTGATCAAGGGCTACTTTTAAGTTAAAACGTGATATTCTAGGGGTCCTAAAAAAAGAGAAAAGGAGAGAGTGCAAAAATTATATCTATATCTTTGGACCAATCAGGTTAGGGTATTTCTCTGACTCTTTTAATCTTACCAGTGGTTGCCAGGTCTTCTATTTCAGAGAGCGTGAATGGTGTTGACAAGGTATTCCAAAATTATGGCTGGATGGGGAGGTGATGTTAAAAGATCTCCCTGCCTGGGGACATGAAAAGGGAAGTATGTTAAGTTATCTTTTATTAAATGGTTGGAGAACTGGAGTACTGCTATTTATTCCTAGCGTTTTCTTGCAGCGTCTTACCTCACGATGATCGGCAGGGCTCACTATGTCCGGCGGCAGCGGGATAGTCCGTCTAGCGATGTGGTAGGTCGGAAAAAGACTGACAAACTACCCGACGGTGGAGCTGTTTATGTATCTTAGATAATTAATGCTAATTGCATACACCTCTGTTGTTTCTCCGTGAGGTGTTTCAAGCGCGGTTGTTTTGGGAGGGGTTTCCCTTGTAAACACCTGATGGTGGTTTGGCTCACTTCAGTGATTGGAAGTGAGGCGCTTTTCTGTTTAGGTACGTGGAAAGCGAAAATGGACTTCGATCTGTAGTTTTTAGTGAGGCGGGACGCGCTTGTTTATGTTGTTTTAGCGTGTATGTGAGACGACAGCCTTTGATACTGTAACTGGAAGTAGATGTTATCGATGCAGCGATTTAAGCATTTATAGAACAGCTGATTATACGGGAAAGTAAAAACACGACAGGAATGCATATAGATAAATATACCCTCATGCTGATATTATTTGCGCTTGCAAGTGAAGACAGACTTCAATTTCTACAGTTTGGAAAGTAGATACTTCCTTAGGCGATTTAGGTGCCTACAAAGAATTTGGTGGTAAATGTAGCGATTTAATTAATTATAAAACATATGATTCTAAGGAAAGATAAATCCACGCAGGGAGTGCATATAAATGATTATACTTTCGCGTTAGTATCATTTGCGTTTATGGGTGAAAACTGACTCCAATAACTGCCTTTTGGAATCAGATGTATCATTTAGGCAATTTAGGTGCCTATAGGGTACTTGGTGGTAAGGGAAGCGCTAAAAATGTACCTAATTCTAAGGATTAGTAAACCCTTGAGGGTGAAGTTTTTGAGTGATTCTACTTGCATGTTTGTGTTATTTGTGTTTACAGGACAAGAAGGCCTTAGGTTTCTGTAGTTAGAAGGTAGATTTCTTCATTATGACAATTAGGCGCCTATAATGTGTTAGTTTATTGAGGAAGTGGAAATTACGTGATGGGACGATTTCGTTGAATTTTGGTGAATCACATGATTATGACAATAGCGAATTCAATCAAGGCAACCTATTATTTTTTTGGGGTATACAGAAAATAGCCTCTGTTCTCGATATATTATTTGTAGATTGCAGGCTGTACTATATATATTCTTTTTTGAAATCGTGTTATGTTACAGGGATTGCTTACTACGTTTTTAACACTATTATTATTATTCTTACCGTGTTTTTTGGGGGGTTCTCCATTCTGATTAATAACAGCATTATTTATATTTACTGGTTTTTTTTTTTATTTCGGGTTTTGCAGGCATCTAATTAGTTTACAGGACATGATTTATCAGGAAATGGCGTGTTCCCACGGAATTTCATTATTCATTCCCTGGCGGAAAGTATTAAAGATAAAAATCCAAAAGACTTCCCTTTTCTTTCGGATGGCTGTACCGCCTTTGGAGTCTGGAGTATGGATTTTTTCAAGAATCCTCCATTTGAATTCATCTGCACAGTGGCCCTTCTCTATGAAGTGTTTTACCATTGGGCATGCAATTTTTTTGGTTCTTATCGCCGAGCGATGTTCGTTCAGGCGTGTTTGGATCATACGCGAAGTTTCTCCCACGTATCCCATAAGACAGGGACATTGTATGAAGTATACAACGTTGGTTGATTTGCAGTTCCACATTTCTTTTGCTTTTGTTTTGTGGCCATTGTGTTCGAATTCTTCGCCTCGTAGAATGTTGCCACATGAGTTACATGAGGAACAGGGGAAGGTCCCTATTATTGGATTATTTGTTAAAATTGATCTTTGACTGAAATTCTCTCTTTGAGTATTATTTTGAAAGCGGGAGTGAACAATGAACTCTTTTATATTTCTGTTTCTCTTGTGAGCGAAGAGAGGTTTCACCAATTTCTGTTCACTGGTGCAATTACTGTTTAATATGTGCCAATTCGAATTTATGACTTGTTTGACCTTTTCATTTACAGTGGAGTGTTTTGTAATACAAACTAATTGGTCAGTGGATTTAGGTGGTTTGGTTCGCAGGAGACAGTCTCGGTCATAGTACCTTGCTCGCTTGTATGAGTCTCTCACTAAACGGTGAGGATAACCTCTATCTATAAATTTAGTTCTCATAACTATGGCTTGCTTATCAAAGTCATTCAGGTTCGTACAATTACGTCTGACGCGTAAGAATTGAGAGAAGGGTATGCTATTTTTTTGCGATCTTGGGTGGAAGCTACAATAGTGTAGTAGTGTATTCCTAGCTGTAGGTTTTATGTGAAGATCTACTTTTAATGCACCTTCTTCGTTTGTGATTTCAATATCCAAAAATTCTACTTTCTTGTTGCTGATATTGGAGGTGAAGTGGAGGTTAGGGTTTACTGCATTTATCCATTGAAGGAATTCCTCTAGAGTTTCTCTCCCATCGGTCCAGACAAAAAAGATGTCATCAATGTATCTGGACCAATGGGAGATAGACTCATAAAAGGGGGCAATCTCATTATGAATGAATTCCTTCTCGAAGGCTGCCATGAAGATATTGGCTATCGATGGTGCTACTGAGGCACCCATGCTTACACCTTTGATTTGGCGATAGATATGGGATCCAAACTCAAATATATTCTCTGTTAATACAATTTCTAGGCAAGCGAGCAAAAATTCTTTTGGGCAGGGAATTTTGTGTAAATCAATGAACCAACTTGTGGTTTTCATGGCATCAGTAAGGGGAATATTACTATATAGGGACTCTACGTCCATGGTGACTAGTAGTTCATTGTTGCAATTAAAAGAAATTGCTTCAATTTTCTGTATCATGTGGCCTGTATCGCGTATGTATGAATCAATTTTGGGAATGAATGGACGCAAATAATTGTCCACATATTTGGACAGTGGTTCAGTTGCCGTACCTATGGTGGAGACAATGGGACGGTACGGGGGGTTGCTCGCGTGCTTATGTATTTTGGGGAGGCCATAGATACACGCAGTTTTTCCCTGATTGTGATTCAGGAAGTCGAATTCTTTGACATTAATGAATCCGTCTTCAAGGGCAGTTGTAGTTAGGGACATAATTTTCCGCGATAAGTTTATTAGAGAATGCGATCTCAAAGGGACATAAAACGTCGGGTCATCCAGCATTTTGAGCATATTGTTTTCATATTCGGATGTGTCAATGATTACTATGCCCCCTCCTTTGTCACATCCTTTGAAGGTTAGGTTTTTGTTGTGGGAAAGAGATGTTAGGGCTTGGTGTTCTTCCTTTTCTAAGTTATAAATTGGTTTCGGGATGTACCTTAGTGCATGATCTAATTTTTTCAAAACTACTAGCTCGAAGGTAGCAACTTCCGGCCCCACTTGTTCTAGACCAGGGCTAAAAGTGGATGGGAGACAGAGGGGTTTTATGAGGGGATGTTCTTCCTCTGATGTGTTGTTTAAAGCAAAAAACTTTTTCAACCGGATTGTGACATAATTTCCTTCTTCCGGAAAATCCGGTTGAAAAAGTTTTTTGCTTTAAACAACACATCAGAGGAAGAACATCCCCTCATAAAACCCCTCTGTCTCCCATCCACTTTTAGCCCTGGTCTAGAACAAGTGGGGCCGGAAGTTGCTACCTTCGAGCTAGTAGTTTTGAAAAAATTAGATCATGCACTAAGGTACATCCCGAAACCAATTTATAACTTAGAAAAGGAAGAACACCAAGCCCTAACATCTCTTTCCCACAACAAAAACCTAACCTTCAAAGGATGTGACAAAGGAGGGGGCATAGTAATCATTGACACATCTGAATATGAAAACAATATGCTCAAAATGCTGGATGACCCGACGTTTTATGTCCCTTTGAGATCGCATTCTCTAATAAACTTATCGCGGAAAATTATGTCCCTAACTACAACTGCCCTTGAAGACGGATTCATTAATGTCAAAGAATTCGACTTCCTGAATCACAATCAGGGAAAAACTGCGTGTATCTATGGCCTCCCCAAAATACATAAGCACGCGAGCAACCCCCCGTACCGTCCCATTGTCTCCACCATAGGTACGGCAACTGAACCACTGTCCAAATATGTGGACAATTATTTGCGTCCATTCATTCCCAAAATTGATTCATACATACGCGATACAGGCCACATGATACAGAAAATTGAAGGAATTTCTTTTAATTGCAACAATGAACTACTAGTCACCATGGACGTAGAGTCCCTATATAGTAATATTCCCCTTACTGATGCCATGAAAACCACGAGTTGGTTCATTGATTTACACAAAATTCCCTGCCCAAAAGAATTTTTGCTCGCTTGCCTAGAAATTGTATTAACAGAGAATATATTTGAGTTTGGATCCCATATCTATCGCCAAATCAAAGGTGTAAGCATGGGTGCCTCAGTAGCACCATCGATAGCCAATATCTTCATGGCAGCCTTCGAGAAGGAATTCATTCATAATGAGATTGCCCCCTTTTATGAGTCTATCTCCCATTGGTCCAGATACATTGATGACATCTTTTTTGTCTGGACCGATGGGAGAGAAACTCTAGAGGAATTCCTTCAATGGATAAATGCAGTAAACCCTAACCTCCACTTCACCTCCAATATCAGCAACAAGAAAGTAGAATTTTTGGACATTGAAATCACAAACGAAGAAGGTGCATTAAAAGTAGATCTTCACATAAAACCTACAGCTAGGAATACACTACTACACTATCGTAGCTTCCACCCAAGATCGCAAAAAAATAGCATACCCTTCTCTCAATTCTTACGCGTCAGACGTAATTGTACGAACCTGAATGACCTTGATAAGCAAGCCATAGTTATGAGAACTAAATTTATAGATAGAGGTTATCCTCACCGTTTAGTGAGAGACTCATACAAGCGAGCAAGGTACTATGACCGAGACTGACTCCTGCGAACCAAACCACCTAAATCCACTGACCAATTAGTTTGTATTACAAAACACTCCACTGTAAATGAAAAGGTCAAACAAGTCATAAATTCGAATTGGCACATATTAAACAGTAATTGCACCAGTGAACAGAAATTGGCGAAACCTCTCTTCGCTCACAAGAGAAACAGAAATATAAAAGAGTTAATTGTTCACTCCCGCTTTCAAAATAATACTCAAAGAGAGAATTTCAGTCAAAGATCAATTTTAACAAATAATCCAATAATAGGGACCTTCCCCTGTTCCTCATGTAACTCATGTGGCAACATTCTACGAGGCGAAGAATTCGAACACAATGGCCACAAAACAAAAGCAAAAGAAATGTGGAACTGCAAATCAACCAACGTTGTATACTTCATACAATGTCCCTGTCTTATGGGATACGTGGGAGAAACTTCGCGTATGATCCAAACACGCCTGAACGAACATCGCTCGGCGATAAGAACCAAAAAAATTGCATGCCCAATGGTAAAACACTTCATAGAGAAGGGCCACTGTGCAGATGAATTCAAATGGAGGATTCTTGAAAAAATCCATACTCCAGACTCCAAAGGCGGTACAGCCATCCGAAAGAAAAGGGAAGTCTTTTGGATTTTTATCTTTAATACTTTCCGCCAGGGAATGAATAATGAAATTCCGTGGGAACACGCCATTTCCTGATAAATCATGTCCCGTAAACTAATTAGATGCCTGCAAAACCCGAAATAAAAAAAAAACCCCAGTAAATATAAATAATGCTGTTATTAATCAGAATGGAGAACCCCCAAACAAACACGGTAAGAATAATAATAATAGTGTTAAAAACGTAGTAAGCAATCCCTGTAACATAACACGATTTCAAAAAAGAATATATATAGTACAGCCTGCAATCTACAAATAATATATCGAGAACAGAGGCTATTTTCTGTATACCCCAAAAAAATAATAGGTTGCCTTGATTGAATTCGCTATTGTCATAATCATGTGATTCACCAAAATTCAACGAAATCGTCCCATCACGTAATTTCCACTTCCTCAATAAACTAACACATTATAGGCGCCTAATTGTCATAATGAAGAAATCTACCTTCTAACTACAGAAACCTAAGGCCTTCTTGTCCTGTAAACACAAATAACACAAACATGCAAGTAGAATCACTCAAAAACTTCACCCTCAAGGGTTTACTAATCCTTAGAATTAGGTACATTTTTAGCGCTTCCCTTACCACCAAGTACCCTATAGGCACCTAAATTGCCTAAATGATACATCTGATTCCAAAAGGCAGTTATTGGAGTCAGTTTTCACCCATAAACGCAAATGATACTAACGCGAAAGTATAATCATTTATATGCACTCCCTGCGTGGATTTATCTTTCCTTAGAATCATATGTTTTATAATTAATTAAATCGCTACATTTACCACCAAATTCTTTGTAGGCACCTAAATCGCCTAAGGAAGTATCTACTTTCCAAACTGTAGAAATTGAAGTCTGTCTTCACTTGCAAGCGCAAATAATATCAGCATGAGGGTATATTTATCTATATGCATTCCTGTCGTGTTTTTACTTTCCCGTATAATCAGCTGTTCTATAAATGCTTAAATCGCTGCATCGATAACATCTACTTCCAGTTACAGTTTCAAAGGCTGTCGTCTCACCTACACGCTAAAACAACATAAACAAGCGCGTCCCGCCTCACTAAAAACTACAGATCGAAGTCCATTTTCGCTTTCCACGTACCTAAACAGAAAAGCGCCTCACTTCCAATCACTGAAGTGAGCCAAACCACCATCAGGTGTTTACAAGGGAAACCCCTCCCAAAACAACCGCGCTTCAAACACCTCACGGAGAAACAACAGAGGTGTATGCAATTAGCATTAATTATCTAAGATACATAAACAGCTCCACCGTCGGGTAGTTTGTCAGTCTTTTTCCGACCTACCACATCGCTAGACGGACTATCCCGCTGCCGCCGGACATAGTGAGCCCTGCCGATCATCGTGAGGTAAGACGCTGCAAGAAAACGCTAGGAATAAATAGCAGTACTCCAGTTCTCCAACCATTTAATAAAAGATAACTTAACATACTTCCCTTTTCATGTCCCCAGGCAGGGAGATCTTTTAACATCACCTCCCCATCCAGCCATAATTTTGGAATACCTTGTCAACACCATTCACGCTCTCTGAAATAGAAGACCTGGCAACCACTGGTAAGATTAAAAGAGTCAGAGAAATACCCTAACCTGATTGGTCCAAAGATATAGATATAATTTTTGCACTCTCTCCTTTTCTCTTTTTTTTGGACCCCTATAATATCATGTTTTAACTTAAAAGTAGCCCTTGATCACATCAAAGATCAACAAGGAAGCTAATGAAAAAGAAATCAAGAATTACAGACATTATAGGTAAGATCAAAAAATTAAGTCTAGATAAACTAAGTCCACCACGGTGTAAGAAACTGAATTTAATTAAATTACTGCAAAGATCATAACCAATAGATACAATTCTGGCTTCAAACCTTTTTTAAACAGATACCAGACGCCACTGAGGTTGATTCCGACCTAGGGAATCTTATCCGGCATTTCTTCATTTAAAGGGCTCCGGCCAGCGGGAATTTACTACTTGGGTCCTGGTCAATCAGGTAAAAACATTTCTAAACAATACCTGTAATCTGACGCTCTCATCTGAAATATAAATAAAAATAATAATTGAGATAATTTTATACCCAAGCTCCTGTAACACGGGATCCAAAACGATTCACCTAAAAAGTAGAGAACCGTCTTGACCAGTGTCAAATAAGTGATCTCTATTGTAAGTATTACAGACGTAAATAACAAACCATTATTTAAGAACAACACTTACAAAATAAGAGAAACAAACAACTTGATTTCGTTTGGACCATATAAAAGCTAGTTAAATTAATTTTCATGTAGAAAGAGGTGTGGCGCCGCGGCCAGGGCGACTGACGCTGGAATCTGGGGACCACGGTTCGATCCCCGGCTCCGGCGGCAGGTTAGCCCAGCACCATGTGACTCTGGGCAATAGCTCGCTTAATCTTCCCGACGGCCCCCCAGCGCCTAGAGACCCTTACGGGTGATTGTGCGCTTTACAAATGTGGACTTTACTTTACTTTATGTCATTTGATCGTCTTTTCTCATCAATATAGCATCATAAATGAGCCCTCAAAAGACCATTCTTTTATCTTTTCCTATACCAATTGAGTGGCTATACGTCGTCTTAAGCATATCAAATGCTTTCCAAACTACTGAAGTAGGAAATCCTCCATTAAAATATGGTAATCTATCTTGTAATCTCGTATCCCACTTTTTCCAAGTCCCAAGTTAAGACAGATGTCTTTTTGGACCCAGAGAAAACTTGTAAGGAAATGACAAGAATAAAATTGAACAATGGAAACTACTGTTGTTTTTTTAAATTGTTAAAGATAAACTGGACGAAATGGCTGTAGAGATTAAAATTAAAGATATTACTAAACTTGTATAAATTGCATATATTGTGTCACTATGTATATATAATCTATGTATATTTTCACTCTTTAGAAATTGTGTGGCTACTCCATGAAGAAGGCGCTGGACGCCGAAACGCGCGTAGAGACTCATTTCTCGCCACTGATTTATTATTGATGAATTTACTTATGTTTTCATATGTTTTTAGAAATCTTGTATGAAATTTTAACTTTTATGATTGCGTTTTAATAATGATTTACTAATTGTGTAATTGTTAAATAAAAACACTTAAGTCTTACAGTCAGTCTCAGCCAATTGTTCATTTAATTCACCATTAATGTGTTTGAGAAATTAGTTGCCTAGGTTGCTGCTTTTCGATTGTATTAATTTCCCTGACCTAGGAACTACAAAATTCATATAATCAGGGGGTCCTTGTTAGATACACGTCAATTCAATCAGAACCCAACATTGTTTCCCGGCTCTGTGTGGACGTAGCGTCGGTATGTCTGATTCAAACTACTGAGCTTCCGGAAGAATTCAAAGATTTCGCAGATGTATTCGGCGAGGCTCAAACTGAAAAGTTACCCCCTCACAGGTCTTATGACTGCAAAATAGACCTAGAACCAGGGGCTAATTTACAGTGTAGCAGAGTCTATGCCTTAACAGAGAAAGAAAACCTCCATCTAAAAGAGTATACAAAAACAAATCTTGAGCACGGGTTTATCAGACCATCACAATCTCCTGTCTCTTCCCCACTCTTCTTCATGCTCAAAAAAGGAGGGGATCTCAGGATTGTATTGATTACAGAGGAATCAACAGGATTACAGTAAAGAACCGCTATCCCTTGCCCCTTATTTCTATACTCATCGATCAAGTGAAGGAAGCAAAGATCTATACGTGATTAGACCTGCGGGGAGCTTACCATCTAGTCTGGCACAGTGACTATTGGAAGACAGCGTTTAGGACTAAATACTGCCTTTACGAATATCTTGTCATGCTGTATGGCCTATGTAATGCGCCAGCCGCATTCCAGTACTTAATTAATGATGTTTTGAGCGACTTAATCGATCAATGTGCCATAATGTACATAGATGACATTTTACTCTATTTTAACACCAAAGAAGAACATCAGACACAGGTCCGGGCTGTTTTGCAACGTTTGAGAGAGAATTCTCTCTATGCTAAACTGGAAAAATGTCTGTTCAATACCGATACTGTGGAGTTCCTTGGATTCGTGTTGTCCTCCGCAGGGATTACGATGGATCATCAGAAAGTGCAGGCAGTGATGGATTGGAAATCTCCTACAACTATCAAGGAGATCCAAAGCTTCATTGGGTTCTCTAATTTTTATCGACGTTTCATCCACAACTTCTCCCAGAAAATCCTCCCACTCACATGTTTATTAAAGAAGGGTGTACCATTCAATGGTCGGACGAAGCTGAAACTGCTTTCAATTTATTAAAGAAAAGTTTCACTTCTGCACCAGTTTTATTAAACGCGGACCCCTCTGAACCGTTCTACGTAGAAACCGATGCATCGGATTTGGCAATTGGAGGTATTCTTTCTCAATGACACAAGGACACCGGACTGTTGCATCCACTGGCCTTCCGCTCTCGTAGACTAAATCCAGCTAAATGTAATGATATCATCATGGAGAAGGAACATTTGGCCATCAAGGATGCCTTTAAGGACTGGAGGCACTATTTAATGGGTGTCAAGCATACCATGACTTTGTTTACAGATCACCGCAATCTTAAATTTCTATGCTCTGCCCACACTCTTACACTGCGTCAGACTCGTTGGTCGCTTTATTTTGCGGATTTCGATTTTGTTATCACCTTTCGACCTGGATCAACGAAATGGCTAACCATATCAGGAACTCACCTTGTTTTTGCCTACAAAAGACCTCCAAATACAAGCAATGCAAGAATGTCATGATCATCTTTTGGCAGGACATAAGGGTATACTGAAATCTTAAGATTTACTCAAACGTCACTTTTGGTGGCCACACATGTATCGAGACATCTGCCAGTATGTTTTGGGATGCAAGATTTGTGCACAGGGAAAATCAGACAGACAAGCTCCTAAAGGTCTCTTGAAATCTTTGCCTAATCCTCCGCACTCCTGGCACACAGTGTCTCTAGATCTATTTGTAGACTTACCCTCCTCTAAGGGGTTTAATACTATCCTGGTCTGTATAGATACCTTTAGTAAAATGACACATTTTGTACACCTTAAAGGCACACCTTCAGCAAGACAACTTTCCCAACTCTTTAACTAGAATATAATTTGTCTCCATGGCATTCCTACGGTTTTGATCACTGATAGAGGTTCTCAGTTTTAATTGCATTTTTGGAAGGCTTATACTAAGGGCCTTGGTATGGACCATCTTTGTTCCACTAGTTTCCATCCAGAAACCGATGGTCAAACTAAGAGAACTAATCAGGAGTTGTGACAATACCTCCGTTTCTATTTACTAGATGAGGAAGGCGAATGGCCCGATTATCACTGGACAGCCGAATATGCCCATAACAATGCTAAGAATGTGTATACAGGCTATTCACCTTTTTTTTATGAATTCAGGCAGACACCCTAATTCCCAGGTTGAGTTTACAAATGTAGAAGTCCCAGAAATTAAAGAGCTTGCTCAACACATAACTAGGATCCACCAAACAGCAACACAGAATTTAACTTTACCAAAAACCTGTTGCAAACACTTTGCTGATCAAAAAAGAAAGAAACACCCCGATCTCCAAGTAGGTGATCAAGTTTGGCTATGTAGCAAAAATCTGAAGTTGAAGGTACCAGCAAATTCCAACCGCGCTTCATTGATCCTTATTCCATAGAAAATGTCATTATTCCAGTTACTTACACATTAACACTTCTACGCCCTGCAAAATTAACATCCAGTCTTTCACAATACCTCCTTAAGAAAGCCCTCCTACCCCTCTGGTTCTTAATGGTGAGATCGAATACGAGAATCTTAGATTCCAAGATGATTCACAATGACCTCTTTTATCTGATTGACTGGAAAGGTTATGGACCTGGGAACATAGCTCTCACGTGCATGCTCCCCGATTAATCAAGGCCTTCCATGCTAATTTTCCGGACAAGCCATGTCAGGGGGAAACCCTATTAGGAGCGGGTATTGTCAGGGTTCATGGGAGGTTTCCTCCTTGTGACCCTGTAGTCGCCCTTACTTATGTCCCTTCAACCTACCATTCCACTCTGCAAACTCATGGTACCTTTAGTTGGCGAGTATGCTGGCGGCGATGGGCTTCCAAGATGGCTGCCAGCATGTCCATGGTGTTAGCAGTCTAGTCTATGCAGCAATTGGAGCTCAGGTGAAGCGGGCACAAATATTCCATGGCGCACTTCACCAAGAGTTTTCCCGAGTTAGTCAGGGAGCATTCGTAGACAGTGGTTCTTCAGCGTCGGTCTCCGCATTTCCAGAGTTCTGAGTACCAGGTTAGTGGAGTTACGGTCATTAGTAAGCGCATGCTCTATCTGTCACAAAGAGGAAGCGAGTACAGCGCATGTTGAGGGAGAAAGTGTTTAAATGTTGGCACCCCTATTTCCTGATTAGAGACTTCCTGAGAATTCCAAGTGAGAGAAAAGAATAGTGTTTTTTCTCGTTCTCTCCGCAGAATATGAACTGTGTTAACTTAACAATAACGATACCTTAAAGACTTGGATAGAAATATCTTGAAGTAAAGAGTCAGTTCTGAAGGAAAGAACTTTCGAGAATAAGACTTCAACAGAGTTGGGCAAAATTGTGTGAGAAGTTATCACGCTAAAGGCTTTGCCGACTCTTGAGTATTATGAACTTAAAATGTAAAGATGTAAATAATAGTTCTGTTCGATCTTGCCATAGAGAACCAGTAGTTCTTATAAGTAGGCAACTCGCTATCACAGAAGTTCAAAAGAAGATTTCACAAGCATGCTCACTCTCAACCACGTCAGTTAGAATTAGAAAGAGGGGATAAGGTAAGGGGAGGGGCAACAGTTTTAAGATTAAAACTTACCTTGTGTTTCCTCACACTGAGCAGTAGTTGAAGAGTCCAGGCAGAACCTGTAAGAACAGATAGAAAGTTAATAAACATCTCAAAAAGAAAAGAAATAAAACTACACACCAGAAAACTAGAAAAGAAGCAAGCCCTAAGAAGTTTCTGGTAAGACAATGAATGTAAAGATTAAAGTTTATCTGTGATTAAAAGTAAAAAGAAGTATTACTTAAAAAATGTATTTGTGAACAGTCTCTGAAGAAGAAAGAAGAAGACAAGGCAGTAAACACAGAAGAAAACACCAGGCTGTCTCTTTCCTATCCCAATCCCCTTTCCCCCCATGGTACTTACCTGAGAAGGATCATTCAACCTGACAGGAACTTACTAGGAGGGGCGTTAGGAATAAGCATTGTTGTGCTCCTGTGCGGTCAAGGAAACTTAAAGCAAGTCCTGACACTCTACAGCAGCTCTGCTGACCTGGTTCAGAGGCTCTAGAGTGGCTCCACTGACCTGGTTCTCTGGCACTACAACTGCTCTGTTGACCTGGTTCTCAGGCTTTAGTGCAGCTCTGCTGACCTGGCTCTCTTGCTCTAGAGCAGCTCTGCTGACCTGGTTTTCTGGCTTTACAGAGGCTCTGCTGACCTAGTTCTCTGGCTCGACAGCAGCTCTGCTGACCTGGTTCTCTGGCTCTAGAACGGCTTGGTTGACCTGGCTCTCCGGCTCTTTAATGGCTCTGCTGACCTGGTTCTCCGGCTCTACAGCAGCTCTCCTGATCTGGCACTCTGGCTCTTGAGCAGCTCTGCTGACATTGTTCCTGGCTCTAGAGCAGCGCTCTCTGCTCCTCCTTTCAGCTGTGCAGTGCGAGTAAAAATTCCTGAGTGCAAAGAAAACTGCAAATGATTTTTAAAATTACAATGCAAGTCATTTAGGAACACAGACATGATAACGGCCTGGCATAGAAGGAAAAATGAGGACAACGGCCAGCAATAAAATCCCAACATGCCATTGACTCTGTCCCAACCCCACGGTGTTTCAGAAGTCTCCCACATGGATGGAGATAATTGAGGATCAGTTTATAGTTTTTTGAGTCCGGGTCGTTTCTGCACGTTTTAAATCCAGATGGCAAACAGTGACCACCTCACCCTTAACACCTAGTGCCCTGTGCTCCTCCTTTCAGCTGCACAGTGAATGTAAAAATTCCTGTGTGCAAAGAAACTGCAAATGATTTAAAAAATATATGAGAGTTGTTTAGGATAACAGACATGATAACCAGGCAGTCGCTTGTTTAGGCCAATGATAAAAATGTAGTGCATACCGACTTATGAAGGAGAACGTGTAACGCCGCAAGTAAAAGATCCAGTCCTGATGGGCAGTCACAAAAGGAGACAGAGCCATAACAAGGAGGGACTAAGAAGCCTCATTATCAATCGGAAGCCAGCATTTACCATGGACAATGACGCAAGCCAATGAAAAATATGGGTGCCGCTTCCACAGCACTTCCATATCTGTCCCTACTACAATATGCCATGCAGAACGAGCAGCGTATGCGCTACAACGCATGGCTTGACCTAATGAATGAATCCAACTGTAAAGAAACTGGTGCTCATGTGAAGCGCTGATATCTAATATCTTCGGGTATAGTTTGCGCTATATAAAACGCTTAGAAATACTAACAAAAAAAACCTGTAATCCCTTTCAATTCAGTTCATGCTGAAGGCATTGGGCCTAAATTGTTTGCTCAGAAAAGTTATGTTAGATGCCACAGGTCTGATCTGTTTATTATGAAAAGTTAACTAGGGATTGAGCGCTTGACTGATTTATTGTGAAAAACAAATGTTAATGATAATAGCCCCTTAAACATTAGACTAGAGGCTTTATTTACTTTCCAGTATTCTATAAGCATAAAGGACTATCAGCCACGACATACCGCATTAGCAGCGACCACCTCCGCCGACCCCCAACGCGAACATCCAAAACTTCAACCGCTAGCTCTTTGTGTGGACTTGGACTTTTGAAGGCAAACTCTTTAGTGGGGGGAACTAGGTCCCAGTATCTGACCCATGCTCCATTGCTGTTGGCCTAAACTTGTGACTTCACCCAAGTCCAGCACGATCAGATTTTCACAAGGGCTGAAAAATTCATAACTCCGGTTCTACTGATTTTATTTTGCTGTCATTTTGTTTCATAAAATGAACTCTATTTGGCTAACTTGGTTTGGGTTTTTGTTTGTTTTGTGGTGACTTTATTACAGTTTGAGAGCTTCTTAACACCTTAGGAGCTTCGTAAATCAGACCCCCCAGGATATAGCGGCATAGATTCGCAAATTTAGCGGCACAAATTTAGAAATTTAGCGGCACATATATGGAAATTTAGCGGCATTTTTGCGGCACTTTATTTTAGTCATAATCATTCATTTTCAGCCTTAAATCAATGGAAACTGTTTTAGCAGAGTATTCGAGTTTGAAATAGACATGTTTAAAGTTCTGCAGGTGTGCACAGCCCCAATCCTAACCTCGTGCACAGCCCCAATCCTAACCTCGTGCCTTCTGGAGACCTTTTTGCAACCGAAATAGTATGTATCACGGAGTAATAAAATGAGGTTTCACCTTTACATCCCAAAACAGAATGAACCGCTTATGTCACCGAAGTAGAAAGCGCCTACTTTTAACCAAACATTTGAATGGTGGCATGTTGGCACTGCTCACACATTCTGAATTGGCGTGGAGTCACCGCAGCTGCCCTGCTGCAAGCGCTGCAAGGGTCCGGTCTGAAGCCTAGGGCGCTGTTAAGCGGTGCGCGCGCCGCCCTGTCACAAGGAAGGACAGCAGCCCTGCGAAACGCTGCTCCTGCGGGCTGTACTGGCGCTGCGTGTGAACCCCTCCCCTCTCCCCTCCTCTTCGCAGCACTGCCCGGGGAGCACGGAAAGGGATGCGTTGGGAACTTCTTCTCGATTAAAGGCTCGCCAATAAAATGCCAATAAAATTCATTACGACCGGACCTGTGCCCCCCTCCCCCTATTTCGGGAAATTTAGGTCATTTAGAAAAAATTTGGCTATGACAGCAGTATACTTTCGAGTATGTTTTTTTTTCTTCTTCTGCAGAATAGTTCGTCCCCACAGCCTTCCACTCTCCCCACATACTTACACCCCCACAATGATGGAGGCGCTGATTGGCCCTTCCACTAAGAACAGATTCGTACAATGTGAAAAGACAGAGCTGGAAGACAGAGGGCGGACAGAAAGACATATGATGTTCAGGTGGGCAGGTGACAGGTGATCATAAGAAGGGCATGAGGGAGGATACTGAGCACCCGGCCGATTTGATAGGTAGGTGGGGAGATGATGGACAGGGGGTCAGATGATGGATAGATGGGCAGATGATTGATAGATGGGCAGAGCAGGCACGAAGGTGATGGGCGCTGGGCAGATGATCAACAAATGGGCAGATGCCAATGCATGGTTTTCTTCATCAGAATACAGGGTGTTCTCGCCTGTAAACCCTGGTATACCTGCCCTGCCTGCATAGAGTGGCAACTACAGAAAGCGTGCCCTTCCCAAGTCTGCCCGCCCCAAGAGGCCAACCAAAGCAGACACTGCCCGCCCGCAATGGCTGCCCCCCCCCCCAACCTCCCTCAAAAACTTTGAAGAGTCCCTCTCTGCAGAGCACCCCGCTTAGGCAATCGTGTTAAAATCTGACTTTTTGGGGAAAGTATTTGGCCCACCCTTAATTGTGTATTCGTCCCAAACCCTGTCATTTTGTAACCTATCTGCCCTCTTTACAACCCTCTTGGTACCTCAGTTTCATGTTTCTAATGAGCGGAGTTTCCTGCTTCAGAGCTCTGCGCGCTGTGCTGTGTTCCTTATAATCTCCTGAGGTGATTTACATCGGACAGTAAAACCCACCTGGAAACTGAAGGAGCTCTCGAGCCCGGACCCTCAGACCCGCGGACCTAAGCTGTTGCTAGGGCTTCTTCATAGGTCTTCCCCCTGCTCCTGCCCGGGTCTGCGCGCCCAGAAAAGCAAATGAAAAGTAAAAAAATATATATTATTACAGGCCTGCTCCCTCGCAAGACCATTGGACCATTCTCTCTGGGAACGGGCTATCAACAAGAAGCTGGGGCCTCTTATGTAACGCATTCGCGCTAGATTCCTGGCTGTGCGGAGACACGTAGTGACGTGTTTGCGTACAGCCAATAAGAAGCCACAATTTTTCTCATAACTGCCAGGAGCACTTTTTAGCGGCCGAAATAGCAAATATCGCGGCCATCGCGCTGCCCAGCGGATTTCGCGATTTTTTCGTGAATCGCGAAATTGCGAAAAGCTGGAGGGTCTGGTAAATATACCTCCCCAGTGCTGCACTGTCCATTATCCAGTGCTGAAATGGACGTCCAACGGTCGCACGCAGCACTGGGGAGGTAGTGCCCGTGACGACCGTCGGCCGACGGCAGCACTTAAAGGGTTAAATACTTAATAGTTTGCCTCTAAGTTAAGCCTGATTGTTGTTGTGCCAAGCTACCAAAGGGTTAAGCACAGATTTATTTAGTGACTTGTGGAACACCCTGATAATGATTGGGCTTCTTATTTAAATGGGGCTTCCACCCCTCTCAAGTAATATCCCAGCTTCTACTAAAGATCCCTTTGATGTTAAGATAGCAGGCTACAGTGTGCCACAACCCAATGTTTGCTTTGATTATTTTTCATGGTAAATGGGCCCTTTTCTCCTTGTAATAATGGAAATAGATCAGTTAATAGAAACACTGCTTGGACCTAGTCTGTAATTCACTGTAGTACTGGCATACCTCTCCAACTAATGCCACATGCTTAGCAACATTGTTGTTTCATCTCTTATAATGTTTGGTTTGCAGATAGTTTGGTCTCTAATTGGTTGTTTTTAAGAGAAAGTGATATGTTGGGTAGGAACCCCTCTAGGACCTCCTGATTCCCCTCCAAGTGGCCTCTTCTTGCAATCCTATCCCTCCACAACTGATACATGGACAATATCTAGGGTCCCATTACGCATGCTAATTTACTTCCATATGACTACCCAAGGTAGATACACTTTTTTTAACATGCAATATGAGAGAATATTCTCCAGGGGAAAAAACTAAAAATTCATGCGTAATTGAAAAGGCAAAGCGCCCATGTGGTTTACTTTCAGGAGACGTACCTAAAACCTAGAAAGGTGGACCTTCTCCAATGTAGATGGAGAAGATAGTTGTTTATCACCACATTTTCTTCAATTGCCAGAAGATCAGAACACATTTTAATTAAGACAACCCCTATGGTAGATGTGTCTTTGCCAGGGGCTGTCTAGATTAGTAGTGACTAGTATATATGCACCAAACGTGCAGCAACAATTCTTTTAACACCTATTGTCATCAAAGTTGGCTGACAAGGCATCTAACAGAGGATTTTTATAGTGTTCTTAATAATTATTTTTTTCTTCATTCGCCAATACCTATAGCATGCTGACCAGCTGTACATTACCCTCTCAATAGGCTAGAATGACATGGGCTCTTCCCTTGGATCCTCTCGATGCTGTCAGCTTAAAGCCCAAGGGGATATGTTTCCAGACAGAGGGGCACTACCCTTTGATTGATTTGGGAAGGTGAGGTATCACTCCAAATTGAGCAAAAAGATCCTATGGACCCTCTCACTGCCCCATAACCATGGGCATTTCTAATTTGATCCAGGGAGTATCCAGTTGGCATAATCATAGGACCAAAAAAAACAACTCATCTCCACTGCAACAATAAGCCCCAGTATATGATCTTTTTCCTGCTACATACTCTGGCCATATCTGTTTTGGATGTTTCATACAATGAAGTCAACCGTCCCGGGGTAGTGGGGTGGGGGCAGAATCAACCCAATGTTTGCATATTTGTCTTCTTGCCAGTAGGATCGAGTAAAATAGAAAGAGTCTAGCTGGACCTAGTATCTGGGTATGTAGACCAAAGATTATTAATTTTAGGTCAATTACGATTGTCACTCCCAATATGCTCTCCAATGTTCTTTGTACATCTTCCCAGAATGTCTGGATACAGGGACAGTCTCTAAACATGTGAAGGTCCGAGGCCTCAACCAATCCGCATTTTTTACAACTAACTTGTGAACCTTTACTGATTCTTGATAGTATAAGAGGGGATAGGTATGCACGATGGGCCGTAAATAGTTGATTCCTCCTCAACCATGCTGGTTTAACGATGTTAAAGAGAATTTTGAAAGATTCCTGCTATATATAATCACACTTTTCATTGGGAAACGTTCCACCCCAAAGCTCATTGGCCAGCTTAAATTCAATATCGATCTCCTGTTCTATGGCTCAATACCAGAGGGAAACTTCCTCTTTTCTTACTGGCCTTTCCACCAGCTGTTGCTCCAAACTATTGCCTTCCCCTATATTTTTTTCTTTTTTAAGCTGGGATTGTGTCCAACTATGTAACTGGATGTGTTTGAATCTTGCAAGGTCACTACCCACTATCCTCTCTAGATCTGCCCATAGGATAAGTGTTTTGTTACTGATTAGATCTCCCCATACTTTAATTCCATCATCTCTAAGTGGGATAGCTAGTCTATCTTGAAGACATTCTGGTGAACCTAGAGAGTCCCAGAGTGGTGCCAATTTAGAGAAATAACTGAGACCTGTCGCCTTTCTCAACGATACCCAAATCCTGGCAAACCCCTGCAAGACCTTAAGCTTGATTTTTAAAAAAAAACTGTTTGGTCGCCAACCCATCTACTTGCAGCCCGCCCCTTTCAGCATGGCCAGAAACATAGCTCCACTCCCTTTGTCACTTGGCGTTTTCAATAACATACGAGAGTTAGTACGTTAAAATGCCCAGGCATAGAATTGTAAATCAGGTAAAATCAACCCCCCTTTCTCTCTCCAATGTCTTAGTTTCTTCCATGCGATTCTGGTAGATCTATACGTCCAGATAAAAGAGTTAATTTCTCACTGGAATTTCCCTATAATATCTTTGTCGAAATGAAGAGGTATTGTATTAAAGAGAAAAGTGATCTTAGGTAGTATGGACATTTTGACTAGGTTAACTCTCCCCAGAATGGATAAGGGGAGGTGTACCCACGACTTCATTTGTTTATGACAGTCCCGAAGAGTTCATGATAAATTGATGTCTGTCAATTTGTTTATGTCCTAGGTAATTGTGATCCCAAGATAACGCAAGCCACGACTAGTCTGGAATGCAGGGTTCGGGATATACCAAGTCATAACTTTTGTCTTACCAGCATTTATCTCAAAACCAGAGACCCTACCGAACTCCTCAGCCAGTTTAATTACTGCTGGGAGCATTCTGTCTAGGTCTACTGACTTTATACAAATATCGTCCGCATACAGGGCGACCCTTCTCTCCCAGTCTCCATATCTAAAAGATTCGATATCGGGGTTGTCCCTTAATTTCTGTGCAAATGGTTCAATATACATATCGAACAACATTCACCAAAAGCTTAGCCAATGGAGATTTATAGATAGATTGTATAGCCCGGCAAAATATTATGCCCAGATTAAATTTCTCCATGACTTCCGATAGGTAAATCCAGTTAACCCTATCGAAAGCATTGGTGGCGTCTAGAGTCAAGGCAGCAAGAGGCAGCAAATATGCAGAGCCGATGTCTATTGCTGCAACCAGATCATAAGTAAGGTCTGCTAACTGTCGCTCTTTCACAAACCCCTTTTGATCGGGGTGAAGAATATCTCCGACCACCTCCTCCAATCTAGTAGCCAAAATGGTTGTATACATTATATAATCGGTGTTTAAGAGCGATATGGGCCGATAAGACCCACAGCTGGAGGGGTCCTTTCTTGGTTTCAGAATGAGGACTACAGTAGCATCATTCCACGTTGCCGGAGGGCTAATTCCATTCATAAAGATATTATTAAATAAGAGACTTATTGTTGGTATTAAACTCTCTCCTAGTGCACAATATAATTCTATTGGAAGCCCATCCGGACCGGCCGCCTTACCCCTTTTCCTGCTTGCCACTGCTTACCTCACTTCTTCTTGCGTAATGGGCTGCCCTAAATCTAGTTGTTGTTTGGAGCTAATAGGTGTTAGAGTGATATTTTCCAGCCGAGACTTAGCCTTAGATTTATCGTCTGTAGAGGTCTCTCTATATATCTCCTGAAAATAGTCCAGAAAAGCCTCTCCTATGCCCACATCTAAATAAAAAATGGGGGGTACTCCATCGCCTACTGAGATCTCCTTTATATGGTTCCAGAGCTGGTCTGCCTTGCTTTTTCAAGCTAATAATTTACCAGCTCCTTCCCCATACTCAAAGTGGGCCATCTTGCTCACTTCCCACCAATGCATAAGCCTCCCCTGGAGGACCGACTCCATTTGCTACCTCAATTTCCTACTAATTTTTTGATCTTCCTTCTGCCCGATTCCCTCTTGAGCATTTAATTTTGTTTCCACCTTCCTCATATCTTCCTCGAGGCCCATGATCTCTTCTCTATATTTCTTACATCTAAAGCTTGCCCTGTTAGTTATTGTTCCCCTCAAAAAAGCCTTGAAAGTATCCCAAAATATGGAGATGTCGGCAGTTCTCAGGCTAATCTCTAAAAATTGGTTTGTTTCCCGAGAAAAGAAACTCACATCATTTTCTTCAAGTGGGAGAGTACGGTCAAAGGACCACCCTCTAGCCTGTTGGGTACCTAGGTTCTGTAGAGTCAATAAAATACTGGAGTGGTCTGACATATGCGATAGCAGATATGTTATATCCTACACTCTATCTCTGAGAATATGACTAACTAGTATGTAATCAATTCGTGATTTATGTTTGTACTTGAAGTTCCTAAACGAAACACCACTCCAATGAAACACGTGTCGGCTGTCGCAATAAATATTATTGCTGCATTCACCAACTGTCCCTCGTTGCTGTTGTGAAATCAAGACTAAAGAATTTATCTTATTAAGTTTGTGTGTGCTCAGGTCTTTCTCTTCACAAATGTATATGTATGTGCCTTGCACATCACATTGTTAAGGGGTTGTACAGGTCACCCCTTTCCTAGCAGCACCACTCTAGTACAACCATTGCACAATTATACCAAATACCGGTTGGTGCGCATAGTTTCCCTTCAGCTAAGTACCTGGTCCTTTTTTGAAATAAATGTTATATCCGTCACTCTATCTCTGAGAATATGACTAACTACTATGTAATCAATTCGTGATTTATGTTTGTACTTGAAGTTCCTAAACGAAACACCCATCTGTTACCTTGACCTTTCTCTCCAGATATCGCTAAACCCAATTGCGTCATTATTGCCAAGAGAGCTGTCCTTGATCTCAAAGGGGTGTTTGCTCTAATATTGGGGGATTTATCCAATTTAGGATCTAAAAAGATATTAAAGTCCCCTGCCCATATCACCGGCTCAGGAAAGTCCAATAAGTGCGAGAAGATGGTTTGGAGGTTATAGGGGTCATCGCAGTTCAGGCAATAGTAGCAGAATAATGTAAAAAGAACCTCTCTGACAGAAACGTTCAAAATTAAAAACACCTGCCCCCTGCGTCCCTTAAAGAGGATCCAGGGGGCAAAGAGGATCCACCCCCGTGATGTTTGCAGTCTGATCGGTGCATGTGTAGGAATCCACCCACTTCTGTGATTTTAATATATCTTTTGTCTCTGCCTCGAGGAGATGTGTCTCCTGGATTACCAAAACTTGGGCAGGGGAGTCTCTCAGGTATTGTAAAATGTTCCTTCTACGTGACCCCACTCTTAAGCCATTACCATTCCAGGATAATAACTGCAAGGAATTCATTGGGGGAAATAGTCCGCCCTCCAGGCCCTCCTTGAGAAAAAGCAACAGCCACACATTGATTTTAACTCATCAGTCAATACTGCCCTAACTAAAACACTCTGGTCAACATAACCTTTAAAAAATAAGACGAATGAGGTTTTTTAAATGTTTTATACCCCTGTGCTCGCATACCAGCCACCCCCCACCGCCTTGGAGATCCCAACCCCTATTTACCTGGACTAGTTGTTGTCCAGATGAGGCGCCCGTAACCTCATTCTCCTCTACCTATTTATCCCCATGTGTTACCCACCTAAAAGTTAAAAAAACTAGGAATTCTGCCTCACATCTTACCCCCATTTGCCCCTTCTATTAAAAAAGCGTTTTCTTTTTTTCTTTTTCCTTCTCTTTATTTTTTTATTTCATTATTTGTTTTTGCCTTTTCTCCTTTTTTCCCTTTACTTCGCTCTTTCCTCCCTCTATTTCCTCCTTTGTGTATTTGTATTTGTGTATATATCTCTTCATTCTCTTCCTCCCCTTTTTTTTTATTTTGTTACTTTCCTTTTATTTCTTTTTCCCATTTCTCTCAAGTCGAAGGTGATTACCCTCACATCGGCCTATAGAACATGATTTTGTGGTTGATTTGCTTACGGGGGCCCTTTACTGATACTGTCAAGTAGTTCATCTGCCTCCTGAATGGCCTGATGTTATGCATTTTATTATTGTGCCTTACCTCCAAAAAGGCAGGGAATTTAAGGTGCACCGTGTCACCGATCTTCTTAAAACTGTCCATTCTTCTCCCGAGCTCCAACTGTCTTTCTAGCTTGTGTCTTGAGAGGTCTGAACGGACTTCAAAAGTAAAACCCTTGCCTTTTACTGTTTTCATCTTTAATGCAAGGTTAACATTTTTTTCTTTCAAGGCATAAGTCAGGAAGTTAATGAGAATTGTCCTCGGCGTAGTCCGATTTGGATTTAGCTGGAAAGGGTCCCTGTGGATTCTCTGTATATCTTTTGTCAGGGAATCTACTGAATCATCAAGCGGGAGGGCTTCCTTTAGCAGATTTACCATGAAGTTTTTTAAGTCGGATCCCTCTTTTCCTTCTGGGATATTCAAAATGCGGAGATTATTCCTACGGGAGTTATTTTCCAACGTTTCCATTCTTTCGCGCAATGCGGCCTCGTCCTTTTGTAGCTCTTACATTTTTACCTCTCCTATCACTAAATTGGACTTTATCTCCGCAACTGAATGTTCAAGGGACTCTGTTCTGGTGTTTAGGAGATCCACTTTCTTTTCTAAAATATCACAGGAGCTCCTAATCTCCCCTTGATTGGCAGCTGATACAGCAAACCCTTGCTTAATATCTTCCTTTAAGGATGCAAATAGAACTTTCAGTGAGAGTGGAAGAAGAGAAGAAGGGGGGTCACTCTGCTCTAAACGTCCGAAAACTGTGGGCCAGATGTAGGTAATCCCAGATTACCGATTCTTAAATACCGAATCATACCGATTCGGTATATAAGAACTGGCAATCAGTATGTAGGTAATTTTACCGATTTAATTACCGAATCGGTATGATTCGGTAATTACCGAACCGGTCTTTACTGATTCGGTAATTGCCATTCATTGAATGTCAATTACGGAATCGGTAAATACCGATTCGGTAATTGGGGGAAACATTGAAGGGTGGCAGGGTGTCACTTTGACACCCTGTTGCACCCCTCAATTGTGCATGGGTGCACATGTTGCAGACATACATGCCCTTAGGGCATGTATGTCTGCAACATGGCACTGTTTAAAAAGCAAAAGAAATGCTTTTCAAAGGGTTTTCATTATTTACCACCAACTTCTAGTTGGTAGTAAATACCGAATTCTTAAACCCCTGTAGCACTGATTACAGTGCTACCTACATGTCAAAATACAGATTCGGTAATTTTACCGATTCGGTATTTTACCGATTCGGTAAAATTACCGAATCTGTATTTTAACATGCCCCTACATCCCAAACTCCAAATACCGGTCGGTAACGGCCGAAATCGGCCGTTACCGACCGGTATTTGCCTTCCTACATCTGACCCTAAATCTTGTTCCAGCACAGCCTCACCCAGATTCTGGCTCACTGTAGCAGTAGTGGCAGCAGTGGCATTGGCAGCAGTGGTAGCGTCGGTTTATTGCGACTGTGAGGTTACAGGTTTCATAGTTGTGACTTAGTCGATGATAGAGATAGAAGCTAATTTGGGTAACTCGGAGTCCGCCGCTGATAAACCAGTAGGCTGCATATCAGCCTGCTCTACCCATGCTTTGTAATCAGTAAGACCTCAGGCTGGACCCTAAAAAACAGAATTTAATGAGGGGGTGACCTTCACTATATTGGGTGCTGCTTTGCTCTTCCCTTTTTTAATGCTCCTAACTTTAACTTGGTATATCTGAAAGGCTGAATTATCAAAGGGCAGGATAGTTGATTTAGATATGGCAGGGATAGTTATAATGCTCTCAGCCCCCTCTCCCACTGATTGATCACCACCTACTTATCCTTTTTCCTTGAGTTGTCCTTTTCTTCTTCCACACACCCGTCCACCGATTTTATTACCTTGCCTCTCTTTTATCTTGGTACTGGCATTACCTCGTTTTGCAGGAAGCCTCTCCCCGTCTTGGCCGTCGTCCTGACAATGTGGGGAAGATTGAAGATACTGATCTATCTGGTCATCGGGTAGGGAAGATAACACCAGCCCTTGAGACACAATGAAATTGCCTGTATGAGGGGCTGTGGGGGAAGCTAAAGCTATAGAGAGACTCTTGACGCAGCCTTTGCCTTCTGATTCCACCCTCACGGGTTCAAAGAAGTGCCCGATGCTGGCTCTGTGGCTATTGACCCAGAGGAGGTTGCGGGCCTCCGCTCTGCGGCCGCGCCTCAACTTCAGGGCGGCAACACACCAGCGTGATAGGCAAGGCAGGCGGGGAGTGCCGAAGCTCCAAGTCATCCGCCCCCACTACAAGCAACAGGTTGGCGATCCTTCACTCGCACGCCAAAGTCTGGAGATCCGAGACCGGGAACTCACAAGGTGAGTAAAGCAATCAGCGCGGTAGAAGGAAAGGGGTTACTGGCGCGCGCATCTGCTCAACCGGCAGGGGCCATGTTCTCCCTCTAATAGTGTTCTTAATATTGTCCTGAATATTTCCCACCCCCTGTTTCCAGGAACACCAGAGAACAGCAATGCCTACGTCTTGGCATTGTGGTTCCAGCGTTGGTCACTTGTAGATTCCTTGTGCATAAGGAATAGTTAATATAAGGTATACTCATACTATTCACCCCCACCTGATTTACATGTCAGACTCGACCAGTTGGTATGCTCAGGTAGGCTGGCTGCAGCCATACGTACTCTATGCCACATGTTTGGGGAAAAGCTTTTCTGGTCACAAGCCTCCAAAGGTGGGCTTGGCCTTGGGAAGAATACAGGGGAAGAATACTCCCACCCCCCCATAACAACATGTTGCTTGTCTCTCTGGCTGGAAGACAAAGCATTTAGGGAAACTATTCAGGAGGTGCTGCTTCTCCCTGCTCCTAGAATGGGAGACTTTTACAGTAGTCATTAGGGTTGAGCATAAAAACATCAGCAGGGGCACCATAAGTTCTAGATTTGGAAATATCAAATGAAGAAACTACCCTTTGCAAGTTAAACGGGGTTGACGACTGACCTCAACTACTCAGACAAATTGTGTGAAATGTGTGGCAACAATGCTAAAATACTAGAACCATTACATTGCATTGATATGATGGTGTATGCTGTCTAAATGCAATCAGAAGCTGAAAAAGCTTAGTAGACTGCTAATTCTCTTATCCAGCAACAGCATTCAGGTGTCAGAACCCCGCTCAGAGGTTGACGGGGCAAGCAGAGGTAATTAGGCCCTACAGTGGGACTTCAGGTTTATTCCTGATGGCCTAGCCTACTACAGATCCAGAGTAACTAGGCCAAGTACCCCTAAAGAACTTGACTCTCAGTTGTAGCATGGACCAAGCAGGTCAGGACTTGTTGGAGGGTAGGTAGACACAGGGGGGTGAACACAGACTCACAACTCAAAATACACGCAGGAGCAATAAATGACTGTCCTGTCAAATATATGCTTTTATGAAAAAAGTTGTATTTATATCTAATCACAAAGTAAAATATGACTTTCACAAACAATACACATTGTACCTTGATGTCAGGGCAATAGTGTTTCACAGGTGGGTCCTTCAGTCCTACTCCAGTGAGGCTAGCAGTAGTCAGTATTCCCCATTCACCATAGATGACATTCTGGTTAGGTCCCACTAGTAGTCCAAGCCACACTCTTGCTCCAAATTAAAGTCAAAAGTGTTCAAGCACCAAAGCACTATCTGGCAAGCAAGTTCTTTAGGGGCAGCCTGCTCCTAAAAGTCTTTCCTACACCTGCTGGATCAGAGAGACTTGAGTCTCTGAAAGCGCCCCCTTTGTGGGTGCTCAAGCTGCAGCAGCTGCCTCCAGTAAATCTTTCACATGCAGCAGGGGAGGCCTGGCATGATGGGCAAAAGGACTAGAGCGCAAATGCTCTAGCTAGTCTATCCTTAATCCTACAGAATCTTGAGCCCGGGAGCGTTGTAACTGAAAGCGGAGGCAGAAGGGTTGAGCAGCGGTACACTCCAGTGTCTTGGCTACAACTGAAGTCATGTGGGGGCCAGCAAAGGCATGCTGCTCTTTGCTGGATCAGTGCAGTAATGAGCGAGAAGCACAACTTGGTCACAATCGGGCTTTGGTTGCGCCGGATGAGGATCAAGCATCTCCCAGTTTGTTCCTAGGAGGCAAAGCCCTCAGAGGCAGAAGTTTCTGCTGAGCCCAAGAGCAACTCTGCCAATATCTCAGGAGGACTGCGGGTTGAGGCTCGGGCACCCACTCAGGCCATATCAGACTGCTGAGGCCGCAATGGGTGACCATATTGGTTGGGTCGGGAGCCGCTAGAGATTGCAGAGGTTTCTGCTGAAATAGCAACAAACCCCTGTTTTATTAATAAGGGCTGTGGCGGTGCTTGGTGGTTGCCCGTCTAAGCAGAACACAGCAGCATCAAATGCTTGAAACGTTGGAGCGGGCCGGCCCGGGGATATTGCACAGAGAAAATGAGCATCCCTCCCAATTTATTACAAGTGCATTGCTCTAGACTGCAGTCGCTCGGTTGGGCGCAGTATGGACCAATACGACTCTGGAGGGATGCTTGTGATCCCTGGGGCCGTCTGACTCTGCTGCACTGGCTGGAAGCAACCAGTAAGCAGGCGCTTGTGGGTCCTGGAGTCCTTGGAGGTTAGAAAGGGCTATCTTGGATAGTTGAATTGACTGGTGTCCCCCAGCAGAGGATGAATATGAACTGACAACTGTCCCCGGCTTGCAATACTAGTGGGAGGAGAGGCTCCCCAGGGTTTGAAAGAATCCCAAACATGGAGTGAAGGGGACAGCCACTTGCCTTGAGACCCTGCATTTCTGTGGTCTGGTGGGATGTCAAGTTTGGACGAGGGGGTGGCCTTTGTACGGAGCACAGTCGGGGTACTGTAACTCTGGTGGGACTGTATTCCTATGTAGGAGTATGTCACAATCTGTGTTGTAATTTAGCAACTTGTTGATAGCACACTCTCTGTATGACCTTGTATGTATTTTAAACCAGCATTCTATACCTTGTACCGCCTTCTTTTGAGCCTCTGTGTGGGTATAAAAGGACCAAGCTCCTTCTAGTCAGTGTGCTACCTCATAGACTACCGAAGGGTGTTGTGTGAATGTAGTTCCACCTCATGAGGTTTAGTAAACTTTGTCTTTTCTATTCCAGTTTCTGTGCCAACTTCTTCCTATTGGTCTAAGGGCGAATCCCTTGCACTGGTAGGCATTGCTGAGGCTCACCACCGCACCTGCACCGCTATATAAAGAGCCTGTCTGCTGTGGAGCCCGAGCTGTGGAAGCCCAAGGGGGGCGTCCACCAGCAGCTGCTCTGTGAGTTGGTCGCTTGAAAGGTCAGGAGCCCTGCGGCCTGACGCAAAAAAGACAACTTTTGAGGTGAGTCCACCATGGTTGGATTAAAGCGGGGGTGCATGGGGAGACCTGCTTTTGCTCTGCTCGCTCACCTAAAAGTGGTATGTCGGGAGTTGAGAGAGACAAGCTGGAGAGTGTGGCAGTTTCTTGAGACTGGGAGGCAGGGCTGCACTCTAGGACTGAGGTGATTTTTGGGAGCAGATCAATGGATACCTTCTGGAGCTGAGAGATTGAGTCTGTGAGCAGGACTGTTGCTGATTGGAGGCAACTGGAGGGGTCGGACCACAGTTGGTGGTCCTGCTGGACATAGTTATGGGAAAAGACGAGCCCTCTAAGACTTCTGCTCATTATAACGCAGAGTGTAGAGTCCCATAGTGGCTCCCAGGCACTGGGGGGAGCTCTCAAAAGCTGAATTATTGACTGCCATTCAGAGTTCATGCACCCCTTTAGGAGACAGTATTTGTTGATGTGAACCTGATCAGTAGATGGTTGCTGAGAAAGTAACAGCCACTGAGAGCAACATTGAGGGACTCATTAACAAGTCCATTACACTGCTGGTGCTTTACTTTTTTGACATACTGTCAGCACAGTGTACCTACCCATATCTACAAAGCAAGGTAAAGTCACCCTTCATGCCTTTTTATGGCCTTGTGAATATGGTCCCCTTTCCAGCATTACTCTGAGTGAAAGGGGGATTCCATGAGTGTTTCTGTTGATGTTCCAATGCAACGCCCATGGAATCAGACACATTCCCAGATTTACAAAGTTTTGTAAAGCGGGGAATGTGTGAGAATCCTTTGCCTCACCAAGGGAGACAGAGGATAAGTGCAACGAGAAGAAATACTTTTATTTCTCCTCGTTTTTCTCTCTCTCTATCCGTGCTGCATTGTGCAGCACACATAGAAATAGGAAAATTCCATCAAGTACTATTTTTGTGCCTTCCTTCCTGCACAAAACAATCATGCCCGCAAAGCAGGCACTCTTGCAACAAGACACAAGGGTGCCTGCACTGGCGTGTGGCAGCCAAATATGCTCCTGGACGGGGGAAAGCACACAAATGTAGTGTATTGTTGTTAATATAACGCATCCCTATGCTTTTAAAATGACACGGCTCGGGCAGAAAATTGGTTTGCGGTGCCTGCATCATTTGTTTGTAAATTAGGCCCTCAATGTCTACAGGCTGAGGTCTCAATGTTAAAGCAGCAGATGGCTAAGATGGTGACGGTCACTAGGGAGTTGGAAGCTCAGGTAAAGGAGCGAGAGAGGCGTACCCACGTTGTTACCTGCGGTTCTTGGGGTTTCTTGAAAGAGTGGAGGGCTCACCTGCAGTGAACTTTCTGGAGAGCTGGGTCAAACAGCAATTGTTGCCCAATGAGATGTCTGAGCTACTTATGGTTGAGAGGGCACATTGGGCTTCGGTGCTGGCTATGTAATGTAATGTAAGGTACACTTGTACAGCACAACTGTCTCCCCAAGGGTATCCTGGCGCTTAGATTACCAATCAGCCACTGCGTGTATCTAAACTGAGATAGGCAAGGTCTAATCTCTTAGAAACAGTCTGGTTTTCAGTTCCTTCTTGAAACGCGACACTGTGTTCAGTTGTCTAAGCTCCGGAGGCAGAGCATTCCAAAGCCTGGATGCTGTGAAACTAAAGGATGTGCCACCAATTCGAGCTTTATTAACATGGGGAACACAAACCAGATTGGCAGAGGAAGAACGCAGGTGTCTAACAGGGGAGTACCATACAAATTTCCTTTGCAGCAAATTTGGCCCAATTTTATGTACTGACCTGTAGATGATACAAAGTGCCTTACATTGAACTCTTTGCGCAACGGGCAGCCAATGTAGGTCTTTTAAGGCCAGTGAGGCTGAGGTTCTACAAGGCTGATTTAGCGCCAACTTGGCTGCCATGATCTGTACTCTTTGGTATTTGTTTATCAAGGCAGCTGGGGCACCTAAGAGGAGTGCATTGCAGTAATTCATTCTGCTCAGAACAATACTCCGCACCACTTGAGGTCTAACAGAAGTAGGTAAAAACAGGAGTATCTTTCGAAGAGCTTGGAGCAGAGATCAACAAATGTTCACCGTTTTATTCACATGGGAATCGTAAATTACTGTCCAGCATCACTCCTAAATTGCGCATTGTACTAGCGGGCGATAAGGAGTTATTAGCTGGGCCTGGCCAGAAATCTACTGCGAGAGGTCGTTAAATTTTACCTGCGGTACCGCACAGGACCTCAGTTTTTTCCCCATTAAATTGTAGTGAGTTCTCTTTCAGCCATTCTGCTGTTCTGTGAATACAGTTGTGATTTTTTTCTAAAGGCACTGCTCTATTGCCCTCTATGGAGAAGACAATCTGAGTGTCATCCGCATAGTTTATGACATCAATGCCACATGATTTTATTAGGACAATGAGAGGGCGAAGATAAAGGTTAAACAAGATTGAGCTGATAGCCTAACTCTGTGGATCCCCATGTTTAACATCTCTATTCTGAGAAGTAAATGACAACATGGTCACTGCGTGCTGCCTATTAGAAAAATAGGAATGCAGCCAGTCTCGAGCCCTACCCATAAAACCCATCTCCTCCAATCTCTTAATCAGGATCCAGTGATTAACCGTATCGAGCACAGCCGACATTCCAAGCAGCAATAAAAAGGCTGTCTGACCGCTGTCAGCCCGCATTCTCAGGTCATCCAAGACTGCCACCATGGCAGTCTCGGTCCCGTGTGCCGGGCGAAACCCAAATTGGACTTCATCCAGCAGATCATTATCCTTAGCATATTTTGAAAGAGATTTGCTCACTACCCTCTCCAAGATCTTAATTGGATACTGTAGCAAAGAGATGGGTCTGTAATTAGAGGGACACTGGGGATCCAGTGTAGCCTTCTTTAACAATGGGGTGACAACTGCCTTTGTCCAGCATTCCGGTACTACACCCTACGTTAGAGATTGACAGCAGATTTGATACAGATGAGGAAAGAGTTCCCCACCAAACAATTTTCAGAACTTGTGTGGGAGTGGATCCATAGGGGAACCTGAGGAGATGCCAGCTGCTATTGCATTAAATTCCTCTTGCGAGGGAACCTGGATTTGATCCAAAAGTTGATGTTCCCTATCAATTATACCACAGTTTATTGAAGTGTCATTACCAATGTGCCGATGCACATCATCATCTGTAGAGGGTTTTAGTCCAGTTAAGATTTTATTGATTTTGTCCATGAAAAAGACTGCTAAGTCATCGCATAGTTCTTGTGATGCCGAAATTTTTGATTTTGCGCAGTCTGGGTCGGACAGACCTCTTACTGTCATGTCCCCGAACGAACCACGGATAAAAACGGCTGGTTGGCGGTCTAGCGCCCACAGCAGGGCAGTACTGCGGGTCACCACCAAACTACTTCCGGGTGACGCACCATTTAGCAACTGATGAACACTCACCCCGGCGCTTCTGATTTCACTAGGGCGCCAAATGTAGCACCTGTACTAGTGCTCTAGCCTTCACGGTAAGCGCATGAGCGCATTAGCGTTACCTTGCTTTTTGTTCCCTTAGCACAGCACGGTGAGCGCTGGAGCGCCAACACCATCACCTTGCCTCTGACCTTTTCAGCACGACACGGGAAGCGCAGCAGCGCATTCCCGTTACCTCGCCTTTGTTCCCCTCAGCACGGCAGAGTGAACGCTGGAGCCCGTTACCGTCACCTTGCCCTTGGGTCCTCTCGGCACGGCACCGTGAGCGCAGGAACGCGTTACCGTCACCCTGCCTTTCTATTTCCTCATTTTCAGCACAGTAAGCGCAGGAGCGCAACACCGTACCTGGCCATTGTATTCCGGTAAGCGCTGGGCGCGTTACCAATTCCTATCGTGATTCTTCGGTGTGCGCAGGAGCGCGACACCGTACTTTATCTTGTTGATTTTGGTGGCGCAGGAGCGCATTATCCTTCTTCTCCCTGGTTATTATTTATCCTGGTATCAAAGGTGCTTCACCCATTTCTCCTGCCATTCATCCGGACAACAAGCGCAGGAGCGCATGGTTCCTTTCCTTTCCTCTTCATCGTTAAGGACATCCTTGAACCTTCCTTTCCTTCGGGTGACTATGGTTCCCATTTCCCTTCCTGTTCACATGTATGCCTTAAAACAGTGTGCATGCAATCATACGGATGGTAATTGTTGTGGGTTGTCCTTCCCTCAGGTCCCGAGGCAGGAAGGCATATTCACCCAGGAGGGTCCCTTTTCGCCTAACCACACCTTCAGGCACCTCATTACCAGGATTCCTTCCCCCGGCTGTCACCACGCCCCCGGTCTGATACTATTAAGGTAGGACAGGGGAGTAGGTAAGAGACGGAGGAGGTTATTCATGTCATCCCTGCGAGACTACTCTACAGGCAGACGGTAAGGCTTGTGGGGATTGTGACACTTACTAGGCTAAATAAAGTGTGAGATTCATTAGCTGAATGTAAAATGGTCTCTTCAAGATGTTTAGCCTTAGCTTTGCCTATCGACTCTTTATAAATATAGAGCAGATTTTTTAGGGCTACTTTGTCTGTCTCTAAATAATTCCTCCTCCATCTCCTTTCTGCTTGTTTACAGCTAGTCTTCATCAGTCTAAGCTCTTCGATATACCAAGGGTCGGAAGGCTTTTTACATCTTTTGGCTTTCCTCATGTTGGCTAGCTGATCTAGAGAATTGGTGATTTGATTACACAAATTCAAGTAGTTCATCTCCACTGACTCATAAATGACAGGCCTATCATCAACAAGTCGAGGAAGATCCACTAGTTTTAATATTTTGGACCATTCTTTACTGTTTCGAGTAACGGTCGTGTGATCAGCTTGTTGTTGGCGATTTCAAGGAGAAAAATACCAAATAGTGGTCTGTCCAGCATAGAGGAAGTATCTCCTTTACAGCTGTGTCTCTCTCACCAGAAAAAACAAGGTCAAGCACATGGCCCTTCTGATGAGTAGGATGTAATACCAGCTGTTGAAGGTTAACATTCTCACAGGCCTGGCACAGCTCTCTAAAAGCTGTATCAAGGATACTATTCTCCCAGAGATTAAAATCTCCAAGGATCAATAGCTTAGAGTGAGAGTGCGATAGGTTATATATCCCATCAATCAGTTCTTGGTAACCATGGGCAGCTCCACCTGGTGATCTATAACAAAGTAGGCCTGTACATAGAGCACCACTAGTATCCTTAAGTGAGAACCCCAATGATTCAATCCCCAGAATATCCTCTACACAAAGTTGGGTAAAGTTCCAGGTGTCTTTGTAGATGAATCCTACTCCTTCCCCTCTCCCCTCCCACCTGAGATTATGGCAAATTTTATAGCCGGGGGGGCAGACTAAGCCCAACTAAACTTCTCTGTCTGCTCGTGTCCAAGTTTCAGTAAGAAATAGGACATCCAGGTTATGATCTTCTAATAGTATATAAATCTCCAGATAATGTTTAGCCAGGGATCGAACATTAACCAGTCCACAATTAAGGGTCTCTGACATGGCTTTCTTAAAAGGAGTCTTACCACCGGTGCTACTTTCATTATTCATAGTCCTGTGCTTTCGAATGTCAAGCTGGACCACCTCATCTCTAAAGTAGACCAAGCGAGGGACACTTGGAGCAGAATAGCTGGCACTGAGCGCATCCGGAGCGCGGATTGGCGCAGACGGGCTTGCATTTGGCGCACCTCCGGCACGCCGTCGTCCATTAAATAGGGAGAGTGCAAATGAACAACTAGAACACTACCAAAGATGCCTGTGCTTCCGGTGACTCGCTGTCACAGACGAGTACACCAGCACATCAAGGGAACGTTAAGGGAAAGTGACTGAGTGCAGCAGGAACAAGTAAGTGCAGAAATATGTAAAAATATTTATTTAAAAGTAGTTTTTCTAAAAAGCGATACAATGTGCAACCAAGAACAAGAATTATATATATATTTTTTAAATCACAGTAATTCAATGTCTCCACTATCCCTGTGAAACGCGCAGCGGGTAATCTCAGCTAAACGCACGCTTGCATCTCGTCCATTAAATAGGGAGAGTGCAAATGAACAACTTGAACGCTACCCAAGATGGCTGTGCTTCCGGTGACTCACTCTCCCAGACGAGTACAACTGCACATCAAGGGAGCGTTAAGGGAAAGTGACTGAGTGCAGCAGGAACAAGTGCAGTAGTATGTAAAAAGATTTCTTTAAAAGTAGTTCTTTAAAAAGCGATACAATGCGCAACCAAGACCAAGAATTATAGTTTTTTTAATCACAGAATGTCTCCACTATCCCTGTGAAACGCGCAGCGGGTAATCTCAACTAACCGTGCGCTTGCATCTCGTCCCTCAAATAGGGAGAGTGCAAATGAACAACTAGAACGCTACCCAAGATGGCTGTGCTTCCGGTGACTCGTTCTCACAGACGAGTACACCAGCACATCACGGGAGCGTTAAGGGAAAGTGGCAGTGCAGCAGGAACAGGTAAGTGCAGCAATATGTAAAAAGATTTCTTTAAAAGAAGTTTTTGTAAAAAGCGATACAATGCGCAATGAAGAAAAATAATTATAAAAAAAAATTCAATCACAGTGATTCAATGTCTCCACTATCCCTGTGAAACGCGCAGCGGGTAATCTCAGCTAACTGCGCGCTTGCATCTCGTCCATTAAATAGGGAGAGTCCAAATGAACAACTAGAACACTACCCAAGATGGCTGTGCTTCCGGTGACTCGTTCTCACAGACGAGTACACCAGCACATCAAGGGAGCATTAAGGGAAAGTGACTGAGTGCAGCAGGAACAAGTAAGTGCAGCAGTATGTAAAAATATTTCTTTAAAAGTCGTTTATCTAAAAAGTGATACAATGCGCAACCAAGAACAAGAAATATATATTTTTTTAAATCACAGTGATTCAGTGTCTCCACTATCCCTGTGAAACATGCAGTGGGTAATCTCAGCTATGCAGCCTGGTGGCTCCCCTGCAGGCTATTATAGCCAGAATACTGAATTATAGGGATAGAAACTGCATCCTAAGAGTGACCTTGGAACAGGAGATCCTGAGTGTTGATGATCATGCCATTGCCATTTTCATGGATTATACGAGAGAAGTGCAGGAGCAACGCAAGTCGTTCCTTGGTGTCAAACAGAAGGTGCATGCTATAAATCTAAAGTAAATTTTGCTCTATTGCTCTAAGTTGAAGGTCATAGCTAAGTGGAGGGAGCACTTCTTCAAGAAGCCCCAGTATGTGTGGGACTGACTGGGGATCTGGGATGGAGCATCGACCGGAAGCCTGGGTGTTCAAGGACATTTTAGGGGCAGAGGGGCTGGGAAGATTAGAGAGGCTGTACTGGTGAGGGCTTGCTGAGTGTACCATCCCAAAACTTGCATAGAGTTACTATTCAAGCCAATGGCGCCATGCAGGTAACTGCCATGACTACACTGAGGACTGAAGGGGCAGTGTCACCAATTGGGCAACCGACCTCTGTTTTGAATTATTCCCAGCCGCATATAACTAACTTCGTGCCAAAACCTAAACTTTCTGCTGTGTAATGCTGTGATTTCTTATGTTTTGGCTGTAGGTGAAATTATCCAGTGCTCCCTGTTGTGAGCGGGAGGAAGACTGGGTGGTTGAATGGCACTGGAGTTTATTTTCACCGGTTATGCCTGGTTGTTCAGATTGCAGGTTGGTGAGGGCTATCTATCGGTATGATGATGTGTTTCATTATACTGTATTTAATCCTAGGTCTTTTGACTCCAGGGCTCAATGTTTAATCCCTGAGACTCAGTGTTGTGTTATACGCTGCACAGGGAACCAAGAGAGGGGGTTGCCTTGGACAGTCGCTGGGAGGAGAGATAGTACGGGTTATTATCCCGGTTGGAAAAGTGGGAGATATAGTGTTGTCCTGGCATAGGGTACAGGTGGGGTTAGATAATGTTGGACCTTTTGCCATGGTTCCCCTTCTGACCTCCTGTTTTTGACTGTGTGCTGAACTTTGTTTTTACTAGTTTTAGAACTCCTGACTAGTGCTAGAGTGCATTTGCTCGGTGTCTAAAATGTAATGGCATATTTTTACTCCATGATTGGCATATTTGATTTACTTTATAAGTCTCTAGTACATGGCACTGTGTGTGTCTAGGGCGTGTAAATCAAATGCTACTAGTAGGCCTCCTTTATTTACAACAAGGGGTGGTGATGGACAGAGTCTCTGAATTAAGCAGAGTACTCTCACCCAGTCAAGAGATCAGGGCTAGATCCAACACCGTTTTTTAGCTCATTGCACCATCCCAGTTTCAGAACCTGGCTGTATGCAAATTAGTCTGTCCCTGGCCCAGTGCATCATGGGAACAGGGCAGACCAGACTACAAAAGCCAATTCTTACACTGGGAAGGAAACAAGCTTCCGGGGACCGGTTTCTGCCATTTCAGGCGTCTTCGGCCCGGCTTGCTTGAATCCTGATGGTGCAATGAGCAAGGGACTCACATCTGAGTATACCCTTCCACGCTTAGGGTGGACAAAATTATTTACAACAAGGGGTGGTGATGGACAGAGTCTCTGAATTAAGCAGAGTACTCTCACCCAGTCAAGAGATCAGGGCTAGATCCAACACCGTTTTTTAGCTCATTGCACCATCCCAGTTTCAGAACCTGGCTGTATGCAAATTAGTCTGTCCCTGGCCCAGTGCATCATGGGAACAGGGCAGACCAGACTACAAAAGCCAATTCTTACACTGGGAAGGAAACAAGCTTCCGGGGACCGGTTTCTGCCATTTCAGGCGTCTTCGGCCCGGCTTGCTTGAATCCTGATGGTGCAATGAGCAAGGGACTCACATCTGAGTATACCCTTCCACGCTTAGGGTGGACAAAATTATTTACAACAAGGGGTGGTGATGGACAGAGTCTCTGAATTAAGCAGAGTACTCTCACCCAGTCAAGAGATCAGGGCTAGATCCAACACCGTTTTTTAGCTCATTGCACCATCCCAGTTTCAGAACCTGGCTGTATGCAAATTAGTCTGTCCCTGGCCCAGTGCATCATGGGAACAGGGCAGACCAGACTACAAAAGCCAATTCTTACACTGGGAAGGAAACAAGCTTCCGGGGACCGGTTTCTGCCATTTCAGGCGTCTTCGGCCCGGCTTGCTTGAATCCTGATGGTGCAATGAGCAAGGGACTCACATCTGAGTATACCCTTCCACGCTTAGGGTGGACAAAATTATTTACAACAAGGGGTGGTGATGGACAGAGTCTCTGAATTAAGCAGAGTACTCTCACCCAGTCAAGAGATCAGGGCTAGATCCAACACCGTTTTTTAGCTCATTGCACCATCCCAGTTTCAGAACCTGGCTGTATGCAAATTAGTCTGTCCCTGGCCCAGTGCATCATGGGAACAGGGCAGACCAGACTACAAAAGCCAATTCTTACACTTGGAAGGAAACAAGCTTCCGGGGACCGGTTTCTGCCATTTCAGGCGTCTTCGGCCCGGCTTGCTTGAATCCTGATGGTGCAATGAGCAAGGGACTCACATCTGAGTATACCCTTCCACGCTTAGGGTGGACAAAATTATTTACAACAAGGGGTGGTGATGGACAGAGTCTCTGAATTAAGCAGAGTACTCTCACCCAGTCAAGAGATCAGGGCTAGATCCAACACCGTTTTTTAGCTCATTGCACCATCCCAGTTTCAGAACCTGGCTGTATGCAAATTAGTCTGTCCCTGGCCCAGTGCATCATGGGAACAGGGCAGACCAGACTACAAAAGCCAATTCTTACACTGGGAAGGAAACAAGCTTCCGGGGACCGGTTTCTGCCATTTCAGGCGTCTTCGGCCCGGCTTGCTTGAATCCTGATGGTGCAATGAGCAAGGGACTCACATCTGAGTATACCCTTCCACGCTTAGGGTGGACAAAATTATTTACAACAAGGGGTGGTGATGGACAGAGTCTCTGAATTAAGCAGAGTACTCTCACCCAGTCAAGAGATCAGGGCTAGATCCAACACCGTTTTTTAGCTCATTGCACCATCCCAGTTTCAGAACCTGGCTGTATGCAAATTAGTCTGTCCCTGGCCCAGTGCATCATGGGAACAGGGCAGACCAGACTACAAAAGCCAATTCTTACACTGGGAAGGAAACAAGCTTCCGGGGACCGGTTTCTGCCATTTCAGGCGTCTTCGGCCCGGCTTGCTTGAATCCTGATGGTGCAATGAGCAAGGGACTCACATCTGAGTATACCCTTCCACGCTTAGGGTGGACAAAATTATTTACAACAAGGGGTGGTGATGGACAGAGTCTCTGAATTAAGCAGAGTACTCTCACCCAGTCAAGAGATCAGGGCTAGATCCAACACCGTTTTTTAGCTCATTGCACCATCCCAGTTTCAGAACCTGGCTGTATGCAAATTAGTCTGTCCCTGGCCCAGTGCATCATGGGAACAGGGCAGACCAGACTACAAAAGCCAATTCTTACACTGGGAAGGAAACAAGCTTCCGGGGACCGGTTTCTGCCATTTCAGGCGTCTTCGGCCCGGCTTGCTTGAATCCTGATGGTGCAATGAGCAAGGGACTCACATCTGAGTATACCCTTCCACGCTTAGGGTGGACAAAATTATTTACAACAAGGGGTGGTGATGGACAGAGTCTCTGAATTAAGCAGAGTACTCTCACCCAGTCAAGAGATCAGGGCTAGATCCAACACCGTTTTTTAGCTCATTGCACCATCCCAGTTTCAGAACCTGGCTGTATGCAAATTAGTCTGTCCCTGGCCCAGTGCATCATGGGAACAGGGCAGACCAGACTACAAAAGCCAATTCTTACACTGGGAAGGAAACAAGCTTCCGGGGACCGGTTTCTGCCATTTCAGGCGTCTTCGGCCCGGCTTGCTTGAATCCTGATGGTGCAATGAGCAAGGGACTCACATCTGAGTATACCCTTCCACGCTTAGGGTGGACAAAATTATTTACAACAAGGGGTGGTGATGGACAGAGTCTCTGAATTAAGCAGAGTACTCTCACCCAGTCAAGAGATCAGGGCTAGATCCAACACCGTTTTTTAGCTCATTGCACCATCCCAGTTTCAGAACCTGGCTGTATGCAAATTAGTCTGTCCCTGGCCCAGTGCATCATGGGAACAGGGCAGACCAGACTACAAAAGCCAATTCTTACACTGGGAAGGAAACAAGCTTCCGGGGACCGGTTTCTGCCATTTCAGGCGTCTTCGGCCCGGCTTGCTTGAATCCTGATGGTGCAATGAGCAAGGGACTCACATCTGAGTATACCCTTCCACGCTTAGGGTGGACAAAATTATTTACAACAAGGGGTGGTGATGGACAGAGTCTCTGAATTAAGCAGAGTACTCTCACCCAGTCAAGAGATCAGGGCTAGATCCAACACCGTTTTTTAGCTCATTGCACCATCCCAGTTTCAGAACCTGGCTGTATGCAAATTAGTCTGTCCCTGGCCCAGTGCATCATGGGAACAGGGCAGACCAGACTACAAAAGCCAATTCTTACACTTGGAAGGAAACAAGCTTCCGGGGACCGGTTTCTGCCATTTCAGGCGTCTTCGGCCCGGCTTGCTTGAATCCTGATGGTGCAATGAGCAAGGGACTCACATCTGAGTATACCCTTCCACGCTTAGGGTGGACAAAATTATTTACAACAAGGGGTGGTGATGGACAGAGTCTCTGAATTAAGCAGAGTACTCTCACCCAGTCAAGAGATCAGGGCTAGATCCAACACCGTTTTTTAGCTCATTGCACCATCCCAGTTTCAGAACCTGGCTGTATGCAAATTAGTCTGTCCCTGGCCCAGTGCATCATGGGAACAGGGCAGACCAGACTACAAAAGCCAATTCTTACACTGGGAAGGAAACAAGCTTCCGGGGACCGGTTTCTGCCATTTCAGGCGTCTTCGGCCCGGCTTGCTTGAATCCTGATGGTGCAATGAGCAAGGGACTCACATCTGAGTATACCCTTCCACGCTTAGGGTGGACAAAATTATTTACAACAAGGGGTGGTGATGGACAGAGTCTCTGAATTAAGCAGAGTACTCTCACCCAGTCAAGAGATCAGGGCTAGATCCAACACCGTTTTTTAGCTCATTGCACCATCCCAGTTTCAGAACCTGGCTGTATGCAAATTAGTCTGTCCCTGGCCCAGTGCATCATGGGAACAGGGCAGACCAGACTACAAAAGCCAATTCTTACACTGGGAAGGAAACAAGCTTCCGGGGACCGGTTTCTGCCATTTCAGGCGTCTTCGGCCCGGCTTGCTTGAATCCTGATGGTGCAATGAGCAAGGGACTCACATCTGAGTATACCCTTCCACGCTTAGGGTGGACAAAATTATTTACAACAAGGGGTGGTGATGGACAGAGTCTCTGAATTAAGCAGAGTACTCTCACCCAGTCAAGAGATCAGGGCTAGATCCAACACCGTTTTTTAGCTCATTGCACCATCCCAGTTTCAGAACCTGGCTGTATGCAAATTAGTCTGTCCCTGGCCCAGTGCATCATGGGAACAGGGCAGACCAGACTACAAAAGCCAATTCTTACACTGGGAAGGAAACAAGCTTCCGGGGACCGGTTTCTGCCATTTCAGGCGTCTTCGGCCCGGCTTGCTTGAATCCTGATGGTGCAATGAGCAAGGGACTCACATCTGAGTATACCCTTCCACGCTTAGGGTGGACAAAATTATTTACAACAAGGGGTGGTGATGGACAGAGTCTCTGAATTAAGCAGAGTACTCTCACCCAGTCAAGAGATCAGGGCTAGATCCAACACCGTTTTTTAGCTCATTGCACCATCCCAGTTTCAGAACCTGGCTGTATGCAAATTAGTCTGTCCCTGGCCCAGTGCATCATGGGAACAGGGCAGACCAGACTACAAAAGCCAATTCTTACACTGGGAAGGAAACAAGCTTCCGGGGACCGGTTTCTGCCATTTCAGGCGTCTTCGGCCCGGCTTGCTTGAATCCTGATGGTGCAATGAGCAAGGGACTCACATCTGAGTATACCCTTCCACGCTTAGGGTGGACAAAATTATTTACAACAAGGGGTGGTGATGGACAGAGTCTCTGAATTAAGCAGAGTACTCTCACCCAGTCAAGAGATCAGGGCTAGATCCAACACCGTTTTTTAGCTCATTGCACCATCCCAGTTTCAGAACCTGGCTGTATGCAAATTAGTCTGTCCCTGGCCCAGTGCATCATGGGAACAGGGCAGACCAGACTACAAAAGCCAATTCTTACACTGGGAAGGAAACAAGCTTCCGGGGACCGGTTTCTGCCATTTCAGGCGTCTTCGGCCCGGCTTGCTTGAATCCTGATGGTGCAATGAGCAAGGGACTCACATCTGAGTATACCCTTCCACGCTTAGGGTGGACAAAATTATTTACAACAAGGGGTGGTGATGGACAGAGTCTCTGAATTAAGCAGAGTACTCTCACCCAGTCAAGAGATCAGGGCTAGATCCAACACCGTTTTTTAGCTCATTGCACCATCCCAGTTTCAGAACCTGGCTGTATGCAAATTAGTCTGTCCCTGGCCCAGTGCATCATGGGAACAGGGCAGACCAGACTACAAAAGCCAATTCTTACACTGGGAAGGAAACAAGCTTCCGGGGACCGGTTTCTGCCATTTCAGGCGTCTTCGGCCCGGCTTGCTTGAATCCTGATGGTGCAATGAGCAAGGGACTCACATCTGAGTATACCCTTCCACGCTTAGGGTGGACAAAATTATTTACAACAAGGGGTGGTGATGGACAGAGTCTCTGAATTAAGCAGAGTACTCTCACCCAGTCAAGAGATCAGGGCTAGATCCAACACCGTTTTTTAGCTCATTGCACCATCCCAGTTTCAGAACCTGGCTGTATGCAAATTAGTCTGTCCCTGGCCCAGTGCATCATGGGAACAGGGCAGACCAGACTACAAAAGCCAATTCTTACACTGGGAAGGAAACAAGCTTCCGGGGACCGGTTTCTGCCATTTCAGGCGTCTTCGGCCCGGCTTGCTTGAATCCTGATGGTGCAATGAGCAAGGGACTCACATCTGAGTATACCCTTCCACGCTTAGGGTGGACAAAATTATTTACAACAAGGGGTGGTGATGGACAGAGTCTCTGAATTAAGCAGAGTACTCTCACCCAGTCAAGAGATCAGGGCTAGATCCAACACCGTTTTTTAGCTCATTGCACCATCCCAGTTTCAGAACCTGGCTGTATGCAAATTAGTCTGTCCCTGGCCCAGTGCATCATGGGAACAGGGCAGGGCAGACCAGACTACAAAAGCCAATTCTTACACTGGGAAGGAAACAAGCTTCCGGGGACCGGTTTCTGCCATTTCAGGCGTCTTCGGCCCGGCTTGCTTGAATCCTGATGGTGCAATGAGCAAGGGACTCACATCTGAGTATACCCTTCCACGCTTAGGGTGGACAAAATTATTTACAACAAGGGGTGGTGATGGACAGAGTCTCTGAATTAAGCAGAGTACTCTCACCCAGTCAAGAGATCAGGGCTAGATCCAACACCGTTTTTTAGCTCATTGCACCATCCCAGTTTCAGAACCTGACTGTATGCAAATTAGTCTGTCCCTGGCCCAGTGCATCATGGGAACAGGGCAGGGCAGACCAGACTACAAAAGCCAATTCTTACACTGGGAAGGAAACAAGCTTCCGGGGACCGGTTTCTGCCATTTCAGGCGTCTTCGGCCCGGCTTGCTTGAATCCTGATGGTGCAATGAGCAAGGGACTCACATCTGAGTATACCCTTCCACGCTTAGGGTGGACAAAATTATTTACAACAAGGGGTGGTGATGGACAGAGTCTCTGAATTAAGCAGAGTACTCTCACCCAGTCAAGAGATCAGGGCTAGATCCAACACCGTTTTTTAGCTCATTGCACCATCCCAGTTTCAGAACCTGGCTGTATGCAAATTAGTCTGTCCCTGGCCCAGTGCATCATGGGAACAGGGCAGACCAGACTACAAAAGCCAATTCTTACACTGGGAAGGAAACAAGCTTCCGGGGACCGGTTTCTGCCATTTCAGGCGTCTTCGGCCCGGCTTGCTTGAATCCTGATGGTGCAATGAGCAAGGGACTCACATCTGAGTATACCCTTCCACGCTTAGGGTGGACAAAATTATTTACAACAAGGGGTGGTGATGGACAGAGTCTCTGAATTAAGCAGAGTACTCTCACCCAGTCAAGAGATCAGGGCTAGATCCAACACCGTTTTTTAGCTCATTGCACCATCCCAGTTTCAGAACCTGGCTGTATGCAAATTAGTCTGTCCCTGGCCCAGTGCATCATGGGAACAGGGCAGACCAGACTACAAAAGCCAATTCTTACACTGGGAAGGAAACAAGCTTCCGGGGACCGGTTTCTGCCATTTCAGGCGTCTTCGGCCCGGCTTGCTTGAATCCTGATGGTGCAATGAGCAAGGGACTCACATCTGAGTATACCCTTCCACGCTTAGGGTGGACAAAATTATTTACAACAAGGGGTGGTGATGGACAGAGTCTCTGAATTAAGCAGAGTACTCTCACCCAGTCAAGAGATCAGGGCTAGATCCAACACCGTTTTTTAGCTCATTGCACCATCCCAGTTTCAGAACCTGGCTGTATGCAAATTAGTCTGTCCCTGGCCCAGTGCATCATGGGAACAGGGCAGACCAGACTACAAAAGCCAATTCTTACACTGGGAAGGAAACAAGCTTCCGGGGACCGGTTTCTGCCATTTCAGGCGTCTTCGGCCCGGCTTGCTTGAATCCTGATGGTGCAATGAGCAAGGGACTCACATCTGAGTATACCCTTCCACGCTTAGGGTGGACAAAATTATTTACAACAAGGGGTGGTGATGGACAGAGTCTCTGAATTAAGCAGAGTACTCTCACCCAGTCAAGAGATCAGGGCTAGATCCAACACCGTTTTTTAGCTCATTGCACCATCCCAGTTTCAGAACCTGGCTGTATGCAAATTAGTCTGTCCCTGGCCCAGTGCATCATGGGAACAGGGCAGACCAGACTACAAAAGCCAATTCTTACACTGGGAAGGAAACAAGCTTCCGGGGACCGGTTTCTGCCATTTCAGGCGTCTTCGGCCCGGCTTGCTTGAATCCTGATGGTGCAATGAGCAAGGGACTCACATCTGAGTATACCCTTCCACGCTTAGGGTGGACAAAATTATTTACAACAAGGGGTGGTGATGGACAGAGTCTCTGAATTAAGCAGAGTACTCTCACCCAGTCAAGAGATCAGGGCTAGATCCAACACCGTTTTTTAGCTCATTGCACCATCCCAGTTTCAGAACCTGGCTGTATGCAAATTAGTCTGTCCCTGGCCCAGTGCATCATGGGAACAGGGCAGACCAGACTACAAAAGCCAATTCTTACACTGGGAAGGAAACAAGCTTCCGGGGACCGGTTTCTGCCATTTCAGGCGTCTTCGGCCCGGCTTGCTTGAATCCTGATGGTGCAATGAGCAAGGGACTCACATCTGAGTATACCCTTCCACGCTTAGGGTGGACAAAATTATTTACAACAAGGGGTCTCCAGCACTGATTGTGCCACTTACATGAGTAGCCCTTCAAACCTGTCTCTGGACTGCCACTGCAGAGTCTGTGTGTTCAGTTTTAAACTACTATTTAGACCTGGCAAGTTCACCTACTTGCCAGACCAAAACCTTCAGTTTTATGACATGTAAGGCACCCCTTAGGTAGGTCCTTGGTAGCCCCAAGGACATGTTGCAGTGCATCTAAAAGTTGGACATATACTTTGGTGTTTTATATGTCTTGGTAGTGAAGAACCACTAAATTTGAATTTGACAACAGCAAGGCCTATCTTTCACATAGATTAGCATTGGAGCTGCCTTTTAATATATTACAAGTGTATCTTCTAATTGGGAGCAAATAGAAATTTGGAGTTTGGTGTATCTGGACTCGCAATTTAAAAACACATCTTTTAGTAAAGTTTGTTTTGAAATTGCAAGTCTGAAAATACCACTTTAAGAAACTTGGCATTCTCTTATTTAACCATTCTGTGCCTCTGCTTGTCCTTAGAATACAAGTCGGGGTTGAATGACAGTGGGCTTTGTGAATTCACTCTAGACAGTCACTTAAAAAAGGGAGCCAAAGTGTGCCCTGTATATCCTGATGGTCCTTCACCTGAGGTGGGAGTAGCTGACATTTGCACCTGCATAGGGATGTGTCTGTTCACACAAACAGCTGCATACACCCCTGTTGTATGTCAGGAGCCAGGGTCAGGATGGGCGGGGTCTTGTGCACTACAAAGACCTTTCTTTGAAGGCTCCCTACTTGATTGATTGATTGATTGATTATGGGTTTCTAAAGCGCTAGAATCGACTCCCGAAGGAGTATCTCTGCGCTGTAGACTGCTGGGGAACCCGTCCTGGCTTTCCCTATGAGATGGTCCCTACTGGGTATCTCCAAGGTGAAACCAGGCATCCCCGGCGTATGTGGGAGGCCGTTGTGGAGATGAGGCAAGCTAATGCCCAGAGTTGCCGAGTGTGATCCCTAGTTAGAGTAGGCACTGAGGCGAGAATTAGCGAGTCCGTTGACCCTGGTCCAACACCCTGCCGCGTTGGGAATTGAACCCTGGTCCCGGGCCGTCCTCTGCTCCCGGGTCTGCCGCCTCTAACCAGTGAGCCACACCACTCTACTTCAATGGCTAAAATGGATTTAAATACTGGACCTCTGACACCATATCCTCAGGACATTTCTAGACTGAGGACACTATGCCAGGAAGAAGAGTTGTTGTCCTGCCAGGTGGGACTGCTACTTTACTGCTTGCTTTGCTGTGTTTGCCTGCTGCTACTTGCTTGAGAGTTACAGAACAGGACTTTACTCCCTTTATCTAGATTTCTAAGGTTCTCCAATGGCTTGACTGTGCTTGCCTCCTTTTGCTGAAGTCTCTGGGACATCAAAGACTTCACCTGCATATTGGTACCAGCAGCTGTGCTCCTCGGCTGTGAGTCTTGTCCTCCCAAGTGGTGCCAAATGCAGACCTAGGCCACTAAAGGCGAATTTGGTGCTACAACCAAGAAAACCAAAGCATCAATTCCAAAGTGGCAGTTCAGAACTGGAGCATCCCTGGGAAATCAATGCATCGCTGCTGCCTGCACTGAATTCGTGGACACCGCTCGCCTAGTGTATGACGCAACAACCATGACTTTCAAAGCAGCTGCGGCTTTCCCACAGAACCTCTAAAGAACCATTACAGCATAAGTCTCAAGCACTGTCACACCGAAGTCTGTGATGCACTGCTCTGACTCTGCAGCAACACCCGCCCAGCGTGGCTCTCGACCAACACAGCGCCTTCAGCCCAGCGATTCAACATCGAAGAATTGATGGACCGCGCTCTAGACATTGACATATCATCAACACCTTGTCACCTTCTGAAACCAAGGTCTGGCAGCAGCAATCGACGCATCACCTCCTCTGCTCAATGCACCATCCCCAAGCATTAACGTCTCAATGACTCTCCACTGCCTTAATGAACCAATGCCTTCCTGTATCTGCAAAACCTCACCTCCTCTGCACCACGCATCGTCTTTGATTTTTGACTCATCCAAGGTACTGTAAGGGGGTCTGCGTGATTCCTGTATCGGGCCCACGCTCCATCACATTTGACTGAACTTTTTGAACTGTCCTAGTCAAGCATGACCATATAGATCCATTTGGAGCTATATACTTCTAAACACAGTGGGGCAGATTTACAAGCCCCCTGTGCCACCAGTACGTCACTTTTCATGAAGTACTTGTGGCGCAGGGGGCTCCTCCTCCCTGTGTGACTTTTCCTCTCCTTGTAAATAAAGCCCCTTCACAGTCCTTTAGGCTTCCCCTCTTACAACAATCCCTCCCTCTCCCCCAACTCCGCCACAACAAACATCGGCAAAACATCAACTAAAAAATGATGCTACATGGTCCTCCTTTGACTCATACACTGAAGAAGTGGTAGGCAAGATCCTTAGCACCCTCAATCCGGCCAATCATTCCATCGATTCTCTCCCTGCTAACGCAGTTAAAGATCTAACCCCTCTGATTCTGCCGCGTTGACCAGGATCATCAATAGCTCCCTACATCAAGGCAGCATCCCTGACATCCTCAAAATTGGTCAAGTCACACCCATCCTAAAAAAAAACACAGCTGACCCGATGGACCTTAACAACTATCGCCCTATTTCGAACAGCCCTACCCTAGCCAAACTCATGGAAAAATTCGTTCTCCAACAATTGACTAAACACATTGATCACTTCGACCTCCTGGACAATCACCAATCTGGCTTTAGAGCAGGCCATAGCACCGAAACAGGAAGACAAATGGAGGCAGCACCAATTTCAAAGTAATTTGCAAAGGCGGGAAGTTGAATAAAAATATTTTTTTCTTTTTATTAATCTTTTTCAAAGGTGCACAGAAAAGATTAATAAAAAGAAAAATATATTTTTACACAACTTCCCGTCTTTGCAAATTACTTTGAAATTGGTGCTGCCTCCATTTGTCTTTGAATTTCTATCTGGGAACCCAGTGGGACCTAACCACAGCAGGACTTGGAGGTTGAACAGCACAAGAGACTTAATACTTTATGGGACTCTCTGAAGTTTGAGGTGCTTTTTCGTTTGGTCCGCTGTGGACATTTGTCTTTCTACATAGCACCGAAACAGCCATGACTCACATCATCGACGATGCGTTACAAATATTCGACCAGAATGGATCATGCCTACTCATCTTGTTAGATCTCTCCTCTGCCTTCAATAAGGTCAAACATGAGAACTTGATACAACTGCTGAACCTCAAAATGGGTCTATCAGGCTCCGTGATCAATTGGTTTACCTCTTTTCTTCAAAACCAGACCCAAAAATTCAAGGTCAATAACTTCTTCTCCAAACCTGTACCAGTAACTCTTGAAGTCCCTCAACGGTCCGCACTATCACCTACACTATTCAATCTATTCATGGAACCTCTTACTATCTTGCTGCAAGTATCCAACGTCCAATTTCACATGTACGCAGATGATGCACAACTCTATCTGAAGATTCATACTCCTGAAGATGTCAAACTACTTAACCAAACGCTGTTGAACACCCAAACATGGCTAGCTGAGAACCATCTGAAGCTCAACGCACTCAAAACTGAATTCCTACTTATAGCTCCACCCTCCAAAATTTCCCTCCTTCAGGATTGGTTCAAACACCTCACGGCATTCAACGTGCAACCTACAATCATCGACTCAGCTAAATCTCTGGGTATAACCCTTGATGGCAATCTCAACATGCATAAACACATTGCCAACGCAACAAAAGGCGCAAATTTCCAAATTAATATTCTAAGGAAACTTAAACTCTTCCTACCAAAAAATGACCTCAAGACGGCAGTTCAAGCTCTAGTTATCCCCAGGATCGAATACGGAAGTGTCTCTCTTTGTGGTCTGCCCAAAGCTACAACAGCACCACTAAGAGCCACCATCAACGCGGCAGCCAGGCTCACCACGGGCTCGAAAAAAAGGTCCCACATCTCCCCTGACCTAAAAGCTTTGAACTGGCTAACATGGGAAGCCAGAATTCACCTAAAAATAGCATGCATGACCCACACATGCCATTCACCATAAAGCACCCACTTATCTCTCTCGGAAACTATCTTTCTCTGGAGGCAAGAGATCCACAAGAAGTGCAGAAAGCCTATTACTGAAACCACACAGATTTAATAAGGCGAAAACTTACAAACGCTCCTTCTCAGGGATGGCTCCCAGGATTTGGAACGCACTACCCCCAGAAACCAGGCTTACCACATCTACTGCACTGTTCAAAAAGGAAGTAAAGGCGATTCTCATGGAAAAATTCTCATGAACTTCACTGAAGGACATGACATATATTGATGCAAACAAACAATCTACATGACACTTAGATTCTCTCGGCCCACACCTTTCTCTGTCTCCTACTTTGCACAACCAGTGTTGATCTACCTCTCTCTTTTGTTATATTTATGCACACTATGTACATATATATTTGTATCCTGTATTATGTTGTATAACTTTCACTGCCTGATATACATTGGTATTTTGAATTGTGTTGTTTAATTTTTCACTGCTTGTAAAGCGCTCTGATATCCGCAAGTGTCTGGTTCGCGCTCTATAACATTTTCAATAAATAAATAAGGGCCGTTCCATGGGTGCCTGCAGGGGGGCCCCCAGGCTGCATAACGTTCCATGGGTGTTGCTGTGGGTGTTCCCATGCAACACCCATGGAACAAGACACATCTCCTGATTTATGAGAAATCGTAAATCTGGAGACGCGGTGCCCTGTTACAGCACTTCCTTGTAAATCTGCCCCAGTATTTTTATTTATTCTTTAAGAATTCATATCTTGCCTTGTGTATGTTGTATTTTTGTTGTTTTGGTCTTGTTTTACTCAGATCAATATTGGCTAGTGTGGAGTACTTTTGTGGGGTTTTCACTGTGTTATAGTGAGTGTGTGAGTGTGTGTGTGTGTGTGTGTGCGTGTGTGCGCACAAATCAGACCCCCCCAGGATATTGCGGCATGGATTCGCAAATTTAGCTGCACAGATATGGAAATTTAGCTGCATTTTTGCAGCCACTTTTTACTGAGTCGCACAAATGTAGTACACATGGCCTCATCTTATATTCTGTTTTCCTCTATGTGCTGATGCAGTCTGTTATAGCTCACACCCCTCCCTCCCTCCTTCCTGATAAAAAATATACAAAGCTAGTACAATGTCCAATGGAATTATATAGTTTCATGCACATCTACCGGTGATGTGAAATGGAGAGTGGGGCCAGGAAGGGCCAATGTTTAGCATGGGGCAAAGACTAATGGGGAGGGGTAGAGTAGGTGTTTCTGACATTATTACTGGTGTCAGACTGATGCTCCACCAAGTTTTTTAAGGACTAATGTTTAATACTTGCAAGCTGACATCCAACACAACAAACAAAATGATGTGCATCCAAAGTCTGTTGGTTCCTAATAGCCTACACACACCATTCCCCCTTATGGCAAATGCATTTATTTCAAAGTAAAGAGACTCCTGGAGGTACTAAACCGTTTTCCGGCAGCCTCACTCCAAAAGCAAAAGGTCAGTCCTCATCTCTAAAAAGAATAAAATAACTTGAAGCACATTTTCCCAAGCCAGTGCACCCAGCGAGGCCCCACCATATACAGCACTATCCCAGTGTTTCTAGTTTCTAAAGACAATTGTCCATTGTCAATCAGGTTTCCAGGCTTTGTCATACTCACAATTAACTTTCAAATTACAAAGAGGTGTCAAAAAGTGTTTCCTTTTAACCATCATCACCCACAAATATAAAGGTTTACTGCAAAAATGTAAAATGCTTTAATTTTTAGCATCAACTGTTACTGTGCTAAATTTGTAGCAAGAAAGCATGGTTAAACTCGAAGGTACGGTGCAAGTTTGTCAAATGAGAGCAGGTTTGTCTGATGGGTGAAACATTGTTAGCCGTCCAGAGAATATTTTGCATAACTAACTCAAACATAACTACGGATACATATATATATCCGCCTGCCACTGGCCTTATGAGAAGCCTGTCAGAGGCAGGTTGAGGGCTACTTGAAAAAAGAGACTTGCTCACTCCCTTTGCATCCCTGAATGCCATGCATTGTGGTTCTAGCCACAGCTACCTGCTTCCTGGGTGGTGGTGATACCGTGTCATGTTTAATGTTGGACCTGTGCAGCTTTGTTGTCAGTAATAATGCTTGAAATCATTGTTCCGAAAAGAAACATGTAAACCACAAAACATTATGTTGGTGATTCTCTTGTAATACTTCTTTAAATAACTCTGTTGCGTAAATCTTACGAAATCCAGTTTTTGAAGTCATTATGCCTGCTGTATCACCTATAGAAATGGAAGCAAGCTGTACACATACCAAGTGCCACATGCCATGTGGCATGCCTTAAACCTGAACTGCAATCTTTAAGCCAATAGAATGGGATCTTTTAACACTACACTTGCAATGTTAAAATTAAACTCTAAGTCCTAGAATGCAGCCTGTTAGTTGTTTAAAAAAAATACACACCTTGTTACGGTGACACGCTTGACTCAAAACTCGTGCCACCTATGACAAAAGATACTGAGAGGATAAATAGACCAGCATTGGCATAACCAATAGGTCTCGCCTTTGGGACCATATAAGTGTTTAGCCATGCAACACTTGATATTGTTGCACCAAAGATATAGTGCTGCATAACTAAACACTTATAAGGTCCCAAAGCCGAGACCTATTTCCTATGCCAATGCTTGTTAATAGTTGATTAGGTTGGTGTCTTATAAAAATTCACAGTTTCCTAGCCCGGGAAATAGTTGATACCAACAACTAAAAGACTGTATACAACTAAACAGTTCTCTTCCCTCTTTTTTTGGACTAACTCACGCAGACCCTTCTCTAATCAAGCAGGAACAAAAAGGGCAAATTATCAAGACTGACGATAAAATTATCGCCGCTTTAGCAGCAGAAAACTGCTGCTAAAGCGGCGATAATGGGCTTGATAATATGCTCTATGGAATTCCAATTGAAGCTCATGTTAGATGTCCTTCACATTTAACATGGGCTTCAATTGGAATTCCATAGAGCATATTACCAAGCCCATTATCGCTGCTTTAGCGGCAGTTTTCTGCCGCTAAAACGGCGATCATTTTATCGTCTGTCTTGATAATATGCCCCTAAATCCCCGCTTTGGGGTGTGTGAGGTTAGATGGAATGTTTGTGACAATTGCGATTTCTTGTTACAGAATTTCAACATCTTGCAGGATGTAAGCTTCTAATCCAAGTTTTATTTTAGCTTTAGTTAAGTGATGCACAAATTGTTTTTCAGAATGTGCAGAATGGAACGCCAGCATTTACACCGTGGGGTAATTCCTGTTTCCGTCTACGTACTTTCTCCCTGTCAGAATATTTGCTGGTTCCAAAATAAAATCTACCAGGCCGAATGGCGTGCAGCTTGGTTAATTCGTAGGCCCTGCGTTTGTACAGACAGACCTGGAGAGGTCGTATGCACCATACTCTAGTAGTCCAACAGCCATCACTGAGCATAACTTGGTGTATGTCTGTCAGCTGTCTCAATTACTTTGGAACACTGAATGATGACACGTGTATGCATGCTAGAGTCTGAGTTGTTTTAGGTAGCAATGCTGGTTGCTGTTTGCAATTCCCAAATGTAGCATGCGTAATCTTCTCGCCTGGTTGTTTCCCACTTTAGATAAAGCATTTTTAATGAAAGTAACCCTGACCTAGTGTTCATTACAGAAACATGGCTGGATGATAATAACTCTGCAGACATCGCTAACACATTACCGACCCATTACAAAATGGTAAACAAGACAGGATTGGTCGGAAGGGGGCGGGGTAGCAATTATTTTCATAGAACATTTGACCTGTCTACCTGTCCTATTGGCACCGCAAAAAGACCACAAAATACTACCCTTCCAATTAATTCAGGAAGGCCTGACCATTATGGCGGGCGCTGTGATCTATAATCCCCCAGGTCACCATACCGGACTCAGTACGAGACGACTAACTCAACTTCTCCCGGTATGTTTGAAATATAAAAATTATCTAGTGATAGGGGACTTTAATGTGCATTATGATAAGTAAGACAAATCGGCTGCATCTCAATTGGAGAGTGACATGCAAATCCTTGACCTCAAGCAGTGGATCAGAGGGCCCACCCATACTGCTGGACACACCCTCGACCTACTTTTTACCAATATTGAAGCCACCCATATCCAAGAGATTAAACCACTACTGTGGACAGACCATTCTCTAATATCCTTCACACTTGGTTTATCAGCGAAACCAGCTAAAACCTGGTAAAACGCAACGTCTGATTAACTGTGCATGGAAACTAGTCACTGAAACCTCATTCCAATCCAACTTCATGCATCAAAAGACACAGGCACTAGACGATCTCCCCATGAATATGTGCGCAGTTACTCTTGAAACAGAAATAAGTGTAACACTGGACACCTTGGCCCACAAACAAAAACCTACCGGGGGCATCACTTAGCCCCACCCTATCTAATGCCTATGTTTAATCTCTGACCAAAATCGGTAGGAAGTGGGGAATTGGCATCTGCTCATATGCAGATGACACGCAACTGATAGTATCACTGGAAGAAAGGCCTGAAGTCTCCAAACAAAACTTCATAACTGCCTGACAGAAATGTCCCAATGGATGAATGAGCACTGTTTAAAACTGAATGTGGGGAAATCCGAGATTTTACTTTTTGGAGGGGCCAAGCTTCTCTGGGACACCACGTGGTGGCCACAAACATTGGGCACTGCCCCAAGTCCTAAACAATGTGCCAAAAATCTAGGCATCTTTATCGACAACACCTTATCTATGAAGGAACATGTACGGTTCCTTTGTGGAAGGGGTTTTGCGACGCTAAAATTACTAGCAAGACTGTTTCCGTGGATACGGATGGACTGCCGCAGATCAGTCATGCAGGCCTTGCTGATAAGTCAACTCGACTATGGCAATGCATTATTCGTAGGCATGAACGAGCTCCTGTTCACAAGACTTCAGATACTCCAAAATGCCGCTGCCAAACTGGTCTGTAACCAAAATAGGAGAAGCTCTGCCTCAATGTGCATGAAACCACTGCACTGGCTACCCATGCGTCAACGAGCAGTATTTAAATTGCTCTGCCATGCCCATAAAGCACTGTACCAAAGCGGCCCAAAAATACTCCAGGATAAAATTGAATTTTATATTCCATCAAGGAGTCTGCGATCACTACATCTTGCGTTGGCAAGAACAAAGCGCATTAAGAAAGTTAGGTCCGGAGGGAGATCGTTCTCATACTTAGCGGCAAAAAAATGGAACGACATGCCTTTGGATCTACGGCTCACCTCCAACCATCTATCATTCCGGAAAAAACTGAAAACTCATTTGTTCCCCAAAAACTAAAAGAAACATCAGCTCGACCCTTGTCTAGCTTTACCTGATTATGTTCTTCCAGCGCCTTGATATCCCTCCGGGATGAGTGTAGCACTCTATAAATAAATAAATCTAGTGTTTAATGCTGTGCTGGTTGCCACCCGAGTGGCTCTTTGTGTATCTCGGGTGTGGTTGCTGTGTACATCAGTAGGGGAGCTATCCAAGATGAGGCGGGGTTATTAATCAGAATCATTTGGTTCTGGGCATGTCTTTTTAATTATGAGATAAATCAAAGACATGTCCATTTCAATCTGGTAACGCCTACCATGATGTGTCTGGCACTGGGAGAACTACATACTGTCGAGATACAGGCTCGTGAAACAGATGACCATGCACGTCTGCCCAGTTTCTGTGGCCATTGGTTACTCCAAGCTCAACGCCCTACAGCTATGGTTGACCCAGCATGAGGTTATCAGAGAAATGGAAAAACTTCAATGCCACCTCTATGATATGTCTGCAAAAAGTCCTTGGTTCCCAGGGCAGGGCTATTCACGAAGGCGCTGATTAAGAGTGCCCTGGGTCCTTCTGATGCCTGTGCAAACCATTATAATGTGCAGTAATCCGAATTATGAGGTATGCCATGTTTACTGAACTCAGTAATTACCGCATGTGGAAAGCTCTGCCCCGCCGTCATTTTCACTGGTGCAGTTCGACATTCTCAAACAAGTCCAAATACACCGAGGGAAATACATGGACATTATTGGAGCATGCAAATGTTATTACAGAAAGCGCCAAACTCCCAGCGAGTCCTCATTTATAGGGAAAAACTCATAATAACTGTTACACACACTCTTTCAAAAAACGTTATAAAGATTTTGGAAGGTGCTTGATGTGTGGTCTGACCTGTGATATCTGTTGTGGTGATTGTTCCTTACCCTGAGATGGGTGCAGCATTACTGTCTAAGGGATACTCTTACACACTATTGTGCCATCACTAATCAATATAGTATTTAGTTCACTTGTATGCTGCAATGGAATGGCTTCTCTAGCAACAAAGTTCCCAGTTGAGTCCGACATGAGTGCTTACTTTGTAATTTCTCAGATTGTTTGCTGAATCTTTAACTTGGGTACCTTAGCTCATTTGTCAGTGTCTATGCCGTGTCCTCATTACAAACAAGCATTTGCCTCGCGACCGGTCCGCACAATGAAATAAAAAAAAAAAATTAAAACGTGAGTTGTGCAGGCACGATGAAAAAAAGTGCTGTGCACATCGCGTGTACGCTTGTGCACATGACAGTAATCTGGTCGCCAGGAAAGTAGCATTTCCCAGAGCACCTACGAAATGTCTCGGCCAGAGCAACGCAGGTGCTGGATCAGGCCGAGACCTAAAAATCAGTCCAAAATATATAATCCCATGATGTGCGACTTTCTCCCCCAAAGTGGTTGGCAGTATAAGTGTTTAATTAAAATACATTAAATTTTAGAAACACGTAGCATGAATGGGCTGTACTATGACATGAAACCCTTTATGTAGCAGCTACTTACAAAATACATTCCCTACTTTTAATACACGTAGCAGGACCACCTCCAGCCTCCACGGGTCCCTTGACACACAGCTAAAATGAAAACGAAACTTTTGAGAGGAGGGTGACCGTCACCGTAGTAACAGGGCCAGGGGGGTAACACAGGCCCCCGCAGCCCCCGCGGGGGGAGGGGGGCAAGCTCCAAAGGGGACCCTCAGCACTGCACTCTTGGCGGAGAGATCCTGATTGAGCCTGGAGGGAGCCCCTCTTCTTACCGTGCAGGGAGGCCCCCTCCTTTTTCATTACGCCAGTGAACAGGGCCTGCCCCCTGCTTCCTTCCACTCCTCGTCTTGACACCCGGCTTTATTTGCCTGCGCTGTTGGTTGCTTCGAGAAAATAATGGGCAAAGGGAGGTCAGTATACTGGAGGATACTGGAAGGGATGGGACATATGGAAGCAGGAAAAGCTACTCCTTGGAAGATGCTGAACAAAATGAGCATCGCTGCACCCTGGAACGGCGTACACTGAGCGTTGTGATTTTGCAGTTCCTTAATTATTTGTGCCCATTATTGGTAGTTGTTAATCTTATGTTGTGAGAGGGAGGGCGGACTGCTGTTTATGCCGTGGCGAGGCTCTGTTTAAGGGACTAGCCGGAGCATCCTTTTGCTGCTGAGCAACTTCAGCTTTTCCCTGCATTTCTTCATTTTCACGGGCACTTATGTAAAAATCACAGCATTTGTACAAAAGTGCTGATTTCGTGGCAAACCGCGAAATCGTGAAATCCTGTAGCGTCTGACAAATACTTTACACCTTGCCTCTTTAGTTTAGCCTGACTGCTCTGTGCCAAGCTACCAGAGGGGGGGCACAGGTAAACTTTTAGTGTGTACCCTGACTAAGTGTAGGTCCCTACGTGAGCAGCGTGCATACCCTGCCAACTACAGACCCCATTTCTAACACATTGCATGATTGTTCTACTGGGTTTGTCCTTGGGTAGACGGGTTAGTTTGTTTTTGTTTGTTTATTAGTTGGTTGCACAGTTTTTCCAGCAGCATTTTTGACAGGCTATTGAGGACCAGGTGGAATGGGATGGGGGACACTGGGCAATCGCACTGATAGAAGGTACATTTTGTATGCTCAACGGTAACACCCGGGGACTGGGTAGATATGTTAAGAGGCACAGAATCTTCCCCTTTTTGAAACAGCATAAAGTCCACATAGCCTGTCTGCAGGAAACACACCTCATGGACGGGGAGATCAACCAGGTGGCTAAGAAGTGGAAAGGCCAACAGTTCCACTCCTCTTATTCCTCTTATGGTAGAGGTAACCACTGGGACCAGGTTGTGCCAGGTTATGTGGAACCTGATGTGCAGAGGAGGTATGTTTTGCTACAAGGTAGGCTTGATGGGAGGGCCTTCTCAGTTCTCAATTGTTATGCACCCAATAATACTCAATTCTACTTTAGGCTGCAGGACTTGATGGGTTCTGATGTGGATGGCTCTTTTATATGGGTGGGAGACTTCAATTGTGTCCTAGATAAGGAGCAGGATTGGTGACCTCCCAGGGCTGATGCAAAGCCCCGTATGACTGAGTCACTGCATGAAGTCATGTTGAATTTGGGCTTTCTAGTTGCATGGAGAGTTCACAACCCAGTATAGAGTGTATTGACCTACCATTCACTTACTCAGTCAGCTGGATAGGATACTGGTGGCTTCATTTCCAGTGGAGGTAGTTCTGAGTGTGAGAGTTGTGTCTGTCTTTCACTGGCACCTTAATTGGGTATACGGCGGGCCAATAGCTCTGTTAAGCAGATTCAAACTTTCGTGCTCTGTTGGCGCTACCCCGGCTCGTTGCAGTGGCCACTGATGAACTGGATGCGGAAGTTACATTGGAGGAGGTCAGGGGTGCTCTGTAGCTGGCCCAAGGAGCAAGGCGCAGGGTGGGAATGGCTTCCCAGCATGTTTTATCACTGTTTTGTAGCGGCCTTGAAGCAACCATTTCTGGATGTCTTCTTGGAAGCTAAAGAGAAAGGGGTGCTCCGGCTTAGTATGTTTGAGTGCCTTATCTGTATGCTTTAAAATCCCGGGGGCACTTCTCATCCTACGTCATACCGGCCTCTGACAATGATAAACACTGATATTAAAATACTCTGCACGTTATTCGCTTATCGCCTGAGCCCGGTGGTGTTGGGCCTCATACATGTAAATCATTGCAGGTTTATCCTGGGTCATAAAACAATGATGACTTTGAGGCATCTTTAACATGCCATGCATGATGTCGAGGGTAGAGAGGAGGACTTGGTTTTGGCATCCATTGACATTGGGATGGGGTTTGGTGGATTAGGGGCACCTGCTAAAGATTATGAGAGCCATGGGGTTTGGGCAGCGGTTCAGAACATGTTATGTTATGTTATATGATGTTATTTTATAAAGTGCTCATATACCATGCTTTAAAAAGAGGGTGGCTTAGATTGAGCTTAGATGCAGATTGAGAAAGAGACAAAAGTATCTTTTTAGGGCCTCCCTAAAGTGTAAGATATTGGACGCATTCTTCAATTGATGAGAAAGAGCATTCCACTGTGTGGCTGTTCCAACCACAGAGCTTTTTCCTTCCAAAAGTTTTTTTTAAAGTTTATGGACAATGACATATTATGCTGCCGAGGAGCTTAATGATCTGTAAGGAATGTACCAATAAAACTTCAGGAGTTTGATGAAGTATTGGCTGTCCGAATAAATAAAGTCCCTAGTGTTTCTGCTGGCAGCGCTGACTCGGGTGCCCAGGGATCGGTTCCCAGTTCTAGGATTGAGGTGGGATACGGAGAAGTTTAGCTACCTTGGTCAGATGGCTGCACATACGCACAAGAAACAGCAACCATATAACATTGAGAGATTTATTGACACCCTACGTGCTTCTGGACGTTTTTTGCACACTTCGCCATTATCATTGATGGGTAGAGTTGTGGTTTCCAAAATGGTGTTTTAAGGTTGAGCATCAACCTGTTGTATCTCTCTGTGGGGCTTTGGCAAATTCACCCATTGCTATTGGCAGTTAGCTGCAGCATTCAGAAATGCTGGTTTCTCATTGGTGCTTCTCTGTTAAAGTCCCTCCTTTGTGTGTTTAGCTCTCTTTCTGGCGATTTCACTCAGAGAGCATTTTGGTCAGCCATCACACAGTGCAGCGTGTGATGGCTTATCTTCCCTCCTCCCATATGGCTATTGGAGGTCATACCTTTTTTTTTAATGTACTTTTATATCACGCGAACCAGACCCGAAGGTCACCAGTTAAGGAGGAAACATCCATTTTTAAATAGGCACGGGGAAATTAGGCGATTTGCCCAGAATCATGGTGCTATTGACTGAGATGGTCGGTTTCTTGATTGTGACTGCTTCAGTTTTTAGGTTGAGCATTCAAGACCTCTTGTATATACTTTAGTTTATACTTATATGTGTATCTACTTTGTGGGCTTTGGAGATCAGCCCTAGGACTTGTCTGCTTCCGCTTAGGGACTTTTTTTCTGTTCAACTGCCTCTATTTAAGTTTCCTGATAGAAAAAGACGAGCAGAGGTCAGTAAGATTCCAGAATTGCTTTTTGTTTGTTCAACTGCCTCTATTTAACTGTCTTGATAGAAAACGACCAGATCAGTGGAGGTCAGTAAAATACCAGAATTTCTTTCTGCTGAGGGACTTTCTTTTTTTGTTTTCTGACAACTCCCTCTATTTAACTTTCTTGATTGAAAACAACCAGCAGTGGTCAGTAAAATACCAGAATCACTTTAGCATTCTCTAGATTCCAGTCTATAGAAATTGTCTTCCACGACCACCCATTAGACAATAATATTTTTTTCAAATCTTGTATTTTCAGTGATATGACCTCCAAAGGCCCTGATATTATATTAAAATTAAAAACTCTCTCTGGACTATACTATTTCCCGCTGAAAGGCAATATTTCTCTCCATGTGTTCCCATACCTAGCATGTCATGCAGTCTGGTGCTTACTTTCCCTCCATGTTAAAGAACAGTAGATGCTTCAGCACCCAGGCTAAGGTGCTGCATAGCTAAATACATATAAGGTCCCAAAGGTGAGACCGATTGCATTGGAAATGCTTGTTTACCTGGGTCGTTGCCTGGTTTTCCTTACTAGTAGATGTTTTTGGTGCTTCTCTTGTGTTTTCGGGGTGGTTTGGACTGTGTTCAAGTCACAGGGCAGAAGCTGCTCTCCGGTCCCTGTCTGAGCCGGGAAGTGGAGCACTCCGAGCAGTTGACAGTCCAGGGTTGGTGTTGACCAGCTGTCAGGGTTCACGGGAGGTTTCCTTCTCATGACCCTGTTGTAGCTCTTACTTATGTCCCTCCAACCTACCATTCCACTTCAAAAACTCACTGTGTCTAGAATTGGCGAGTATGCTTGCGGCGCTGGTCATCCAAGATGGCCACCAGCATGTCCGCTGCGTTAGCAGTCTAGTTTCCTCTGCAATTGGAACTGAGGTGAAGAGCGCACCAAGGTTCCATTGTGCACTTCACCAAGAGAATTCCCCAGTATGGAGGTTACCCGTACAGCATCGTTGCAGTTAGTCAGGGGGTGCTCGTAGTCGTTGGGTTCTACTACGTCGGACTACAGATTTACCAGAGTTACAGGTTAGTGGTGTTGAAGTCGCATGCTCTATCAGATATCGAGAGTGAGTATTGCCCATGTCTTTGGAATAGTGTTCCTCTCTGACATGCCTCATTCCTGATTAGTGAACCCTCAGAGAATTCCTTGTGAGGAAAGGAGTAGTGTTTCCCATTGCACTCAGCACTGTAAGAGTGCAGTGGTGTGTTTATCTTGCGCTACGTTCAAGGTTTGAAAGAATGAGTTGTTAAGGAAAGAATTATTTCCTTAGTCTCAAATAGAGTACGGAGTATTGTGTAGAGTCGAGTCTTGGCAATTGGGCGGGTGAGAAGTTACCATGCAACTCAGCTCCACAGACTCTTGGATTTGCAAATAATAAGTAAAAGTAAATAAAGGTTGAGTTCTGGTCTTGATGTTAACAACCAGTTGTTCCCATATGAAGGCAATCCATTAATACACACCTTTAAGAAGTCTAAAGAAGATTCGCTATAGGTTCTCCCGCTCTCACAAGTAAGTTTAGAAATTCACAGCGCAGATAAAGGTTTAGGGCAACAGTGAATACGTTATAGACTTACCAAGTGTTTCCTAAGCAGCCATTGAAGAGTCCAGGCACGACCTGTAATAGAAAAGAAACAGTTAATGAAAAAGCTCTCATTAAGGAACATAGTGAAACAACATATGAGAAGCTAGAAGAGAAGCAAGCCCGAGATGTTTTTGGTAAGATAAGTTATTTAATTAATACACACTTGTACAGTAAGTGTTAATAGAAGTGATATTCAAAAATGTATTTGTAAAACAGTCTCAGAAGAAGAAAGAAGAAGACGAGGCAGAACTAGCAAAAGAAAATGCCGGGCTGTCCCTTCTCTGTCCCAACCCCTTTTACCCCCTTGTTACTTACCTGTGAAGGAACACTCAACCTAGCAGGGACGAATTAAGAGGGGCGTTAGGAATTAGCGTTGTTCTGCTCCAGTGCCATTAAGCAGGCTTTTAATAAGTTCTGACACCAGCAACCACTGCTTCCTTCTGTTGAAAACATGCCTTTCCCACGCCCATCCTCAGCCTGAACCATGGCATGGTGCCGTGCCTCTCTCGGAGAGGGGAGGGGTTTGTTGCCATGCCCAACCAGCTTTATTGACATGTGTTGGGAAGTGCATGTTTTTCATACCCCTTGCACTCCAACAAGCGTGTACAGGTACAAAGGCATACAAACACTTCTCTTGTTGAATGGCGAGGGGCTTCCCAGTAACAGTGGCAGGTGGCAGCTGAGTGGGGTGTTTATAGAGTGTGTGTTTTCTGTGATAAATGGGGGAAGGGTCTTAACAGGTTGCTGGTCGGGGTGACTGGGGCAAAAGGTGTATGTGGATTCCTGCTGTCCTGGGGTTATGGGACACTTGACCCGAGCGAGAGTGGATCGAAGTGGGGGAATGTGTGTCTGTGACTGCAGGGGCTGCCTCTGCATCCTTGCTCTTCTGCGTACCCCGTGCGCATGGGGCTCAGGCTGGCAAACCCGGCTTTGCACACAGCGGTAAAGCGCTCAAAGTTGGTACAATCAAAAAAATTTGCTGCACTGTAACTTCAGCATACCCGGAGCTCTTCTGTGGTGCCCTGTAGCGCTCTTCATGTGCAGAGCGTGCCAGGGCCCTGGTATACACTGTCACTTCAGGCGCAAGGCTATGACACGGCGATGATTGAAAGGTGAGTGTGTTTTTCATGGGAGGAGCTGGCCCTGATTGTGGACATACATGTTTAGGAGATTGCCCCTTAGTATGTGGAAAGAACTGCAATGAGACACACTCTCAGAGTTGCCAGGGAACCATGGTGAGGGTTAATCACTTCGGCTCTCCCCTGGTTGCACACCTGGCGCCTAGGCTTCTCCCGAGCCCACAGAGGCCCATTGAGTGCCGACCCAACTTGGTGTTTGCCCCTCATCTTCTTACCAGTGAATCCAAGCACTAATTTGACTGATCATCCCCCTTTCCTCACTGCCCCCCTAATTAATTTGTGTGCTTTCGAAGCCATGGATCCAGGTTTAGGGTGTACTCCTGGTGTTAGAGCTGAGGGAGACTTTTAAGCACTGTAACCTTCCTGCATGGGGCTGCTGTTCCCTCACAGAGTACCCCCCTGGCAAAACAATGAAGCACACTCAAGTGACAGCTTCCAGCTTTATTGTTACTTTGAACAAACATTCTGCCGTGACCCCAGCACTGATTTCAGAGCACCTGACTGGTCGTTGTTTCTCAGACTCCGAGGACTCTCGGGGCAGATTTACAAGCCCCTTGCGCCACCGGTGCGTCACTTTTTGTGACATACCAATGGTGCATTTTACTGCTCCATATTTACAAGGACAGGAAAAACCACCCTGCATGACTTCCTGTCTTGTAAATATGGCCACTTTGCATGCAGCACTTTGCATGAAAGGGGTGTTCCATGGGTTTTGCTGTGGGTGTTCCCACGCAACACCCATGGAACTAGACACATTTCCAGATCTTCGAGGAATCGTAAATCTGGAAATGCGTGTGAGTGCTACACCTCCCCAGGGGAGCCTTAGGGAGGTGCAAAGAGTAGAAATGTATTAATTTCTCCTCATTGTCTACCTCTTTCTAGAGGAAATGACCTCTAATGATTGTTTATGTACCATAAGGTGTCCTTTCCTACACATAAATTATCATTGAAAAAAGGCATTTCAGATTGTTTTTGTGCAGGAAGGGAACCCTTCCTGAACAAAAACAATATCCCCACGACGCAGGCATCCTTGCACCATGGTGCAAGTGTGCCTGGGCCTATGCATGATGGCAGCAGTTTATGTGCCAGCACAGGTGGAAGCAGAGAGATGCAGCATGTTGTTGTAAATATGTCGCATCCCTGTGCTTTGAAATTAACTCAGTGGGGAGCAGCCAAATGGCTTATAGCACGCACTGAGTCACTTTATTGTAAATCTGCAGCTCAGTACTTACGGGAGTTTTTAGAGGGTATCTTAACACATAGGTTTTTGTCCCTTTAGGTATTTCGTACTTTTTGTGAATTTCATGTGACTTGTGGCGCCTATCAAGAGCACAATTGTGCAGGCGGTGCGCCGTGTATTAAAAGAGCCTGCTTCTTTTTACTTCATCTGACTGCGGAGCACAACAAACTCCCCAGAGTACAGCGCTGCAGATAGTAAATTACAAGTAGACAGAATGTATTTAATTGGCATCACATATATAAAAGGTGCTGCCAAAGTAAACACATTAAGTACGTGCTGTGGTACAGTCTCTTCCTGGTGGACACATTTGTTCTCGGATTCTTTATAAACATATTTTATGCAGTGTCTCTAGTTAGTGATGTAATTTGCTGCCCCCCCTATCCTGAGCATGTAAGCGTCCTAGAATGATGCTCAGTTTTCACTTCACTTGAATTGGAAAAACAGAATTGTAGATACTCTGTATCAGGCTCAGAGTACCTGCTTGTTTCTGAGCATTGCAGGTACTCTACAATTGAAAGTATTAAGTCTTTCTAGAGAGGTGCAGGTACCCCTCTTCTCTAAATAAAAAAGTACCGGTAGTCAGTAGTACTGGCCCATTTAAAGCACTGCTTCACTTGTACAGTGAGGACTGTGCTTACTTGCAGAGTGTCCGGGGTAGGTGCTTTGTAGGTCTGTGTGAGTGGCACTGTGTGGAGGACAGTCTACGGTGTTCGTGGTTGGCAGGTTCCATCTCTGTTTATGCTCGGATCTTTGTTGGCCAGCTTCAGTTCCTACGCCTGTATTTGCACTTTGCTGGTCTGCGCTCTTGAGTTTTCACCAAAGTAGTGGATTGTACACAATTAAGGTGTACTTCTAGTGAGATGTACCGTTTTAGAATGTTGTGCGGTCACAGGTGTGTCTCCCAGTACATTGTGTGGTGTTTCCCTTGGGCCTAGCCTGGTCCTGCGTACACCTGTGGAGGAAGTTGTTTCCGCGGGCTGCCCCTGAAAGTATTCGGCAAAGTGTGGGGGGCGGGGTTCTCCAACAGAGGGGTGGATGTAGTGAAGTCAGAGGGCCACTGCCCTATTCTGTGTTGATTTAAACCGGGGCCTATCACAAACAAGCATTTGCAATGCAATAGGTCTCGCATTTACGTGAGTTTAAGCTTCTGGCTTTAGATATTAGCCCTCTGTGCCAAGCTACTAGAGGGTGAGCACAGGTAAACTTTTAGTGTGTACCCTGACTAGTGTGTTGGTCCATACTTGAACAGGGTGCATACCCCAGCCAACTAGACACCCCATTTCTAACACTTTGCATGATTGTTCTGCTGGGTTTGTCTTGTGGTGGAGGGGTTAGTTTGATTTTGTTTGTTTATTTGTTGTAAGCACAGTTATTTCAGCAGTATTTTTGACAGGCTATTGAGGACCATGTAGAATGGGATGGGGGACACTGGGCAATCGCAAAGATGGAAGGTACATTTTGTATGCTCACTGGTAACACCTAGGGACATGGTAAATATTTTAAGTGGTACAGAGTCTTCCCCTTTTCGAAACGGCATAAAGTCAACATAGCCTATCTGCAGGAAACTCACATCATGGACAGTGAGAACAACACAGTGGCTAAGAAGTATAGAGGCCAACAGTTCCACTCCTCTTATTCCTCTCATGGCAGAGGGTTTATGGTAGGGTTAGCCACTGGGATTCAGTTTGTGCCCAGTGATGTGGAGGCTGTTGTGCAAGGGAGGTATGTTTTACTGCAAGGAAGGCCTGATAAGATGGCCTTTTCAATCCTAATTTTTCATGCACCCAATAATACTTGATTTTACTTTAGGCTGCAGGACTTGATGGGTTTTGAGGTGAATGACAAATAAGACCATTGCTATTGGCTGTTAGCTGCAGCATTCTGAAATGCTGGTTTCTTATTGGTGCTTCTCTGTTAAAGGCCCTTCTTTGCGTGTTTAGGTCTCTTTTTGGCGATTTCACTCAGAGCATTTTGGTCAGCCATCATACAGTACAGCGTGTGATGGCCTCTCTTCTCTCCTCCCATCTGAATATTAGAGGTCACACTTTTCTTTTGTTGCACTTTCATATAGTGCGAACCAGAACCAAAGTTCACCAGTTGAGAAGGACACATTCATTATTTAATAGGCACGGGAGATTAAGCGATTTGCACAGAATCATGGTGCTCGGTCCGACCACAGTTATGCAGTGCAGTGTTGCTCGCACCCACGGCTGGTTTATTGACTGTGATGGTCTGGTTTCTTGATTGGGACTGCTTCAATTTTTTACCTTGGTCATTGCCTGGTGTTCTTGTCTAGCAGTTGCTGTTGGTGCTTCTCCTGTGTTTTGGGGGTGGGTTGGACTGTGTTCAAGTCTCAGGGCAGTAACTACTCTTCGATCCCTGTCTGAGACCGGGAAGTGGACCATGCCTGAGCAGGAGACAGTCCAGGGTCAGTGTGTACCAGCAAACACTCCTTCCTTCCCTTGAAAACATGCCTTTCCCACGCCCAGCCTCTGCCTGAACCCTGACATAGTGCCCCACGCCTCTCTCAGAGAGAGAAGGGGTTTATTGCCATGCCAAAACCAGCTTTATTGACAAGTGTTCTGAAGTGTATATTTTTCACACCCCTCGCATTCCAACAAGCATGTACAGGTACAGAGACATACAATTACTTTTCTTGTGGTAGGCAGAGGGGCTTCCCGGTAACAGTGGCAAGTGACAGTTGAGAGGGGTGTTTATTGGGTACGTGTTTTCTGTGATAATTGGGGGGAGGGTTCTACCAGGTTGCTGGTCGGGGTGACTGGGGCAGAGGGTGTGTGTGGATTCCTGCTGTCCTGGGGTAATGGGACACTCAAGCCGAGCGTGAGTGGAAGAAAGGGGGATGTTTGTCTGCGACTGCAGGTGCTGCCAATGTGTCCTTGCTCTTCTATGTCCCCCATGCACACCATGCTGAGGCTGGCAAACCAGGCTCTGCGCATAGCAGTAAAGCGCACAAAGTTGGCGTAATCAATAAAATGTGCTGCGTCAGCCAGGTAAAAGTTCAAGCCTTCGGGACAGATGTGCACGGCCTTGGGGGTGAAGTTATCAGTCTGCATTGTAACTTCAGCAAACCAAGGGCTCTTCTGCGGTGCCCTAGAGCTCTGTTCATGTGCAGAGTGTGCCAGGGCCCTGGAATAAACTGTCACTTCAGGAGCGAGGCTATGACAGGGTGATGATTGACAGGTGAGTGTGTTTTTCATGGGAGGCGCTGGGGCTGATTGTGGACATACATGTCTAGGAGATTGCTCCTTAGTATGTGGAAAGAGCTGCAATGAGACACACTCTCAGAGTTCCCAGGAGACCCTGGGGAGGTGTATTCAATTTGGCTCTCCCCTGGTTGCATCCCTGGTGCCTACGCCCCTCGCGAGTCCACAGAGGCCCATTCAGTGCCGACCTTAATTGGTGTTCGCCCACCATCTTCTCACCGGCGTCTCCAAGCTCTAATTCGACTGTGTAGTGACCTGCTAGTCACTGGTCTAGTGCTCCGATGTACCAGCCTCTCGCAGAAGGCTGGCTTACACCCCACCCCACACCCATCCAGCAGAGGCATCACAGGACATGTGACCCTGTTAATAAAAGGGGCAGTGTGCACATGCCCTTGGCCAGTTCTACACATCAACTACCTGTGTCTGTGTCGTTCCTATTAATTAATGGGGGCCGTCAACCCGGAGCTTATAGGGTTTATGCTCCATGCGTCTTAATAGATACAATGTAAACATTGAAAACTAAACGCGCGTCCGAAAAAAAAATTCGGCAAGCTATGTAGATATTCGCTCCGTGCGTCTAAATGGATAAAATGTAAAACCTGAAAGCGCGTCTTACATAAAATGACAGCGCGTGTCTAGAACAAAAATCTAAGCATATCAAGGTGCAGATTACGACTTCACTCAACAGATTTAACGCTTTGCTGTGAAATGCGGCTGAGAACATTCTGGGCCCGATTCACAGAATTAACTTAAGACAAAATCCTAAACTTACCACTTTTGGTATTCACAGAATGCACTTACTACTTTTGGCATTCACAGAATGCACTTACTACTTTTGGTATTCACAGAATGAACTTACTGCTTTTGGTATTCACAGAATGGATTTACGACTACTAGCTTTACGTCCGCACTCGGGCCGGAGTTTCCGGCCCAGAGGCAAAGCTTGTGGCCCAGAGGCGGAGCTTCTGGCTTGGAGGCGGAGCTTCTGGCTTGGAGGCGGAGCTTCTGGCTTGGAGGCGGAGCTTCTGGCTTGGAGGCGGAGCTTCGGGCCCGGAGATGGGGATTCCGGTCATTGGTGGAGATTTAGCCATGGCTGAAAACTCCACCTCCGTGCCGGAAGCTCCGCCTCTAAGCCAGAAGCTCTGCCTCCAAGCCGGAAGCTCCACCTCTGGGCCGGAATCTCCGGCCCAAGTGCGGACGTTAAGTTAGTAGTCGTAAATCCATTCTGTGAACACCAAAAGTAGTAAGTGCATTCTGGGAATACCAAAAGTAGTAAGTGCATTCTGTGAATACCAAAAGTAGTAAGTTTAGGATTTTGTCTTAAGTTAATTCTGTGAATCGGGCCCACAGAGCTTAAATAGTGAGAGTCCGCGTGCACGCCGGGCATGTATAATGGGAAAAGCCGGTGGATTTTACAACATATTGCCTAACCAAAGATGGCATGGGGAAGCATTACTGGGCCCTCCTAATGCCCACACCATGACGTACTAGTTTTACTGTTTGCACGTGTAGCGTACAGTTTGAAAGGAAATGTCTAAAAAGTTAACGCATACATTTATGCAAATATTCAGAACTGAAAAATCCAATAATGTCATCATTTTGTTTATATCAAGAAGATAAACTCTGCATGTCGTTCCTACTTATGCATGGGGTCCTAGGGCCCCACTACATTACAGACTGGTTTCTCACTTTCCTCGCTACCCCAGTAAGTAATTTGTGCACTTTCGAAGCAATTGGTCCAGGTTTAGGGTGCAGTCTCGGTGTTAGAGCTAAGGGGAGACTTTTAAACGCTGTACCCGTCCTGGATGGGGCTGCTGGCCCATCACAGAGTACCTCCCCCGGAAAAACAATTAAGTGCACTCAAGTGGATGGCTTACAGATTTATTTTTACTTTGAACAAACATTTTGCCACAACCCCAGCACTGAGTTCAGAGCACTTGACTGGACGTTTCCCAGCCTCTGAGTACTCTCGATACTTGAATTTCTAGAGGTATTGTAACACACATTCAACCTAGGTTTTTGCAGGGCCGTAGCCATGGGGAGGTGTGGGGGGGGGGGGGCAGCAGGGCCCAGTCAGCCTATGTTTATGTCCATGCCCCTGAAAAACTAGGCTCAGGATTGATGAGCTTTTCTTTCTCTTAAACCAGTTAAACTTTTTTACTGTGAGCGTTAGCCCAGAGCCTTGTTCTGTGTTCTCAGTAGGGCTGGGTGTAGTTTGCGTAGTGCCACTACGCACACTGCGCAAAATTTTGGAAAAATAATTTTGGATAACGGGGGCGCGTCCTGAGGGTCCGTGTGCCCGGACAGGGGTCCCTCGTGCCTGGGCAGACTCCCTGATCTCCCTGGTTGGAGCCCCGGAGCCCTGCAGCCCCCGGGGCCCTGCAGCTCCCGAGCCCTGGAGCCCCGGAGGCCTGCAGCCCCGGAGCCCTGCAGTCCCCAGAGCCCTGCAGTCCCCAGAGCCCTGCAGCCCCCGTAGCCCTGCAGTCCCCGAGCCCCGGAGCCCTGCAGCCCTGGAGCCCTGCAGTCCCCGAGCCCCGGAGCCCCCGAGCCCTGCAGGCCCGGAGCCCTGCAAGGGCAGGCTGGAGCCCTCCCGCAGAGGCTCGGGGCAGGCAGATTGGCGTCATTTCTGTCCCGGCCATCTGGTCGCCCCTCTCGCCTCGGCCATCTGGTCGCAACCAATGCTTTCCTGTAGGGCAACCAGATGGCCGGGCTTCCCTGGAAGTCCCGATGAGGTGCCATTCGCCTCCCGGATCTCAGGCAGGGCTTCAGGAGGTCGGGCACTTTTGCACCCTGGGTCCCCTCTGTCACCTTGAGTGCATGGATTACAAGAAAGGGGGGTAATTTTCCTCCGGATTACTAGGGGCAAGGGTATGCCCGGACACCCTCCCAGGAGGGCGGTTCCCTGCCGGGGACCAGATGGGCTGTGTTCCCAGGCAACACCTCCCAGGTGTCCAGGGCTCCCGCCTACGGCCCGCGGCGTGGGAAAGTACCCGGGAAGGGCTCCATGGGTCCTGGGCTCTGCAACCCTGGAGCCCTGCAGCCCCCGAGCCCTGGAGTCCTGGAGCCCTGGAGCCTCGGAGCCCTGCAGCCCCCGAGGACAGGAGCCTCGGAGCCCTGGAGCCCTGGAGCCCTGGAGCCCTGGAGCCCTGGAGCCCTGGAGCCCTGGAGCCCTGGAGCCCTGGAGCCCTGGAGCCCTGGAGCCCTGGAGCCCCGGAGCCCTGGAGCCCTGGAGCCTCGGAGCCCTGGAGCCCTGGAGCCTCGGAGCCCTGGAGCCCTGGAGCCCTGGAGCCTCGGAGCCCTCCCGCGGAGGCTCGGGGCAGGCAGATTGGCGTCATTTTGGTACCGGCCATCTGGTCACCGCTCTCCCCTCGGCCATCTGGTCACCCGCAATGCTTTCCTATGGGCCGACCAGATGGCCGGGCTTCCCTGGAAGTCCCGATGAGGTGCCATTCGCCTCCCGGATCCCAGCCAGGGCTCCAGGAGGTCAGACACGTTTGCGCCTAGGGTCCCCTGAGCTGTGCGGTGCGCACTTGTTCCCAGAAAGAGGGGTAGCCTTCCTCCGGATTACTAGGGACAAGGTACTCTGGGACCCCTCTCGACCTAGCGGTCCTCAGCCGGCAGCTGGTCGGGCCAGGATGCAGCCCCAGCCCCGGGTCCGTCCCTGGGCCTGCCGCGTGGCAGGATGCCCTGGATGGGGTCCGGGAGGGCCCGGGCCTGGGTTCCCCGTCTCCCCCGGCCTGCCGCACTGCCCGGGACGGCGGGGGTTCCGTTGTGCCCGGGGAGCCTGGCTGGGTTCAGGAGCTCCGGCTGGGGCTCCATCCTGGGTCCTGCCGCGTGGCAGGATGCCCGGGACGGGACCCAGAGGGCCCGGGGAAGGCTACCCCTGCGGCCCCCGGCTGGGGTCCAGGGGCCCAGCCGGGCACCCGTTGGGGTGCTCTGGCCCAGGGTCCTGTCCCCTGGCCTGCCGCACTACCAAAGGCCCGTGACGGGGTTCCGTGGTGCCCGGGGAGCCTCCCCTTGCTCGGCTGGGTTCAGGAGCCCCAGGGGCCCCGGGGAGGGTGGCCTCCCCACCCGGGGCTCCTTCCTGGGTCCTGCCGCGCGGCAGGGTTCCCGGGACATGGTCGGGAGAGTCCAGGCACTTCCCTTTTGTGCCCGGCCATCTGGTCGCCCAGATCCCCTCGGCCATCTGGTTGCCCGGATCCCCTCGGGCATCTGGTCGCATTGCCCGGGACGGGACCCAGAGGGCCCGGGGAAGGCTACCCCTGCGGCCCCCGGCTGGGGTCCAGGGGCCCAGCCGGGCACCCGTTGGGGTGCTCTGGCCCAGGGTCCTGTCCCCTGGCCTGCCGCACTACCAAAGGCCCGGGACGGGGTTCCGTGGTGCCCGGGGAGCCTCCCCTTGCTCGGCTGGGTTCAGGAGCCCCAGGGTCCCCGGGGAGGGTGGCCTCCCCACCCGGGGCTCCTTCCTGGGTCCTGCCGCGCGGCAGGGTTCCCGGGACATGGTCGGGAGAGTCCAGGCACTTCCCTTTTGTGCCCGGCCATCTGGTCGCCCAGATCCCCTCGGCCATCTGGTTGCCCGGATCCCCTCGGCCATCTGGTCGCCCGCAATGCTTTCCTATGGGGCGACCAGATGGCCAGACTTCCCTGGAAGTCCTGATGAGGTGCCATTCGCCTCCCGGATCCCAGCGAGGGCTCCAGGAGGTCGGGCACGTTCGCGCCTAGCGTCCCCTGAGCCTCGCGGTGCGCACTTATTCCCAGAAAGATAGGTAGCCTGCCTCTGGATTACTAGGGACAAGGTACTGTGGGACCCCTCTCGGCCTAGCGGTTCTCAGCCTGCAGCTGGACGGGCCAGGGCCGCCACCCCAGCCCCAGGTCCATCCCTGGGCCTGTCGTGTGGCAGGAAGCCCTGGATGGGGTCCGAGAGGGCCCGGGGAGGCGTCCCTTGAGCCTCCGGGCTCCCGGCAGAGGGCCAGGGGTCCGGCCTGGCCCCCGGCTCGGGGGCCCCGGCTCTGGGCCCCGTCCCCCGGCCTGCCGCACTGCCAAAGCCCGGGACGGGGTTCCGTTGTGCCCGGGGAGCCTCCCCTGGCTTGGCTGGGTTCATGAGCTCTCAGGGGCCCCGGGGAGGGCGGCCTCCCCACCCGGGGCTCCGTCCTGGGTCCTGCCGTGTGGTATGGTGCCTGGGACGGGGTCCGGAGGGCCCGGGGTAGGCTTCCCCTGCGCCTCCGGGCCTGGGAGCCCCGGCTGGGTCTAAGGGCCCCGGCCTGGCCCCAGCCCCAGGTCAGGTGCTCGGGCCCTGGGCACTGTCCCCCAAGCCCGCTGCACTGCCAAGGGACTGGGTCGGGGTTCAGTTGCACCAGGGCAGGCCTCCCCTGCTCGTCAAGGTGTCTGGGGGCCCCGGGTCAGAGGGCCTGTCGGGGCCCCCTGGCAGCCTCCATGGCTGGGGCCCAGCACTGGCCCAGCTGGGGCTCCGGGCCTCCGGTCCGCCATGCCCCGGCGCCCGCTCACTCCTTGGTTGGGGCACAGGGTGTCCAGACGTCTTTCCTTTCGTGCCCGGCCATCTGGTCGCCCGGGTCCCCTCGGCCATCTGCTCGCCCGGATCCCCTCGGCCATCTGGTCGCCCGCAATGCTTTCCTATGAGGCGACCAGATGGCCGAACTTCCCTAGAAGTCCCGATGAGGTGCCATTTGCCTCCCGGATACCAGCGAGGGCTCCAGGAGGCCGGGTACATTCGCGCCTTGGGTCCCCTCTGTCACCTCGTGTGCACGGATTACAAGAAAGGGGGGTAAGTTTCCTCCGGATTACTAGGGAGAGGGTCAGTCAGACCTCCGTGAACTCTGGCGATTCTGAATCAGGGGTACGCACCTGCTGCTCAGCCCCTTGCCGATGGTCCTTTTTTCCCGAGTTTGCTCAGGCAGAGCTCTGTGAGGCCTGGCGATGCCGAGACGGGGGAAGGCAGCACCCGGGGCCCGCCCGCCATGGCCCCCAGGGGCCTGGGAACGCACCAGCCTCTCAGCCCCTTCCCGATGGTCCTTTTTTTCTGAGTTTTTTCCCTCAATCAGACCTCCGTGAGGTCCAGCGGTTCTGAATCAGGTGGAGGCAGGACCCCGGCCCGCCTGCCGGGCCCCCAGGGGCCCGGGTACGCACCTGCCGCTCAGCCCCTTGCCGATTGTCCTTTTGTCTCCGAGTTTGCTCAGGCAGAGCTCCGTGAGGCCCGGCCATGTCGAGACGGGGGAAGGCAGCCCGCCGGGGCCCGCCCCCAGGGGCCCGGGAACGCACCTGCCTCTCAGGCCCCTACCCGATGGGACTTTTTCTTTGAGCCTGCTTGCCCCGGGTGAGCGGGCAGGCGGGGGATGCCTAGCCAGCACCCCCCATCCCCATGTGCAGGGCGGCCTGCCAGGGGATGCCCCGGCCGTACTCCCCGATCGATTGGGCACTCTTGGTCTATTTAGGGATGGACTGCTTGGCCAGCCTCGGCTGTTGTTTCAAGCAATTAGCTTCCAACCCGCATGGACCGTCCGACTCGAGGGCCTGCCACCTGGCCCCTTTCAACCCTGCAGAGCGAAGGCCGAGCGGCCCCGGCAGCTCGTGCCCCCCAGTGGTCCGACCCGAGCAGGAGGGGTCGGGTGGCGCCAGGCCCTCGGGATGCTGCTGCCCAGCAGGTCCGTAGGCCCCGCGCGCCACATCGCCGCCCCTCTCTGCCTCAGCACGTTTCCACAGCAGCTCGGAACGACCGTTCCGAGGAGTGCCGCAGCCGCCAGGCTCCGGCACCCCTGCGTCTCGCTCAGGCTGCGCCTCGGCCTGCCTCTCCCTCCCGGGGGAGACGGCTGGGCCTGCCGGTGCCCATGCGACCGGCGCACCTCTCCCCACCCCTCCAGCGAGCCCTCCCGCCCAGGTGGGTGGCCCTTCCCCAGACAGGCTCCCGAGAGACGGAGGGTTGCGTGAAGGTGTCCGGTCGGGGAGATGGGCACGCGGCTCCCCACCCCATCGTCAGGTGCGGCTACCTGGTTGATCCTGCCAGTAGCATATGCTTGTCTCAAAGATTAAGGAATGCACGTGTAAGTACACACGGCAGGTACAGGGAAACTGCGAATGGCTCATTAAATCAGTTATGGTTCCTTTGATCGCTCCATCTGTTACTTGGATAACTGTGGTAATTCTAGAGCTAATACATGCCGACGAGCGCTGACCTCCCGGGATGCGTGCATTTATCAGACCAACACCAATCCGGGCTCGCCCGGCCGCTTTGGTGACTCTAGATAACCTCGGGCCGATCGCACGTCCCCGTGACGGCGACGATATCACAGAAAACACCACTGATATAAGTCCTCATCTAGCAAGAGTAACAACAAATGGACCAACAAATGTAATCACTAATGAGCCTATGAACTCCGCTCAAGACGTGCAACAGAATGCCTCAGCAGGAAACAAAATAACAAAAAAAGACAAGAAAAACGAACAGCTTAATCGGACGCACAAGAAAAAACATGCTAAAGCAAAGGGCAGCTATAAAGAATACCAGGCAATGTTTAAGAAAGACAAGAAGAAAATTGCCAGGATTATCACTGATGGGGCAGAAGATGCCACTTGCCAAATCAGTGCTGATGAAATCTTTCAATACTAAAAAAGCATAATTGAAAAAGAAAACAAGAAGAACCCTAAATTCATGCCGATTGATCGAATACCGGAGGAATATGAAATTAGGCATCTCTGCAAAGAAATAACTCTGCTCGAAATAACTCATGCCTTTGAGAGCTCTAATATGAAGAAGGCAGTGGGTCCTGATAAAATAGGTCTGAATGACTTATATAAAGTGCACAGCAGACAACCAAGACTGCTGCCCAGAGTTCTTTCGTCTTGGTTGTTGATGAGAAGAGTGCCAGAAATTATCAAAAAGAATCGATCAATTTTGATACCCAAGAATGTACCGATTAATAAACTTTCAAAAATCAGTAACTGCCGTCCAATTACCATCTGTACTGCATTCATGAAGCTATTCACAAAAATATTAACTAGAAGACTCTCAGTTTTTGTTGAATTGAATACGAGACAAAAAGGATTCATGAAAGTAAGAGGCTGTCTCGAGAATCTGACTATCTTGAAAAATACCATAAAAGGAGCAGTTGTGTTCATTGATATATCAAAAGCCTTCGACTCTGTCAGCCATGGTCACATTATACAGAGTCTCGCAAGGCTAAGAGTCCCACCAAACATCAGAGAAATAATAAAAGACCTATACACTGACTCAACAACATCTTTCAAGGGAAAGAACAACAAAGAAACTCCTGAAATAACAATGAAATCTGGGGTCAAACAAGGTGACTCTTTATCCCCACTACTATTTAACATTGCCATAGATCCTCTGATCTGTGATCTTCAGAAAAATGGCAAGGGATTCACACTTGGATCAGATGATCTTAGTGAGCAAATCACGGCTCTCGCCTTTGCCGATGACATCGCAGTACTCAGCAGTACCTGGGAAGGAATGAGTACTAATCTGAAGATCATTGAAAAGTTCAGTAAAGCTACAGGACTAAAACTGAATGTGAAAAAGACACATGGATTCTATATCAGTCACCATAAAGACAATATACTGATCAACAACTGTAAACCATGGCAATTTGAAAAAGAAAATATTGGAAATATTCATCCAGGAGAAAGTGAGAGATACCTCGAATTGAACTTTGATCCACACACTGGTCATATAAGCAACAACAGAATTAATGAGGTTCTTGTCGATTGGGCTCAAAAACTTGATAATTTACCACTGAAGCCCACGCAGAAAATTGAAATATTGTGTCAATACTTGATACCTAATCTATCATTCAAATTAGAAATGACAGGAACAGAAGCAAAAACGTTGAATGTTCTTGATCAAACAATAAAAAAGTATGTCAAACACTTTCTACACCTTCCTGCATACACATGTGATGGTCTCCTCTATTCGAAAAGAACATTTGGGGGCCTCAGTATACCAAAACTATGTACACAAATTGGTATCAATAAAGTCAATAGTCTGTTATATCTCAGGGATGCTCAGGACCGATACATAGCACGTTCATTCATGTATGTAGGAGAAAATATAAATGATAAAATCGATCACATAATCAAAACACACAAACTCCACATAATGGAAAGTTGCTATCTGAGCTATGAATTGAATTTGTCAGCAAAATATGACTGGAGAAAAGAAGAGTTTGAGAAATGGGCAAATCTCCCTGTCCAAGGTGATGGTGGAAATTTCTTAGCAAGTAATACAACCTCAAACTTCTGGTTCAGCAAGCATTACAAAATGAAAGAGAACCAATACATAGCTGCGCTGATGTTAAGAGCAAATGTTTTATATACCAGAGAAACCATTACCACAGGGAGAAATCGTGCATTTGCTACATGTAGGTATTGTAATGATGTTCGTGAAACAATTTCTCATATTTCAGGTGCATGTCCTAAAACTAAGGACATTAGAATAAAAAGACATAACAAAGTTTTGGAATAGCTCATAGATAGAGCAAAAAGGTGTGGTTGGTTGGCATATAGGGAACCTCATGTAAGAATAATCAAGTAGAACTATGAAAACCAGATGTAGTGTTTACAAAAAATTGTACAGCTGTAGTGATTGATGTATCAATTCGTTATGAAAACTCTCAGAATTCCCTTGAATTAGCGTT